>NW_027466065.1:985000-1297500 GCF_046127955.1 Nelusetta ayraudi
TGATAGCCAGGCATCACCACTAGTGAGCGCAATTTCCAGAACACGCAAGAAGATTTTAAAATGAAAAAATATTTTGTTTCTGTGTGGCAGAGCCAGTGGGAGTTATAGGATTATTTTTAAATCAGTTTGGATTATCATCAGGGCCAATTACTTTCAACAGAACTGTGTCAGAACAGGCTTATTGGCCTGGGTTTAACAAGAATGCCTCAAATACAGAAAGGAACACGGTATAAAACTCGAGCAGGCAGTAGGAGGGTCAAAAGGTCAATATTAAAGGGAAAGGTCGTAGATAGCAGCTCGAAAGTCTTCAGGCTCTCAAAGTCCATCAAGTTCGGAGCATAACATCGACTTAATGACCGTTTTTTGCGAGGTTCAGTTATCTCACCTCGTTGGGGAAAAAGGGTCCCAGTATAGAGTAGCAGATCATTGAGCTGAAGTTGACGGATGCTATGGATATTAATGTGAGAATCTGCTGTCTGGTCATCCTCTGAGGAGGCTCCGGAGTCTCGGGGGCAGCTTCATTTTCTGTTTTGAATGAGAAACGGGAACAAACAACAAACAAACAAACAAACAAAGACAATAAAGTTCTGACGTACCTGAACCTATCACCTTCTAACAATGATGCTCAACTCTGATTAGTGGTAATAATAATAATAATAAAAAAAAAAAGTCACCGACCTGCTGGCTGGATATCAACGTGCCCGTCCATGTTTGTAAGGTGTCAGAAGTTTCGTAATCCAGTCACCGGAAATCACGGCTGAAATTCGGCCGGTGACATGTTAAGGTCGGGCTGTCGGACCGAGGCTGTTAATATCCACCGCGGACAGAAAGGGCGCAAAGCTTCCCGACGGCCGAACTCCACGGCGCTTAGCGCGGAGACGTCGCCACGCTGAGTGCGGTCGTTTCTTCCTCAGCGTCACACATCACGTATGGAACTCACTTTCTATTACTGCCTTCAAAATAAAAGCACCGTGAAAATAGCTGTTTGTTTTACTTAAAAAAAAAAAAAAAAAAAAAAAATGTTTTTCTGTAATATGACTCATGGCTCATGATTATTAGCTACTTATGGTTAATAGATATGGTATAAATTTAATTTAAAAAAATCAGTGTTAAAGACAAAAATACAATAATAGTTAATAATCTTTCAGTAATTTTAGTTTATGTGTACGTATGGAACATCTAAGTATGAATATGATCAAAACACACACACACTTGGATTGAGAGCAATTAACTGTAAATGAAAATCAAGACTCCAAAATCAGAAGAATGTACTTTTAATTCCATTTTGCTCAACCTAAAGAACTCTGTAAATTCGTGGTCATAAAGTTTCTTCTTTCACAATATGGGGAGGGTGTGTGGGGATAAACCAGGCAACCAGCTATTCATTAGGCAGTATTGCTGACAACTCACACACCACTGTCTCCAAAGCTGAAACAATAAAATAGATTGAAAAAGGCCGACAAATAAATGAAAACTCTTCAAGAGATATCCCGTTGACTCTCTCACACCCGTCATACACTTTCATATAACTATCTATTCGCAAATAAAATCCCCTCAATGTTTTCTTTATACATTAGCACCAAATCTACATTGATCTCATTTCAGATAACATGATTACCAATTTATGAATAATCTGTGTTAAAATATTTCTACACATTCATAGTTGTCATTCTTTTTTCAAGGGAGATAAACACGCATCGCAAAAGAAAATGTGTAGTAAAAATATTTAAATCAGAAACACAGAAACACAGTTCTAAGCATATAGTGATATTAGGTCATTTACAATCACACAATGCAAGCAGCGTTGTATTTATAACACTGTTTCTATGCAGTAGCATTATTGCACACAAGCTTTATCTACTTAAAGCAGCACTGACTTCCACCAGGGCAAAATACTGACATAGAGGCACCGAAAACACAGACTGAAAACAACACTTGTTTGAGAATTTGATTTCTTGTTAAACTGTCTTGACTAACCTCAGGCCCGAGATGCCTTCTGCTCAATCAACTCTGTGATAATCAACAGTTTGACAATCTGGCAAGCTTTAATTTACAGTTGAACTTTACTGACCACAGTAAAGTAGAGGTGGACGTTGAAAATAACATAATACATAAAAAATACAGTGTTCAAACATCAAAGCCCTAAATGAATAATTTGCATTATGCTGTATTGTAGCCATAGTATTAAGGTTTCTTATGTGTGTTGCACAACTTCATAGAAGTATCATGACTAGTGTACATCCTATGAATAAGTGTAATAAACCTTTTAGTTACTGAATCAGTGAATTGTAACTGCAATTTTCACAAAACGCGGAACAATAATGACAAAATGTAAACACTGCGTGGAACCAGTTGGACTACATCCAACAGAGCTGATAGCATAGTATGATTAAAAACAACACACACTTTGCTTTAAAAGACCCATAAAACAAAATTAATCAGTGTAGTGCTTGTAAAGTAAGGTTTGTAATTACACATCAATGATTTTTCAGTTATCGATGAAATCAAAACTCGCTGTGCATATATAGTTTAAACCCTCATGTCACAAACATGTATAAATATTTCAAAAAAAATGATATGGCACCTTTTAAAGTCCTAAATATCTGGTTCTCTAGTTTTGCAACTACAAAAGGTTGAAATTGACACTAAAGAACGTTTAAATAATAAACATTAAAGTACATTCAACAGATGAACTACAAACAAGTAGTTAGTTTAATCTCTATGACTTCTGATGCTGACTGGTATTACCTTTTCTAGACTCACCAGAGGCTCTACATGTACATACAGGCATCTCCACTTTGTCTTATATTCACTTCTTTTATGTTACTAGCGCACTGACTTTTTCTCAGGTGTGGCGCCACACCTGTTACTGTAAGTTGTTCAACACAAAAAAGAAAAGCATGCTTTTCACTTCAGCCTTTGAGTCACATTGGCCAAGGCAACAGCAAATGCCTGCACAGCTGAGAAAGGATACTGGAAATCCAAGATGTACGCATTCCCATCAATGCGTCCAAACTGCATCACCTGAAGAAAGATAAAAAAGCAACATGAAATAACTTTCCTGTTGATTTTACAATTACAAATTTTTTTCATGCCATTTACTACAACAGGTAGTGATGAAAGTACATTTTAGTTTCTCAGGTAAAACACCTAAAATACAAATAATTCCCCCCCACAATATATAATCAATTAATTTATAGCATCTTATTACATTACCTGTCTACCATCAAGCTCAATTTGAAAGTTTTTCGCTGACTCCTGTGTGACCCGTCCTCCAAAATCAAGCTGGTACACCTGGGTGGCTTCATTCCAGAGTGGCTGTTTGTTGGCCATGACGTAAACAAATCCCTGGCTTCCCAAACTACGATCCTCTCTTTCATTAGCCTTGCGGCATTTTATCTCCTCCAGCTCACTCGCCATGCGCATGCTGCGCTTGTTCTTCCAGCTCTTTTTACTGCTTTGGTTCTGGTTCATGAGCTCATCGCCGCTAATGAAGAGCTCCGGTTCGCTCTCTGAGCTGTCCTGGAACTCGTTTGTGGTCCTGCTCATCTTCTTTGTCTTATTCAGCTGCTCCCTCTGCCCCTTGGGCTTCTTCTTCTCTCTGCTGCTGAGCCTTGGGCTGGAGATTAGCGTGTTAAAGTCAGAGAGGGAGCGACCTTCCTTCCTGGATTTGCCCTCGGAGACGGTGGACATGCCGGCCTCCTCGGCTCGGCTGTCCAATCTTTTGCGGCTCTTCTTGCTGAAGCGCTCCGACTCCTGTGGCACAGGGCTCTCGTTCAAGGAGGACGGCTCGGCAAAGTTGTTGGCAGAGTCTGCGAGGTCCTCTGCGGCACTTTTGGATGGCGGTAGATCAGTAGGGGGAGGTGGAGGCGGGAGAGGTGGTGGCGGCGGAGGTGCAGTCGGTGGTGGCGGGGACAGAATGGGCTTCTCTAAAAGCTGGTGAGTTTTTGTCGGGAGAGGAGGTGCTGGAGGGTCCTGCATGGGAGGGGGGCAAGGGTAAGGGTTCCAAGGGTGGAGGCTAACAGGGTGCAGCTGAAGGCCGGCACAGGAGCTGGCCCCGGGGTACATGGGAGGGAGCGGGCAGCATGCCAGGTTGGCCAGGTTTGGAGGGTATCCTGGTGGGAGGACCAAGTTTGGATCCTGCTGGGCATAAGGGACCGAGGCCACCATGTCATTGGGAGAGCACTGCGGTGGCGGGTTCTGCAAGGTCTGAAGCGAGGGGCTGCCGTGAGCCACATTGGGAGGGAAAGGTGACAGTGAGATCTGGTAGCCTGACGGGAACGCCAGAGTGCTCGTGCTCGGACTGGCTGGCGGCTTCGTGGTGAGGACAAACGGCAGCCGGGTCACATCCAAATGTTGAGCCTGGCCGATGAGGAGCGGCGGCGCCTTGTGAGGCCCCGGTGGGGGCGCAATCATGGTTTGCTCGGGAGTGAGCCAGAACTCCTCCGAGGCGGCCGAGGAGTCCCACTGGTACGGCGGAGGGTGTTTGACGGTCAGACTGACGTCGCCCAGAGTCAGCTGCCGCACAGACTTTTCCAGGTGGCACTGCTGATTCAAAGTCTCATCCTCAGTAAAGGCAGAGTTGACATACACTGTCCTGTCCCTGCTGTTGTCAACCGCACCCAGCAGACTGTAGGACGACTGGGACGCCATGGGGGAGGTCCCTTTCGAGTGCACGATGATGGTGCTGTGATGTGCCCCTTTGCCTGACGGGAAGTCCTGCCTCACCACGGTGCCGCCTGCGATGCCGCTGCTTGTGGTCCCGCCTCCGCTCACGCTCACACTGGTGCTGCTGCTGTTGCTGCTGCACTGCGTGCACGTGTACAAGGCGGTGGGCACCCTCTGCTGGTAGCTGAGTGCCAGCGCGCTGTTTATCTTGGCCTTGGATGGGAGGGTCCTGGAGCTCTCCATCATCTGAGGCACTTTGAGTCCCACGTCCCTGCGCTCGCGGCGCAGAGTGGCATGAATCAGACTGCTGTCAATCCTTTGCGGAGGAGGAAGTGTGGTGCTCGCTTGATTGGCCGGATCGGGGTAAGGGGGAGGGTCTCCACTCGGTATTGAGTACCGAGGGACAGAGAGGCGACTCAGTGTTGCTGAGCTGTAGGGAAGCTGAATTTTTTTGCTCTCTGAGGAAGTGACTTTGAGCGTGGCCGAGCCGTGGACAGCGTACGCGTTCTGGTTGCGAATGAGGCGCCTGCGGGGCCGACAGACCTCCTCCACATTGCCGCTGCTGTCAAAGGTTGTGATCCTTTCGTACCCCAGAGGTGTCGGGTACTGTAAGGTGACAGGGTGAAGCAAGAATTCCTCTTTCTTGAGACAGGGGTCAGGGGCCAGGACGCTTGGGCTGTCACAGTTTGTGACGAGAGGCGCGGCAGCGGCCGTCGCTGCCGCTGCGGACACAACGGTGCCTGGGTAGGGAGGCGGAGGGTTCGCCTTCCTCATCTGCATCTCCACAGATGCGTCCATGTCAGAGAAGGGGGGTAAAGTGCGCGGCAGACTGGGCTTCAGCGTGTGTCCGTGATCGGCCCTGCTGAGACCAGGCTCTGTGTTCGGCGGAGGCATCTGGGGCAGAAGGTGAATCTGTTGCAGAGAAATGGTCGGGTAGCCGGTGGGAGGGGGTGGCAGCGACATCTGCATCTTCAGCTGCTGCTGCATTTGTTGGTGTTGCCGCTGCATCTGCTGATGCTGCTGCTGGATCTGCTGGTGCTGCTGCTGCAGCTGCTGCTGCTGCTGCCTCATCTCCAGGATCTGCTGCCGGATCTGCTGCTGCTGCTGCTGCATCTGCTGCTGCTGCTGCTGCATCTGCTCGTGCTGCATCTGCATCTGCTGCTGCTGCTGCCGGATGTGATGCTGCTGCTGAAGTTGCTGCGGTGTGGCCTGCTGCTGCTGCTGCGGCGGCAGCGGTGGCGGCTGATTTTGCTGTAGCTGATGCTGTTGGTGTTGGGTCGACAGTTGATGGAGTGCCTGCTGATGGTGCAACTGCTGCAGCTGTTGCTGCAGCTGTTGTTGTTGCTGCTGCAGCTGTTGCTGTTGATGCTGTACTTGGGACTGATGATGGTGCTGCTGCTGCTGCTGCTGCTGTTGATGATGATGCATTTTCTGCTGCTGCGTTTGCATTTGCTGCATCTGTTTGGGCGGCTGCTGACGCGGCTGCTGCAGATGAGACCGCTGCGAATGAGGCTGTGGTGGTAGATGGTGAGGTGGGGGCGGAGGAGGAAGAGTCCCAGGAAGAAGAGGAGCCATCTCCAGCCTGTTAAAGATCACCTGACCTGGACTTGAGTATCTGTTTGGCACAGGGTATGGCGATGGAACTGTGTCCTGCGCATGATCAGTCACTGGGACAGAGGCCGCTGCCGCTGCAGCTGCAGCTGCTGCGGTGGCCGTAGGGTTGGTGAGAACATCCAGCTGGATGTTCTGGTTGGCCAGAAGAGACTGGACAAGGCCAATACTCTGTGTTGGAGACATGGCCTGGGCAGGGCTGTGTATGGGAGCGATGGGAATGTTGACTGTACAGGGTGGGTTGTCTCCTGCCACTCCGGATGGACCCATGACTTGGTGAAAAAACAAAAGGAAATTCATTGATTGTAGTGACGTTTAGCAATAAGAAAAGACATGGACATGAAATGTCGCTTTCATCATTCCTACCTGGTAGGTCGTCCTCATCCTCGCTGAAAACGTTTGGGTTGAACACTGGTAGGCTCATGAAGTCGTGAGAAATCTTTCGCACTTCTGGGAGATAGATTGTCATCTGCCTCGGCTGCAGGTGAAGCAAGCTTGTCTTGTAGATGACTGCAACATAACAGAGAAAAAGAAGAGCTCTCTGCTGTTTATGTTCATCACCAATGTTGCACTTTTTTGTGTGTGTGTGTTGCTTTGACGAGTTCTACCTGCACCGAGGTTGGCAGGGAGGAAAGAGGCGAGGCCGACAATCTTGAATTTGGTCCCCCATATGTTAGACGTGACTTGAGCAAGGTAGTTGTGCTTTAAACACAAAGACATATGCTGTGTTTCTATTACAGTTTTTCACAAAATAAAAGCGATATTTCTAAAATTTCAACAAAGTACAATTGCGATTTGCAAGTGTTTCCATTGAATGGCGTGAAGTGCATAAGCCGTAATTCTTGTCAAATCTCGCAGGATTCCAAGAAAAGTTTGTTTGCTGTCAAGAATGTTTGCTATATTTTTCTCTTTGATGACTTGTAAAAAATATTCCGTCTCCTCCTCCTCCGTCCAAACATAACGCGCCATTTTTACTTGACGTGAACTGGTCACGTGACCCCCGTACATTTTTTATTGCGATATTTAGGTTTTGCGCAATTCTAGGAGTAATGGAAACGCAGCTATAGAGAAAGCTTAATTTTTCATTTTGTGGATGGTTCTGAAGAACCCAGGACATGGAGTTGACTTTTACCTCTGTGATGCCATCCATTGAAAACTCCCGACGGGTCAGACTGGGAGACCGAACTGGAGGCTTCTTTGTTGGTAGCCGTGGAGAACGCTGGCCCTCCTGGTTGGCACGTGAAAGTTTGGGAGATTTCCTCGATTCCATATTCATCCTAAGTCACAGACAAAACAAAAATGTACTCATTTAGATTTGGGATCATGAATGTCTTTAGCAAATTTAAGAGACAACGTACAAAAAACATACATAGACTGTAAAAAAGGGGGATAATTTACATAATTTCTGAAAGGCGGAGCATGTTTGACCTGTTTCCTCTGGATAACTTGGGCGATTTCTTTCCGACCCACTCATCGCTCAACTCAATGTCACTGGAGTCTGAGCAGTTGCAGCTGTCGGTGTATGAGATCATGGGATTCACACACACTTCCTCTGCATGTGCAACAAGAATATTAAACACAGTCGGTGAGTTCGACCGAAGCCGTAACGTGGCGTTAAATTCCTTCTCTAGAAACATAATCCAGGGCAAATCAAAACTCGGAGGCTGAGCGCAACCTTGGTGCGGCCAGCTCGTGGAGGGAACAAAGCCTTCAAGCATGTTGCGTCAGAGACGTCAAAGCCACAGTCTGTATTTGTTCCTTCTCAAGGTGAACGATGGTCATACTGTTAAAAAATGCAAAACAGTTTAAAAAATGGAGCACAAAGTGAAGTAGGGTCGTTTTTTCCCCCCCTTTGAACGACTGAAGAAGATGCTTTCGAGTCACGGGAATTAAACCCAGCCAAAAGAAGATGACCTTTTGACTGGGTTTAATTCCCGGGGCAGCCTGTTTCAGTGCCTCCGTTGCATCACTACTATTTCAACAGCTCATCATCTATTTCACAACCTGTCAAAAACATTTGGGACAGTCATTTATTGCTGTTTTGCCAGCAGCCGAAAAGGAAGATTGATGTCTTTGGGGGCAGATACGCGTAGCGAGGAGATAATGGGGAGCCACTGGCGCCTCCCTTGGGCTCTACTGATTAAAAGACTCACCCGCTTTGCTGTCTGTCTTTGGGTCCATGATGATAAACTCAGGCCGGAGTTTGCTGATGCGCCTCCCTTTGAGGATGGGCACCAGCCCTCCCAGATATTCCAGGTAGAGTGTGTAGCAGGGTCCCCCCGCCTCAGGACTATCTTCCGCCCTCTTCATGGTGCAGTGGAGCCTCTCGTTCCCAGCTGTGGGATAGCTGACAAAGTCCCGGATGTTGTTGGGGTCAGGGATTGGGGGCTAGGACAAAGAGAGGAAAGGGCTGTGAAATTGTTGCACCCCCCAGAGAAAACATTTCAGCATTTTTTTTTTTTTTTTTTTTTGCACTTTTTTTTTTGATTTCCCCCAAGTGCAACCAAGCTGCTGGAGTGGCAGCTCGGTTGAGGGATCGTCCGCGCACCTTGATGGTGGGTATGAAAGCACTGGTGACGTAGGAGCAGAGCAGAGAGGGCATGTTCAGCTTGCCCACGTCCTTCTCCTCTCGCAGGGCGCTGGCGATGCCCTGCTGGCACAGGAGCTGCAGGCTGGCCACCCGGTGCTCCACGCGCACCACGTACAGCGCCGGGCCACACGCCAGGAACAGGCGGGAGTCTCTGTGGCCCCAGCAGATGGTGGTGATGGGCCTCTGAAACAACAGTCCGGCACGGTCGTCAGCAGCGTCGTTCCACTCGTTAGTGTAACAGGCACAGGTCACGTGACATGTGACTCATCATTTTTGTCGATTTCCTTTATTTTCAGTCGTCGTGACAACAAAGCTGATTTCGTTGGGGATAAATACTCTATTGATCTGCTGTGCCGACTGCATTTTCAAACATCAGTCACTTTTGGGAGCAGATTTTGGTGATACATATCTGATTTTATTTGCCAAGTTACAGTGGTGGAAGAGTAACTCGAGAAAGAATCATGCAATGACGGTGAACTGCTTATTTTAAATTTTTCACGAAAACAGATAAGACATGTAAGTTCAGACAGTGTTAAAATAAGACCTTTAATCTTATACACTATTTTCTAATAGAAAGTCTTAGAGACTAAAGGAACAAGTCAATAGGATTTCCAGTTAACCAAAGGTGCTATTGTAATATTCACTTATATAAATTGGCTTAATATAGACTAGAAAATCCATATGTTATGATGTTTCGACCAGAGCATTGACCTGATCCAATTTGCGATTTGAAAAATGACCCTGCAACATGGAGAAATTCAGGCAATCGGTACAGTTTCCAATTAATCTTTTGATACTCATTCGGTGTAACTGTACACATAAAAAACACAACTGTTTTCAGCGTGATTTCTCACCGCTAGATGCCCCTGAATTTTACACGCTGACCTTTTAAAGGGAAATACCGTCATTCTTTCAATATTTAACTGGCGCTTACCAGGGCTGGCGTCTCCAGCGTGTAGATGTGCTCTCCCTGCACGTTGTAGAACTTCACCAGGGCATTCCTGCTAATGGAGGCACAGGCAGCCTCGGCGTTAAGCCCCAGTCTCTCCATGCCGGCCACAGCTAGCAGGTCTCCCTGGGAGCACCACTGGGCCTCAACATCTGCGGTGAAGGTGGAGAAATTGAGTTGTGTGACGAAATGGGATCACTGAGCCCGTTTATATACAAACAGTTGGCCTTTTACCTTTTAGCCCCGAGCGAATCACAGCAGGCGAGAGGTCGTCATAGTTGTTCATCAAGCTGATATCTCCCGACAAAAATGTGACCGTCAGCAGGGGCTTGACCCTGCGCACTTTAAAGGGACGGTGAAGCTCTCAATTAGTGGTTTTTGTCTCCTTTGGCTGAATATATATACGAGCGGATGCTGCGGCACGTTTTCTTACCCAGAGGCAGGACGTTTTCGTCGGAGTCCGTGTCGCTCTCTGTGCTGTCCTCCACCAGGAAATTGGGGCAGTTCCAGGACATGCTGACAATCCCGTCCGACTCGTGCAGCAGGACGTGGGCGAGCATTCGTCCGTGACAGTCCATCACTATCACCTGGCCGTCGGCCGTGCCGAACAAGACCTGGGCAGGCGATGCACATTGCACAAAAAAAAATCTGGGTCATTCCCGATTGACTGAAATCGGCTACACAACATCGCTGGAACGTCACTGGAAGACAGACAACAGCAAGGAGGCGTCCGTCCGTCCACCTGTTGATCGTCAGGCGTCCAGATGCCGCAGGTGATTTGACTCTCCAGGTTGATCTCAGAGGACCAGTGTCTCTGTCCGCTGACGGAGCCGACCAGGACGAAACCGTCCCGGTAGGCGATGAGTGCCTGGGTGCCGTCATGTGACCAAGTGAAGTCACTCACCTGAGGGGAGAGGAAGGCTCTCGTTAGCACGCTGGACACTTTTCTGTGATTTGGATGACTCCGGTTCGAATAATGCGACATGTGAATCTTTTTTTTGCCACAAATGTCACCTCCCATTTTCACAACAAAATGTAAAACACCTTGTGGCAACTGAATTATGCCATACAGTCAACATTCAAAGAAATGTATGAGCTTCAAATTAATATATTAACTAATGGAAGACAGAATTGACCAACAAAAAATACAAAATAATCAAAATCTACGTTAACATCAGAAGAAATGGCATTTAATGCCCACATAACCAAACAAGAGACGGATTAATGTTTTTCTTTTTCAATATTTCATCAGGGGAATGATGGCATTAATCAGCCAGTGTACCTGTGCCCCTCTGTCGTTCACCAGCTCCACAGACCACCTTCCTTCGTACTGGATCCAAACAAAAATGCCTCCTTCCATATCGCAGGTGGCCAGCTTCTGAAAGGGTTCGTTCCATCGCACCAGGACAACCTGCAGACAAGCAGAGCGGCGTCACACTTTGCAGAAACACTGCAGCTCGCTCTGCGCAATGTTAAAATAATGTTGTTTTCGCTGAGTAAGGCATGCAACCCTATGAGAAACACATCTTCATCATGCTATTTTCTATTGTCTTTTTTTTTTTTTTTAAATCTACTATACACAACAATTTTGTTGCAGCAATACTGCAGTTATTCAGTTTTGCTATCAGGATCATCAAAGCTTCCTCTCATTTTGTTTTGTCAGTGTGACTCACTGTTGTCGGTCCTATCATAAATCCATTTCATTTGGTCATAAAGAATCTGAAATAGGAAGGCGGTGGCAGCGTGGCACAAAACACGTCCACCATACCTCACTGTTGTGTCCTCGCAGGTTGAAATTTATTCTCTGGGGCGTAGTTCTGTCCCTCCTGCAGTGACTGGATGTAAACGTCACTCCAACAACTCCTCTTCCGTTCCCAGTGGCGAGCCAGCCCTCCTCATAGTACCGTCTCCGGCACACCGGCTTGTCCTTTTCGCTCTTGGGGACCCGGCCTTTCCACGAAAGGCAAAGGATGTTGGAGTCGCTGCAGAGGATGGGACCATGTTCCACGGCAGCCAACATCCCTACTGAGTGGCCAGGCTGCAGGGTGAAGCACAGGGGGAAATGCAGGGGGGGGGGGTTATTCCGATGGATTTTATGGGAACACTCAATGCACAGCGATCAAGAGCTCATGGACCGTGTTGTGAAGATATAACTGAGTGTGATTAAACGCTTCAGACGATCAATTAATATTAATGATTTGGGCCAGTCTGGAATAGCATGAAATCAGATGACAGCTCAGGGTTACCTTCCAATTTCCACTGATAACCACAGCAACTCATTTTTAAGGGGGTGTTCAAGCATCCAATGGAGCTGAATTGTGACAATTTCTGTGTTTGAAATCTTCAATCCGAAGCATTTTTAGCTGTTGTGCCTGCTTCTCACCAGATAAACACATGAAATGACTCAAAAACATCTTGAAAATGTTCCATCTGAGACGTCAAGTTCGGTTAGGATCAACGCTGGGGCATTCGCTTGGATTTAACAATGATATTCTGTCTCTAAAATGTACGAGTTGAAGAAAAAAAAGAAAAAAAGCCCAAAGAGTAACTGTCAGGACTGATAATGGTCAGGCACAGATGATGGTCAAATTAGGAGCTAATTCAGACTCCAAACCCAGGGCGGCATTATAGGCGTGAACGCAGCCGGACACAGTGATTCAGTAAATGTGCCCTGATAGCAGCAAAATCACCATGGCTGCCGCTTAAAGTGTTCTAGCTGTTGTCCCGTTATTCACTGTCCGTGGAGCTGCTCCAGATGACATCATCAAACGGTCTGCTGTTTCCTTTCTTTTTGCGACAGCCACAATCATGCACTGCACATATTTTCTATTTTAGGAGATTATGAAAACGTCTTTGGCATTTTAATGTTTGATGCAATACTTGTCCGAGGCCATCGGGAGTAGGCTGAGTAGAAGCACCATGTCCCAGAGGGCCCAGATGTAATTTGTGAAGAGAAGAACCATCTGCGTTTTCAAATAAAATACCCTACCAATGCGGATTAATGCACTTTCAAGTCATTCTATTTAACCCTTTAAAATACAGCACTGCTTTTGTTGTTTTTTTACTCGCCCTTCTTTCACGACTACTTCTTTTATGTCAACTACTAAAAATACTTACATAGCAGAATTGATCAGTACATTCTAGTTTTTAAAATCTATTGCCTGAGACTACAAATCTGCTTGCATAATCTCATACAAACGAAGGGTGTGAATGTATTTGTTCAAGATGATACTCACAATTTTTTAGCTGCCTGTTCTTTATGTCTTGTCTGCACAAATACAATTTACACAAGTACCCATTTTCAGGTTATTATTCTACCTGGACACCAGTGGAGCAGCCTGACCTCATTAATGTTCAAGAACAGAAAACAGCATATTTAGCCCTCTGTTTACAGCTTCTCTCAAAAACGTTGGGTTTAGCTTCCAGCTTTGTCGGACTTTCCACATCTTTAGAAAGGAGCTAAAACAACGCGGCCTTAAAAGGCAGAGTGACACCTGGCTAGTGGAAGAGGTATCAGTCCCCTTTGTGACATCACGATGGGACATCACAATGATTTCCAGGACTCTGCATTTTAGAACACGCTCAATAACAAGATGAACAATGAAAAGGACAGAATTGTATTTCTGGGGAGAAGTTAATTTTACCCCGACACTACAGGATCTTTAAAATGAAAGTGCAACGCCTCAAAAAGTAGTTGGCTATTGCAAAACATCTGTGGTGGTTTAGATATTATATAATGAGTGTGTGAAGCATGACAGCAGTCGAACATACCTCATAGTTCCTGGACATGTTGAATCAAAATTCCTCCTTTGAAGGTGTCCATATTTCCATGCAGATGAAGCACTGAATGCTACTGGATGCTATGCTCTCAGTACTTATAGTCAAATCTAAAGGGAGTTGAAGTGCATTATACAGCCAGATGTTGTCCAGCTCCCCTTAGGAAAAAAAAAAAAAAGAAAAAAAAAATCTTCTTCACCAGGCTCTGCGCATCAGTTTCCCACCGAACGACGAGAGGCTCATTTGAAGACAAGTGGTCCACCCCATGCCTTCCTGCCTGGTGTGTGGCTCTGAAGACTTCTGCGGTCAATTTGAAAATAAATAAATGGATGAATAGAAAAGGATGATCAATTATCAGGGACGGAAAAGGGAGGAAGAGGACAGAGGAGAAGGGAGGCAGGCAGGCAGGCAGGCAGGCAGGCTGCTCCTGCTTAAAAATAACCGCGTTGTCATTCAGTGCATCAACCTTGGAATTCAGTGGGTTTTTTCTTCTTTCTTTCTTTCTTTCTTTCTTTCCTTCCTCAGTCTCTATGCAACCGCAACACTGCATCGGAGATCAGCGTACTCGCAGTCTCCATGGGTACTGCTACTGTCCGCTCTTCCCATCTGACGTCAAACCACGGCAGGCAAAGAGGCTGAGAAACTCTCTTTCAGTCTGCAACATGCAGAGAAATCAGACGCCGCGGTAAGAATATTGAAGGGCTCCAAAATATGCAGACGCCTCTCAGTGCTTTCCAAACGACAGGGCAGTACACTGGGCAGATGTCACTCGCGCACGCACGCACGTCCCATCGGTTACATATGTCTCATTCAGATGCACCCGTGTGGCCGCATGCAGCAGGACACCACAGACTAGACCGTCAAGGATGGGGTGCGTTAAACACGACATTATAAAATACATACATAAATGGCTCTGTACACACAATATCTCTTATTATACCAAATATCAACGATTAAGCAGCCAGACGTACCTTACGCCGCCGTTATAGGAGCGCTGATCCAGAGGCGGTCGGTGCGGTCGTGTTGCCAGGCGCTTCTTCTTCTTTCTTTTTTTTTTCCTTTTCCGCTGGCGCACTTTGGGGTTGTGCCTTTAAAGCGGGTTGCCATGATACAGGTAGCACGTAAAATGGAGCCCCGAACTTGAAGTCCGGCTTCTAGGACGGCGGGGAACTATCCTAGCGAGGCTATAAAGCGTGATTCAATACAAGGGGGAAGCATTTCAATGGGAAATTGGTACTTGTGGTTGCTTAGTCTGGCCCGCGTGGCTGGCGATAAGGGTTTTTTTTTTGTTGTTGTTGTTGCTTTTTTTGTTTGTTTTTTTCTGATGCACCTCACAAAAGGGGGATTTCTTTCAGAATGGCAACCTCACACCACGGCGCACCCCATCTGTATAACGCTAATTGATGTGACTTTCTTGACATGCGGGACCTTGATGGACACATCCAGCCTCACCCAGAATGTGGCCGTTACTACTAAATGTATGGAACTGGATGCCCCATTTCACATTCAGATAAATGTATCTTTAGTCTTCTCTGGCACATAAGAAGCACTGGGACAAAGGCATTATGGTTTCTTTATTGTATCTTTATTAATTGTCACTACTGTGATATAGCTTTCCACCTGTGTCTCTCACGTGTGACCGAGGACAATTATATTACAACTTGTTTATTATGACTGCAGCACCACACCACTGGATTATCTGCGTAAAAATAGCTCTCAGAAATGCAAGTGTTAAGTCCAGGAAGAGAAAAAAAAAATCAAGACCATAAAAACCCTTTGACTTCTGTCTTTAAATAATAATGAATGAAAAAAGGGTTTTAAGTGATTTTAAAAAGCCCCTATTTATATCTACACAAAGAGTTTACAACTGACACGGCTGTAAAAGCGTCATCTGCTGTAAGGGGCACAATGCTTTTGTAATGAATGTCCCATATAAGATAGTCCCTCAAAGAAAAAACAACAAAGACCCCTTCCATTCGACATTTTATTTCTTGTGGATGTTATGCAAACCAATTCAGGTGCAGGTTTCCTCAAAGGCGTGGATGACACTGTCGTATGCAGGGGGTGGGGTCTGGGAAGGCAGGAAACCCTTTAGTCCGTTGTTGCCCAGCCAAAAGGAATGTCTTTTGTTTGGAACCAGCGCCTCTGAATCTGACGAGGTTGTGGCTGCCGTGTCGTCAGGCATGCTGACCTGGGTGTCCTCTCCCATGTCCAGGGCAGCCCGGCTTCTCTTGGGCAACGGGCGGAAGGTGGATGTCTCCGAGCCGGGTTTGCTCCCCAGGGGGCCCACTGGCTCCAGGGAAGGCTGCCGATAGACGCTTAGAAAAGTGCTTCTGTAAAGACCCATCTGGTTGCTCATGGGGTTGTTGGACTGTGAAGTGTTGGATCTCTTCTTAGAGCGACTGGTGATCCTGGCGGTGGCCTGGCGCCTTGACGCCCAGGTCAACAGAACGTAGATCAAAGCGGCCAGCACCAAGCCCACAAACATGGACAAACAGAAGGCAGGAATCATTTCTCCTGCAGCGGCGGGAAAAGAAAAAAAAAATCTATTGAGAGGGTCAAAGGAGGAAGCGTTTGGCAATTAAAATCATTGTTGCAATTGTTTAGTAAATTGTGAAGCAGGATGCACTCCGATGTTCCAAAAAGGGGGTTGATTGTCTCTCCAGATGTTTTTCTCTACAATGCCATTTCAAAATGAGTTCTAATCAGAAATGGCACTCCAGCTGCAACAGCAGTGTATCATCTTGTAACCGCCTGCCAGATATGTTGCAGGCAGGGTTGCTCTTGTTATTGATTTTCTTTTCTTTTTCATTTCTGGAAATGCATGGCTAAACTGGGAATACGTTACATAAAATCTTACATCATACCTGTGCGTGGGTTCAGCCTGCATGTATCATTGTCTTGAAGCAACAAACTGACCTTATCGTCGGAGTAAAGTATCAAGGAAAAAGTTAAGGAGACTGAGAATGCTGCCTCTGAAGTTATGTCCTTAACAGTAAATGGAAAGAGATTACAAAAGTTTAGGTAGACCCGTGTACGACGACGGGAAACCAAGTGGCTCAAGACAATGGTCTCTGAAGTGAAATATCACGGAAAAAGCAGACAGTTAGACTGAAATGAAGGAAACATGACCGCGAAAAGGCACAAAAAGCCTAAAATGTATTTCAATAACTGCAACCGCATGATTGTAAACTACTACGGTGCAGGGATTTTTTTTGAGAGTCACATTGCTACAATACAGACTCAAAGTTATAAGTCTGCAGACAACATCAGTCCACATATACATATTTGGTCTTAATTGTACATTTGAACAACAAGTATTTTGTCCTTCATCTCAATATGCAAACTAGTTGTTCCTGAGGAGAAACTTACACTCAGGGTATCACTGGAGAAACATTTGAATATCACAAGCGAACCATGTCCTGTGTGCTCTCATTGGAGTCTTAGGGGGAAAAAATCCCTCTATTTTGACAACAAAACAGAAACACTTACCATAATTAATTGATTTCAGTATTACCCAGAAGGGATTTGTTTCATTATACGCCATAGTTCCACCATCAAGTGCCGTTAGTTTCCACACCAACACCGAGCAGTCAGACTGACTCAAGTTTTTCCAAGACAGGCACTTTGATTCCCCCACCCCTACAGTGTTTGGTATAGCGGAAACGTTGCTGTCATGCTTCCTTCCTTCTCCGGCTTTAAAATTAGCAGTTGTGCTGCTTATCTGTGTGGGACATAACACTGGGAAACCGGCTGTTTCCTTTTGCATCACTTCCTCACGATCAATACATTTCAACAATGGCTTTATGACCTCAAGTAATGGCAGGTTTCTCGGGTTCCCTTGCAGCAAAGGAAAGACCTTTTGCAACACAGAGTTTTTAGATGGGGATGTGCAGTAAAATAAATTAATTAATTAAAAAGAAAACCCACCGCTGTCAGTACTTCCAAGCTCCTTGACATGGGCCTGGACAATTTCACCCAGTGAAAATCCTAACAGAACGTCTGTTGAGTGTCAAGCACACAGTCTGTCTTGGCATATCCTTCCATTGTTGCGCTGTCCCTGTCGTCTTCAGGCAGACAGTCCCCAAAAACCGACTTCCCGCAACTCAACACATATAAAGTCTTTTTACCTTTCTCTTTCTGCCTCTAAGAAGACACTATCAAGACAAATTCACTCAATTTTCCTGTCATTCAGATGTGCAGAAACTTCCAAGTAAAGGAAGGCTTTGGAAAATCAACAAGGACGCACATGTCCAGCAGGGGGCGCGTAAACACTTCAAATGATGCATCCGAGAAACCGCAGCATCCTTAAACCGGAGGACGTTAATTACATACAACCAGCAGAGGGCCACCAGATGGTCTGCGGTGTCAACTGATGCCCCTGCCGTTTCCATTTAGTTTGCTTACTTATTTATTGATAGGATATACTGAGGGAGCTTTTCACACAGACGGTGACGGTATATTTTGTGCTTTACTGAGAGGACCATGAAGTCTAAAATATGTTGGTTTTTTTATTTTAATTTTTTTTTTTCTAAATGTAAGGTAAAACCAACACGAGTGTACACTACATGATGAACCCTTATCAGAATTTGCTTGTGTGTGTGTGTGTGTGTGTGTGTGTGTGTGTGTGTGTGTTTTTAAATAAATGTATTTATTTATTTAACGAGAATGCATCTATCAAAACACCTGATTTATTTCAGGAATGTTAACGTCATGACAGCCGGAAGTCTCGCAGCGTCACAACACTGACGACGCTTGAAGCGCCACGGACAAACTTCCAGGTGACACTCGGAGGAGAAAGTGTGGAATTCCTCCGTACCGAGCCGCAGAATGAAGCCTTGTGTCCGCCCCGCTGCCGTGTGTCACACATTAGAACGGGGACGTGTTACACTTCCGACGCGCCCACCACGTGCACTGACTGCTCGTCGCTTCTCCTTCTAGCGCCGCACGCCTCGGCTCGCGTGCGTGCCATGTTTCGCGGTCACCCCTGGCAACTAGGGAAACACACGGAACCCGAAGTTTCGAATCGCTGCACTCCTGGAAGCGGTAAGGCGAAATGCTTTTTTTTGTTGTTGCTCGGTCCACGGCTTCCTGTTCGCTGTCACGCTACCGTGTGTGTCTGTATATGTATGTGTGTTTTTGAGCTTTCTAGCTAACTTCGTGCCGTGTCTGTTTTAATTTGCGTGTGCAGTTTTGACGGGCTTCCTATTGGGTTTGGCACCCCGCCTCTGCTCCACAGCATCTCTACGGGCCGCAATAAACTGTGCTGTGTTGTTCTTCTGCCTGTAATACACACATACACCTGTCTAAGCGGGGATTTTGTCATTTAAAAATCATACTCTACGTGTTAAAGCACTTAGTTTCAAGCTAGTTCACGCGGAACAGATGCACTTCCCGTTTAGTGGTGATGACGTTTATGTGTGTCGTGCGCTTTCAAAATCTCCCTAGTGTAATTTGTTATTATTTATAGACAAAAAACAAACAAACAATGGAAAACCATCACTAAAGCAAATCTATTTTTCTCAAACAGGAAATGTGACAATTTGTTGTGTCATTGTCTATTTGCATGCTGTTCAATGTCTTTGTGGCTGTGGTCACGGTTCAGTTGAATGGTTTAACACACTGCACTGCATTATTTCCATACAGCGTTTTCTAAAACATAAAATAATGTGTCTAATGTCTCCGGGACACCAGGTTCAAAAGTGCCCCACAAGTGAGTTGATATAAGGATTGTTCTCGAGAGCATCCTCGTGAGCAGATTTTAGGTAAAAAAAATAAAAAATAAAAAAATAAAAAAATAACTGAAGCAAATCAAATAAGAGCAAGATAAATAGCAGTTGTAATGCAGTAAAAATAAGTTGGCTGCCATTCCAAGCTGTCTTGCTATTTGCTTTTTGCAGAGCGCAAATGGAAGAGTCACCTCTATTGGACAGTCAGGCGTCTTGTCCCTGCATGAAACCTGAGATTCAATTGGACCTGGCCCTGGCCCTGCAGTGAGATTCGACCGACAGAGTGAGGGAGTGAGAGAGGAGCAGACGGGAGGAGGGGCAGAGGGGATGTCCCGTACATGACAGTTGTGAAGGTTCTTCTTGCTGCCAAGCCGGCATCACTCTGTCGATCCCTTCAGCGATGCTGCGGCGGGAGAACATGGCCTCTCCGAGGCACTTGGACATCGCCAACGTGATGCAGAGGCTGCAGGGTGAGTCTTGTTCTTTATTTCTCAGCCGCCTTTCAGACGGAAAAACACTCCCCCCCCCACCCCCCTCCTCCTGCGCTGCTGCACAGTCGTTTTGTGCTGATTCAAGAGCCTGGGCTGCATGCCCATCTGAAAGTTTGCTAGGTAGGACGCACAACACACACGCACACACACACACACACACACACACACACACACACACACACACACACACACACAGTTGCACGCACAGACACACGCACACTTGCACACACAATGAACCATTCAGGCATGCAGCTGGAGAATATGTCTAATTGGAATTAAGCAACTTCCTTTATTGTTTAATATGATTATGATTACGCCACATTCAGGAGCCCTGGAAGGATTATGTATTCCATGTTTCTGGTGAAAAACTGAAGTAGTTGTCCATTTTTGAAAGTCTTCTTTTTTTTTTTTTAATGAGCCACAAATTGAGTTTTCAAGCTTTCCTTATCCATTGTATTATTGACACGCTCTCCCTCTGTCAGCACATTTCCTTACAGAATAGCAAATTATCTGATTGTGAATTGGGAGTCTATCTAAGGAAATATGATTCGGATAATTCTATTTTCTCAAATACGTTTTTATTTTGAAATGTTCCAATGCTTAGCTATTTAGCTCCTTCATAGATTTTCTTTTGTCTTTTTTGAGATTTCTAAGCATCAACATCCTCAGTGAGAATCACTTATTTTGGTTCAAGACAGTGAGCCACACTTACTTTGGATTCACGGGAACTGTGGCATTCTTTCAAACAGCACTAAAACCCGACACCCATTCTCCCCTTGCGAGGAGACTGAATCAATACTGGGGCTTGCTTTTTTTGGCTTCCCCTTTTTTGTGACAAGGGCATTGAGCCACTACTATGACATCTTGAGCCGAGTCGATGCTGCATCCGCTTTGCATCAGATTAGATGTATTTCTGCAGTAATGTTATACTCTGAAATGTTGTTATGAATTGTTTCCATAACAACTGTTTTGAAAAACGGGTCTGTGGTTATGCCAACAGTACCTAGTTGACAGTTTTAGTTTCCTGCGTGCTCCACAGCGACCTCCACAGACTTAATAATATTTATTTTGATTAGATAGAGAGTGACAAAAAAAATCACCTGTCAAAAGCCTAAAAACTTTGACAGTGCATCATAATGACTATTTTTTGGTCAAAATGGTTTAGTCATTCTTACCTCATTGTGTAAACAACAGACCATTTTTATTGCCTTTTAGAACATTATTATTGACCCCAAAAATCAAGGTAGTGACGGACCCTGATTTTGAAGTTGAGTCTCAAACAAATGTTTTTTCTCTCTTTCTGTCTGTCTGTCTCCCTCTCTCTCGCTTTCTCTCTTATGCATGTCTTAAATTATTACCTTCAAATAAAAAAGCTTTTCTTTAATTGGCAGAATCATTTTCTTGCTTAAGAATAGTGATACATTTTCTGTTGGCCATCTCATAACCTCCAATTCAAAAAAACATTCACTTAACAGTGTGCAGACCTGTGTTACAAAGTGACAGCTGCCACTGAGGTTTCACATCAGGAAGTGGAATTAGGTGTTGGGTCACATCTGGAGAATGTTACAGTGCCAGGAGTTTTAGCAGCCATGAGGATGGCGAACAGCAAAAGGTGGCCTGGGCCCATTACCCCACCCCCACTCCTTTTTTTTTTGTTGCTGTAAGGCAAGGAAAGCTTCCTGTCATAAAAAGACATCCTGCAGACTTCAGACTCCCACTAAGCAGTGTCACAGTGTGTCTCGGTGAATTAATTATTGACACTTAGGAATGTGTAGCCTTGTGGACACGCATTCTCATTCTTTCAACATTTAATGTCAATGACAGCATTTCCCATTCAGAGCTGTGGTTGCCTTTGCCTTGTTGGTGCGTCTGTATTCAGTCTGAGCAACGCAACTTTGTAGCGGGGCAACAGTTTGTAACTTGAAATGTGTGCGGTCACTTCTCTCGGTGGGGTGTGGGTTCTCAGTGCGCACGCATAGGCTCTCGTGGGCAATTTGTTAGTTTCGCTTCATCTATGGCAGCGTGTCAAACAGGATGTAATGAAGTCAGTGACGACTTTGTGAGATCTCATCTCGTGACAACTCCTCTTCTGTCGCATGTTGGTAGATTGAAAATACGTGATCTTTATTGTCCTTATTTCTCTCCCTGACACTACCTTTGCAGTTAAGTGACATAGTGTAACCCGAAAGGGCTTTTCTTATTAAGTGTTTTCCTGCAGATTAGTGATTAGTGATTAGAGGGCCTAAGTAACATCAAGAGGTTTTTTTTTAATACAATACATGTTTACTTTACTTTTAATTCCAAATGGAAGTGAAGCAGCCTTGTGAAACGATTAACCAAAAAACATGCACAGATCTTCATCATTTTTACCCCCTATGAAAATGGCAGCAAGGTGGCAACTAGTGGGGGGGAGGTATCAGAACCATTTGTGAAGTCCCCAGGGGATATATTTTAGACAGTTTCGGTTAAATTAGTTGAATCACAATCGGAGTGAAAAGCGAGTGCGAGGATAACGAGTGTGCGTGCTGTCAGCTGTGGGCGATGCTTGAAGGCTGCGGTGTCACCTGCAGCTGCCAGGGAACTCGCGAGCGTCACTGAGAAAAGATCCCCACATCATCTTCTCAAAGCCAAATCTGTCTAAAACTGTGGGTGTGAGTTTTAGATCGATATCTATTTTCATTTTTGGCGCTCCGTGTTGTTTTGTTCTGCATTGAGTTGTTGCCATGTTGCTTTGCTGACCAGGAAAATCCACTCTGTGGGCAATAAATCCTCTGTGTCGAGCGTCTGAGACTGGACAGTCATCCCCTGTCCCATTGTTGTTTGCTCGTCGGAAGCTAAAGTACAGCTACTCTCGGCTAAAACGGAACAAGGGCAGAGTGAATGGGCTTTTATGCTGCTCCCCGGTGGCCGACACAGGCCAGTGAAGCCGAGCACCTGCAAGAGAGTATTGCCAAAGGTATCATCTGTCCTAAGATCACTTTAAGTACTCCATTACTCTTTTGAATTGCAGATGCTTTAGTGGTTTTGTTGCTTGGCGGGCTGTTGTAGCCTGGCCTGCTCACTTTTAATTGCCACTTAGCTCACTATGCTACACAGGGCTTAATTAAATCAGTTGACTAAGAGATAATGACTCAGTGACGGGGAGCTGTTTTTTTATGCCTGTCAGAGCCAGTTTGTCAGCTTGAGATGTGCATACATAACATCCATCCTTCAAAGTCAAGTCATCAGAGAATCTGAGTTCAGGACTCCGGACAGCTCCCAAATACTGTGACTATGGAATATCAGGAGAATTTTTTATTTTGCAGCCTTTTTTTGGTTTTAATTACTTTAAAGAATAACTTTTGAAGAATAACTTTAGGTGCCACAACAAAATCAAAAGCGTCTTTGCTCCAAAAGTTAGAAAGTTACTTGGTTCTTGTTTTGGGAATTGCTTTATATTTAAGTTTCAGTATCAGAATTTCTCACAGTGCAACAAACTTTGCTGGAAAATTTACATTTGGCCCATTTTCGGTGTAGCTGCTTTATACATCATCAATTTTCAGGAGCCAAATTTTAACAACCATTATTTTAATAAAAAAAGACTGGCTGTTATCAATTTTCTGATACATTTTCCCATTTTCTGTAAACTTTATTGATGACTAAATGTTGTTTTTTATTTTTTTTATTAAATATTATGTCAAGTCGTGAATATTTTTTTTATTCTAGCGTTTATTAATTTCTAAATTTGTTTTTATTGACTTGCGCCATAAATGTTAGAGGGACACAATTCTGATCCTGTACAAAAAGCAGAATTTACAATATTCTGCTAGACTTTTGATCTTTTGACTACGGAAATTGTGCGGGGAATGAAACGTACAACAGTAAAAGGGTAGTGACTATAGTTATTATATCATTATAACTAATGCACCGCTCTTGTAATTTCCAAAAGCCCAGTTAATGCCGTTTTTGGCATAGTAGAAATATTGCTTCTTTGAACCTTTTGGTGTTTTGATGTTGGGGGTGGGGTTGGATAAACCTTCTTTATTTTTACCCAAATAGCTTTTGTGGGCCAGTCGCACTAGTGCTCCATAGAGCAATAATAATAGAAACCCGGGCTCTATTTTTAGTACATCAGAAAAGCTTTTAGTGTGCCGGTGGTTTTGAAAGAATAAAGAGATTTTTCTTCAGGAGGCGATCCCGTGCTGCACTGTGTGAGAGTGGAAGTGGAGTCGCGGGCCAATAGAAGACGGACTAACTGAAGCTCAAGTCACTCAGCTATTTCTTACTAGACAAAAAAAAACAAGGAAGCAGAAGAGCTTTCACAGAACACTGTGTGTGTGTGTGTGTGTGTGTGCGTGCGTGTGTGTGTGTGTGTGTGTGTGTGTGTGTGTGTGTGTGTGCGCGCGCGTGTGTGTGTGTGTGATGGGAATCCCGCGGTGGGTGTGTCCGTTCTGTCGTCACAATAGCTCTGACACTGATGGAGAGGCAGCAAGAGCAGGTGTTGCTCGTGTCTTTCAGCAGGCTGAGCATCAATTATTAAGATTTGCTGTACCGGAGGTGAGCTTTGTGCAGCACTCTTTTAATTTAGCTTCCCTCTAATTTAATCAATATTTCCCCCGGGGGGCCGACAATGTTTTTAAAAGCTAAAACAATGCAATTATTGTCCGACAGGATTATTATCGTGATTTTTTTATTCACTCTGACATTTAAAAAAAAAAGGTAATTCATGAACTGTTTAATCTCTTTGAAGATGAGACAAATCTTACAGCAAACACATCCCCCTGCCCCTCCTCCCTGCATGTACACACACACACACACACACATGGTGATAATGCATCCAGGCCTGTGACGTCACCATCCTCCGCACGCTGATTGGTGGAGCCGTGCTTGTGGCTGATCCCTCTCCAGCCTCAGCCTGTGTGATGATACAGCGAGGCAGTGCAGCGGGGGGGCTGTGCGCATCCACACAGGCATGGCTCCTCCGCACACAGGGGGAAAAAAACACAGGAAGACGGAAAGACGGGATTGTCTGTGACCTCCTGTGCTAGAGTTCTCTCCTCTGTCAGCGTGTGTGTGTGTGTGTGTGTGTGTGTGTGAGCGTGTAGCAGTGTATGTGAGAGTGAGGGGGGAGGGTGGTGGTGGTGGAGTAGGAGGAGGAGGAGGGGCAACGCTCTCACCAGAGCTCCCAGCAGCTTTGGCTTCTCACCGGGGAAACAGGGCAGGCAGATCTGTTTGGCTTCCTGCTGGAAATTTTAAAACAGGAGGGGGGAAAAAAAGAGGAGGTGACGGCTGTGCGTGTGTGTGTGTGTGTGTGTTTTCTCTTTTTCCACCGTGGACCTCATTTTGTGCGCACGGTTTACGCGCATGAACGCTGGAACTCATGAGAAGCAAGGGGAGAGAGCCGGAGAGTGGGCTGCAGAATGGCTCACTATAAGGATGCGTCTGTCAGGAAGACTTCTCTGAACCTGGTCACTGGCTTCTTCCAGTATCTGCGCGGTAAGTAGGGCGGCAGCAGCCGTCATCTGCCATCCGCTAATCTGGAACGAGTGAACGTCCGAAGTGACATATGCTAATGGTTGAAGGGTGAATCCCCCGGATCCAATTATTCCAAACAGCTGTACGTTCGCCTGCGTCCTGTGCTAATGTTTTCACGTGTGCGTCTGCAGCCTCTGCCTGTTCTCCTTCTGCTTCAGCGGGCATCTCCCCCCCCCCACCTCCGACCCCCTACGGTGCATCCAGCGATGATGAAGCATTAGCCCGTGGGTCACCGTAGCCGCCTCTGCTGTCTGTGTTAGCGTCCGCGTCGGTTTCCCCCGGAACACGTGACACGCCGCCTAGATCACCAAGGGTGGATGTTTAAAAATGGCCACTGTGCAGCCCGCCGGCATGCGTGACGGGCTGGAATCAGCCCCCGTGCCGCCCCCTTGCTAGCATGCACGGCTGCCGCAAAAGAAATCACTTGTTTTGTTTAGGCTCGCTGCATAATTCATGAGGCTTTGTGGCTGAATATGTTACTGGGGCGCGAAGGGGGCGTGTGGCGACCTAAACAATCACGCGTGCTGTTGCTGGGAATGAGAGGCGGCCCGCCAAGGGTGCGAGAAGGAATTTTCTGTCTACTCATTCCCTAATCTCCTCATATGACCTCTTTTTGAAAGCATTTCTGTGGGGCAATCATACACGAGCGCTGGCTTAAGTTGGATTGCAAACACTCGCTGGTTGCAGGCGTTTGCCTCAGGGGTCATCGCTGCCTCTCCAAAAACTGGGAAAAAGTTCGGAGGTTGGCAGATGATGATGAAATGATGGCTTTTGTATTCTGCGAAGTTCCTTTTGCCACAGATGTGGCTTTTATTAGCGGATATCCTTGAAGTGTTTTGCTGTTTCCTCTGAGGTTCAGGACATAAAATAAATACAAATGTATTTATTAGGCACTGAGAATGTCGACAGGTTCTGGCCCTTTAAGGAGAAAGAGCTCGGAGGATGCAAGCACGCAAGCCAGGCTATACATCTAGAGAGCTGTAGTGGCTGTCAGGCAGTAGATCAGACCGGCTTCTTTGGTGCATCGCCAAATACTGACGGAAGGTTTTTTTCTATTAGCAAACATCTGCAGCGACGTGTAGATACACTGAGCTGCTTCAGTTTGAAGGGACAGACCTGGACGATCTCCTGCTAACGTGCGTCTTATCGGCAAGCAAATCATTCAACACCACCTCAAACATTCACCTATAGAATGAAATCGCTGAAATCTTGCGCCGATGGATGTGAAATGTTCAACCGTTTCCTTTTTTCCCCTCCTTTCGGTTGTGCCACCTGATCCCACAGTCTGAAGTGTGCAGGGCTTTGGCTGTACATTGACCGCCGGAGCATGCGGTGCCTCTCGTAAGTCGTATTTATTGACTCGTGCCTTTAATTTTACAGATGAACAAGAGGCGGTGCAGAAGAGAACCTTCACGAAGTGGATCAATTCTCATTTGGCAAAGGTAAGAGTGATTTATTCCACCCTTCCATTCATGCCTTTGAGTACCTCTGCACTGTAACATCCATCGTGAATTGCCAAACGGCTGTAGGTGTATTTCACAAGCTCGCCAGGCCTGTCGTAACGATCTTATCGCAGCTGTCAGTTGGTTGGTCGTTTGACCTTTATCCATCAGAGGGGTTGGCTGAAGTCTATCAGCTGATCGTGACAATGCTAATTCTCTTGGTTCAGTGTTATGTCAGACTGCTGAGCAGTTGGAGGAGCTCCACCATGCAACAACAAAAAAAAAAATCCAAAAGTTAGCTTTATTAACAAGATAAAAAAAAAAACGAGTGCATTGTTACGTTTCAATAAGACCTTTTTCTTGCGCAGCGATGCCCGTCGCCAGGTTTTAATGCGCTGCTCCGTCTCTCGGTTCCAAAAAACACTCATGACCGGCGTTCACACACACAGCTGAGCTTCTGCGCCACTGACTGTGTGTTTCTATGGGCCCACGGAGAGTTTAAAGCAAGAGGTTCAGAGACCGGAGTGTGTGGGCTACGTGTGCGTGTTTCCACGGATTCGGTGTCTATGAGTGCGTGTGTGCCAATGCAGTGTGGGAGTGTGTAGGCATTCAGGTGGGTGTTTAGTGAATCGTGCGTGTGTGTGTGTGTTCTTGGCCAGGACTGGCTGGCCCAGTGTGTAGGGGTGCAGATGGAGAGCAACAGGGTGAGGAGGACAGGTCCCCTGCAGGCCGTCGTCTGCTAAAATTACAAGGAGTGCTCAGCAACAACATGCTGCATTACATCACGCTGTGACTCTAAAATTGCAAGCTGTACTTTAGTTTCCTCGTGCTAATTAATCCGAGCCGAGATAAGTTCATAACGCACACTAGACTCTCTGTGTTTGAACTTGAATCAAGCAGTTTTTTTGCTTCGGCGTTTCCTCCTGATGGGTTTAATGCACTGTCACTGTTTTGTGCGACTGTTTTGGACTGTGGCTGCCAACGCTCGAGACGAGTCCAAGTTTTTGGGGTGATCCGGTGCAGAGACGCTCTATTGGATGTTGATTCTTTATTATTCAAGGAGTGCAGTCCATCTTATGCACTCCGCATGCTAATGAGAGAAACGTTGCTGGATTCACCCCATGGATCCTGCGTCGTTCATCGGGCCGGGTTCTGAAAATGAAAGTTGGGAGGATCCACCCTCGCTCTTTTTTAATGAACTGCGAGCCTTTTTTATGTCCATGTGTGAACAATTGATGAGAATAAAAGTCAACCTTTAACCTCTGACAGAGCGAAAGTCTGTATTATCTGGGCCTGCACTTCCTCACAGTTGTTATGCTTTCCACTCAGCCTTCACTGCTTCTACTTCCTTTGATAATGTATTAGCTTCAAAAACAACATGGTCATTTTCACAGTTTTTCCACTGAGGAGAGGCATCATGTGACTCCATGTGGCTCCATGGAGGCTTTTTTCCAGGGTGGGACACTATAGATGCTGTTTTTTATTTTTTGCTCGATGCTGCATATACGTGCACTTAAAAAGCCATATCGAAAAAAGTGTTGCTACAACATTAGATATTGCCGCTTTGGAGTAATTCTAGTTCTACATGATAGAGAAACAAATAACATTTGGGACGTGAGCGTTTTCACGCTGTTTTGTCCCAAATAGCCGGTCGACAGCGCCCCATCATGGACTATGATGAGCTGTGAAGTGACCTGTATATGGTGCCAAATAAAGAACTCCCGTGTTGAGTTGCCTCTCTTTGATGGGAAGACGCGTCTTTTTCATTTATTCGCGTATGTGTACTGTAGACAATGATGCTGAAATGTGCGCCTTAGTTTGTTCGGTGCAGTGGAATTAGGCATGAGGGTCAGATGAGTGCCGTCGCCTCGGGACTGGGCAGTGAGCCACTGGCGAGGAAGAGACACCATCTTTTCAGCTGCAGGGAGGCTCTGCGGTCGCCGCTAACAAGCCAGTTTCCCACCAGCACCATTTGATTTTCCTCCTCATCACTGCTCAGGGCCAGGAATAATATTTTCCACGGCAGCGTTATTCTCGGTTCTATATGTGGCACACTTGTATAAATGATCTTATTGGAGGTCTCTTTTCTTGTGCCACTCAGCTGTCCACGTTTTTAACCTTGTGTTTTCTGACCCTCAGCATAAACCACCGCTGGAGATCAATGACCTGTTTGAAGACATCAAGGATGGGGTGAAGCTCCTGGCTCTGCTGGAAGTGCTTTCTGGACAAAGACTTGTAAGTCGTAATATGGAGTTGAATCATAAATTGACTGAATACACAAATTTAACCTCATTCTACCTGCCGAGTGCCCAAATTTGTGATGATCTGCAACCTTGATTGAGTGTAGAACGAGCTACTGAGAACTGCTGTTTAAAATTGTAGAATTCAATCAAAGCGTAGAAATATCTCAACATATTATTCACAATGTTTTGTTGACAGATAGGTTAAGAAGTTAATAGACCATCATTGCCAATATACACTAATAAAAACACATTTTATGCACCTGTTCACATGTATATATAATAAAATACGGTTTGTGTTTATAATGAAGTCCTTGGCATCTATTAATCAGGTGCAGTTCAAATCATAGATGTCTGTCGCATTAAGCAGATGCATCCCCCTAATATAAACTGATCCTGGGAATTGTGGGAAGCTTTTGGCTCACTGGTGTCTCTCCTTCTCTCTCACCCAGCACACACACACACCACACACACACACACACACACACACACACACACACACACACATGCGCACATGCGCACATACAGACACATAAGCCTCAAACCCAGCAGGGATTTAGCAGTAAGTGGCGTCTTTGAACAAACTGTCATGTCATCTGTTGAGCTGTTACTTGGCAAATGAGTTCATGTGCTTCAGTAAAAAGTACTCTGTTGGGTTGCGGAGCAAATTTCAAAAATACCATTTATATCCACGCCAATAAAGTAATTGATTTCAGTTGCGGGGAATGTTACTTTTTAAAAAAAAAAATTTATAACCTAAATTAGTTCCAGCAGCGGTGACTGGTGCAATGGGGAAAAAATATAAAAAAACCTTGTGTCCAATCTGAAAAGTTGTAGATTCTCTTGAAAAGCTTTGTCGTGGTACTCTGCTAACCTGCCGTTCCGCCTGTTTCCTCTGCCCTCCGTCTGAAGCCGTGCGAGCAGGGTCGCCAGCTGAAAAGAATCCACTGGGTCTCCAACATCGGCACTGCGCTCAAGTTCCTCGAGGGTAGAAAGGTAAGCAGTCGCTCACCGCAGCTCTTTGCAGCGTATTTTCACATTTCCAGCGTATATGTTTTTTTGTTTGTTTGTTTTTTTGCTGGTGCACAAGCATGGGGTCAGAAACGTCTTAAAATATATTCAGCAATTATATATCAAATATCAATGACTTACTTTTTTCAATGCACCAATAAATATTACTCATTTTCTGTGAATTATAAAAACCATCCGTATGCAAATCAAAAGGGTTCGCAAATGAACTGATGCACACACTGATATTTCGTCTTCCAAATATTGCAGAGATCCACAAATGCACGTATTTAAAAAAGTGTGTATATCTACATGTGTATTCAGATTGCTTTTACATTTACGCCAAGCTAGAAATATATGTTGTGTGTATTGAAAAATATTTTTGGAGAGAGTGAGTCACAAATCCCTAAATAAATCAGTTTATTCTTCGGCTCATTTTTGAAAAATCTGCTCTGGCCCTGCACACAAAAAAAAACTGTGCCTCTTTTGCCGCTCAGCTTTGCCCTACGTTCAGCAAAGTGGCCAATAGAAAAGGGACTTCTTGATTACATAACCCGTCTCTGAGTCCCCTGGCTGCGTGAAGCCCGTGCCCCACTTTAGTCCGGCTTCCCTGAGGATGGTGACTGACATTGTTGTGATCTCTTTTCCTCGTCACGTGCGGCTTCAGTCAGTGTACCGAGGATCCCCGGTCAGTCACCCACTCGTGTGAACGCCTCTTGTGATCTCTATTGCTGTGTGCACTCTTTTTTTCTTTTTTGATGCATGCATGCGTGCAGCCACTCTCTCCTTTTTCCTGAACTGCCGCCAAGCTGCCGAGCTTTTGTTGACGCGCATTTTGATGAAGCGACTCAAACGCCTCTTAATGGCGGCTGGCTCGACAAAAAAAACCAAAAACCTGTGTGCTTCTAGACCTCGGATGACAGACTGTGACAGTCGCCCGCTGGCGGGATTTGCAGTGCTGAGGTGCCTCCGCTTTCTCTTTCATGCCGAGCTGAACCAAATCGCTCTCCTTTCTTCCTCCTGGTGCACTTTTTTGGCATAGGCTGTTTCCGTTCTATCCCAGTTTTGCTTTATTACAGCTGTCGCAAGCATCAAAGATCCAACTTTGATGTCCATCAGCAGCGGTAGACAGAAGCCTGCGATAATCCTTCGAAGAGAACTTTTGTGTACACTTTGAATGGAAAAAATAAATGGAAAAAGCAATTTCTGTATTGGACTTTTCCTCTCCACTGTGTTTCTCTAAAGTCATCTGCTTTGATGTTTTTCATTTGCTTTAGATCAAACTTGTCAACATTCATGCCACAGACATCGCAGACGGACGACCATCCATCGTTCTGGGCTTGATTTGGACCGTGATCCTCTACTTTCAGGTCAGTCTTTATCCTCCAGGGATCTTAACAGCGAGGGGTCATTGAGTGATGAACGCATTATGGATTGTGTCACAAATTGCAGCTAAAACAAACAAAACAAGCAACAGCAACAACAAAAACATCACAGACATTTTCCTTTCTTTTGATGTTGCCATGGTCACAATCTCTCTCTTCCTGTTGTGGCTCCTCTTCATTTAGATCGAGGAGTTAACCAGTAACCTGCCGGCCCTGCAGGCCCTCTCCAATAGCAACTCTTCTGTGGAAAGTCTCACCAGCTCGGAAACTGGAAGCCCGCCCATGAAGAGGAAGGTGGTGAACAGGTTCCAGGGCAACGCCAAGAAGGCGCTGCTCCGATGGGTGCAGTGCACGGCGGCCAAGTATGCCACCTTCTCTTGTTGCGAAAGCACCACTTCCCAATCCGTGTGAATAAGACGCTCCGTCCTTCGCCGTCAGGTATCATGGTATCGAAGTGAGGGACTTTGGCCCCAGCTGGCGCGATGGCGTGGCCTTCCAGTCGGTGGTGCACGCCATCAGGCCCGACCTGGTGGACATGGAGGTGGTGCGGAGGCGGAGCAACAGGGAGAACCTGGAGGACGCCTTCGCGCTTGCTGAAAACGAGCTGGGTATCCCCCGCCTGCTGGATCCCGAAGGTGATCTTTGCCTCTCCTGATGGTTGTTCTGCTTTGAAGTTTGCTCATCCACAGATTTGCATCAATCGTAACGATTAACGTGATTCCGTCAATCTTGCGGCCGTCTGTTTGTTTATTTGGGGTGAGGATTTAACAACTCTAAAACGTTGATGGTGAGCCCTGTAGATTTAAATTCAGCGCTCACTTCTGTTCTTAGTTTGTAAGTGAGGGCAGCCTGCAGTGACTCTGCAGTTCTGTCTGCACTCGCAGAGTCGTGATGCCTTTTATTGCCAGACGCGCTGCACTGAAGCGTTCCTGCTTTTACAAGAGCTTGACCCTGATTTCAGGAAACATCAGGCCAAGCATGGAGATGAAAGTAGATGTGTATAATTAGCTCCGAGGCCCGTGGAGATTCATCCTCCTGAGGCCTCTGAAAACACTGTCACATTGACTCCTTGCCTGTTGTTTCCCGGGCACAAATGAAAATTTACGCAAAAATGTTATTGTTTTCATTAATGTTAATGTTAAGCCAAGGAACCATTAGCTTTATTTATTTCTGTAAGTTTATCTTGGGTGCAAAAAGTCATCAGAATTTTGCAAATGTGTATTCATTGTGCTGCATTTCTTAAGATGTGGACGTGGATAAACCGGATGAGAAGTCCATCATGACCTACGTGGCTCAGTTCCTCAAGCACTACCCCAACCCTCACCACTCTGAAGCCGATGGACAGCACGATGAGGTAACAAAACTTTTAGATTTTGTGTTGCGTGTCATGTGTTGTTTGTGTGCTTCAAAGATTGTTAGTACTGTTGTCATTGTTGTTTATATGTTCGCACAGTGTAACATGTCTGTACACTTGTGATTGTGTCATTTTATCACATAGTTGTGTAAGTAATCAAAAAAAAATCATGGCATGCAAACGGTAACACAGCAATCATTTTGGTCACCCGTCTAATTTTTTTTCCACCCGTGTATTTGTTTTTTTTGTTTTTTGTTTTTTATAAATGAAGCGTCTTCTTGGCTCAATTCCCACTTTTGCACTGTCAGTACCGGTGCTGCAGGTGAGACTTCAGTCCACAGTGCTGCTGCATGTCCCTTCAGTGTCTGGAGTGCATCCCTGGCTTGCCGTCATCCACCCTCTCTTCCTCTTTGCCTCTCTTAAGTTATGCACCTAATGCATTCTCTGGTGTGTTTGCATCTCTTTGTGTGCCTTGCTGCTTTCCTGGATAGTTTGCTCCCCAAGATATAGAGCAAATGCTCGAGGTATGTTTGACAAAATTAACGGACTAAACACTAGCATCTTTTCACCTTTCCTCTAAGTCGGGAATTCAAATTAATCACCACTGCCGTGACTTTCTGAGCTAGTTCAGCGTTAATGTTTTTTTCTGCCACTCAATTCTTTTTAACTCCTTTACCTCAAGTAGTTTTAGAATTGTTGTTGTGGTGTGAGTTCTTCACAAAAAATATGCGGGGATGAGGGAAAGGATGAATATACAATGGTTTTGGTTTCTGTGGCTGAGTGTGTTTCCTGCGCTGTATCAGAGGGAGGAGCGGAAGATGCTGAGAGAGCTGAAGGTGTTTTTGGATCAGCTGGAGAGAGACGTGCTACGGGCTCAGGGAGCCGAAGGAAATCTCACTGACAAGTATCAGGTAAGTCACACCTGATGAGAGAAAGTGGCGCCTTATTGAGCAGGGCTCTTATCGCTGCCTTCCGATCTACCGCCGTCTCGCAGGCTTTCAAGAACTTCAGCGTGCAGTACGAAATGAAGAAGAAGCAGACGGAGCCGCTGCTGCAGCCGGTGCACCGAGATGGGAAGCTGTCCGTGGACCAAGCGCTGGTCAAACAGGCGTGGGACCGGGTGTCTGCCAGGGTGAGTGCATGAATAATTTATGACCAAGCCACTGAAAGAAGACTGTTTTAATTAATTACGAAGATTAATCGTACATAAATTCAACAAAAAGCTGTCGCTGGACATAATAGATTGCCTATTTGCTGTTTGCCAGTGTGTAATAGTTGCATAACCACAGTGAATCTTATCATCATTTGAGGAAGACAAAAAAACAAGGGCTCTCTCTCTTTGGTGGCTGCCAGCGCAAACCAAGTGGGGCACAAGTGTTTGAATAACGAGTGTGTTCAGAGGGGAGGGGATGGGAACAGAGGAGGTTTTTGTTCATCGGTCAATCTGCTCCACTGCACATCCACAGCCTGTCTAGAGTGGCAGAAACTCCCTCCCGCCCCACCTTTTTAACATGTAAGAATATTTTGAACAGAGAAGACTTCCCTACACCAGGATCTTACTTCTTCTTCTTTTTCATTTAAAAAAAAATTTGGATGTCAAATGTAGCTGTTGGACTGGCACATCCACCTGGACAAGTCTCTTCCCGGCCCCCTGGGAGTGGTGGGAGCCTGGCTCCACCGGGCAGAGTTGGCTCTCAGGGAGGATGTTCCTCTCCAGCACGCTCACGAGGAGACGGCCAACGTGCTGCACAGGAAACTCGAGCAGCATAAGGTAACGGGCGACGGGTCCGTTGCGTCACTCGGTGTGTTGCGTGCCGAGTCCTCCACATTCACGCTGCTGTTTTGCAGGAGATACTGAAAAATCTGGAGCTGCACAGGCAAACTTTCAGTCAGATCCACAGGGACAGATCAGTGAACGGGGTGCCGGTTCCACCTGAACAGCTCCATGACATGGCCGAACGGTAGGACCACTGATGAGATGTCGTGTCTTTCTTTCTTTTTCAATATGTGCTTCTCACTGTGTTAGTTGGACGATGACAGAAACAATGGCGACAACGGCGTTTCTTTTGTGACACGTGATTCATTTGCAGGTTCAACTTTGTCTCCATGTCGTCACATTCTCACCTGATTAAAATGGAATTCTGGGAAATGAAGTATCGGCTGATGGCCTTCCTAATCTTGGCCGAGTCCAAGCTCAAGTCTTGGATCATCAAATATGGCAGAAGGGATTCTGTCGAGCTCTTGTTACAAAGTTACCTCGTAAGTGCACAGGGGAGTTTGGAATTTAGCTCATGGTTTTTGGTGTTTCCTAATAGACCTTTTTGGGTTTGTAACGTTGCGCTAATGCTTTTTGTTCCAGACCTTCATAGAGGGCCACAGGTTCTTTGACCAGTATGAGGTGATTTTTGCAGCCCTCAGGCAAGCTGCAGAAGTTTACGTCAAGTCAGACAGTTCAAGTAAGACTTTGTTCTGTCACTTGGTTCTTTTGCTGTTATAGTATCCACTGACTACATTTTTATATATTGTTATTTAACTTTTATGCATTTATTGTTGTCTGGCCTATTATAAACTTATCTTACTGCTTGTCTTTATTATCAATTTCATGTTACAGGGTCTAAAACCTGTAACAGAGGTAAGTCTAAAAAAAGAGCCTGACAGTCTTAAAAACTTTTTTTTCTTCTCCATTTCCTGAGCGCCTCCTTTCTGTGAATGTGGGACTGCACTTTTCCTCAGAAGACCTTTGACCTTTTTCCACCTAAAAAACAAAACAAAAACAATCATGACATTGCTTGATGCATGACAAAAGTAACAATAATTGCATCGGCTAGAATGCTCGCTGAGATTTGATTTCCCAATTCGCTGTAGCATCAAACCAAGTCGCCGTGTGACCCAGCGACTGTTGTCACGCGTCACCATTTGCTGAATCGAGAATGTATCTTCTTGCTTCCAGTCGACGAAGTCGAGGGGGTGAGTAAATTCCTCAACGATGCCACGGTGCAGTGGAAGAACCTGGCCTTGGAGGTGCGCAGCGTGCGCAGCATGCTGGAGGAGGTGATCTCCAACTGGGAGAAGTACACCAGCAGCGTGGCGGCTCTCCAAGCCTGGCTGGAGGACGCTGAGCGCATGCTCAGCCAGTCGGAGAACACCAAGCGTGTAAGCACAAGTCAGGCGGGTGCAACCAGTGCGGCGCCACTTACGCCGAATAAAATTCGCTATGATGTGTGTTGTTTTGCCCTCCAGATTTTCTTCCGAAACCTGCCTCACTGGATGCAGCAGCACATGGAGATGAACGATGCCGGCAACTTCCTCATCGAGACCTGCGATGATGTGGTCTCGCGTGATCTGAAGCAGCAGCTCCTCCTTCTCAACGGCAGATGGAGGGAGCTGTTTGTCAAAGTCAAGCATGTAAATTGGCACATTTTGGTTTGAATTTGTTTTTTTCTAATGTGAAAAAATATCTCATCAATTGAGATTTTCTGAAATTATTTATTGAAAAAGGAAAAAAAAAATTCTGTGCTTTTGGCAGTATGCAAGGGCCGACGAGGTGGACAGGTTGAGGCAAGACTACCAAGATGGCATCCAAACCTTGAAGATGTTCATGGATGCAACCAATGAGAAGATGACTGCTCCTGTCCAGATCTCTTTCCTCAACGTCAGGGCCTTTGCCCAAGACGTCGAGGTAAACATCTCCCCGCTGGACAGTCGTGTTCAGTTTTGCCTGTATTAATATTCTGTGTGTTGAACCCTGCTGCAGGAAATCAAACACAAAGTACCAGCCATGGAAGCCGCCTCCAAGGCAGCAAGTCGCACTGCTCAGCTGCTGACCAAAGACACTCCGCAGGAGGAGGTTGCGCAAATGATGGATGTAATGACATCGATCAAAGAGCAGCTAGGCAAGGTGTGTGTGTGCTCGACATCAAATTCTTATTCTTTGACCACAAAATTGTGGCATAATCTAAATTTTTGTAGCAGTGAAGATTAAAACTCCTTAAAATATATGTTTTCTTTGTTTGCAAATTTCAAGGATGCACAATCTTTGTTTTATCACAAAAAAGGTTACCCCGGAGTTGTAAAAGTATTCATGTAAAATAAACATGCAGTGAATTCTTGGTTTACTCCAAATGCCACACTTTGCTCTGATCAGGTAAGGGAGAGATGTGTGCCTCTGCTGAAAGAGACGCAGTCGCTGTTGCCTCCTCTGGAAGAAATGGAAAAGAACATCACAGGCTTCTACCAAGCTCTGGAGAAGGCAAGTCACATCACCAGCAATACTGACTCCGAGGGACCGGTGGACTTTAAACAGAAATGCCAGGTAACCAGATCGGCGCCAGTGTCTGTCGCACCCACGCAGGAGAACTTTCACTCTCGATTTAGCAAATCGCTGACAAACGGCTCTGCACTGAACCTTGCAGGAGTTGGCGACCTTCACACAGAGCTGCAAGAAGTGTTTGACTGTGATCGAGAGGAACCACCAGACCATCCAGAAAACAATAAACGGCAGCAAAACGCTGCAGCACCTGGACATGAGCCTTCTGCAGAAAAGAGTGGCAGACCTGCAGGCCTCCTCGCAGGTCAGTTAAAAATAAACTCAATTATAACTCCTCTGCCATTGCTGTGGTCTCAGCACTTACTGTAAGGAGGGACGGGGGCCACCTGTTTCTGTGTCTAGACCCTGATAAAAGAGTCGACTGAGTGGCGAAAGCACATGGAGGCCAACAGCAGCCTCATGAAAAGGTTCGATGAATCCCGGGTGGAGCTGGAGAAGGTTCTCAGGCTGGCACAGAACTGTCTGACGGAAAGAGGAAACCCAGAGGAGCTGCTCAAGAAACACACAGTGAGAAAACACACACTGGGCGTATGGGCGTAATACTTATCACCTCAGGGGGTGATGTCACGGTAGAGTGTCGCAGTTCTGTAGATGGGGTAATAACATGCATGTTGTAAAAAAAGAAAAAAAATTATAAATTCAATGTATTCTTTGAATGTATTTCTGCAGGAATTCTTCGGCCAGCTCGACCAGCGTGTCTTGAATACATTCCTCAAAGCCTGTGATGAGCTCACAGACATTTTGCCAGAGCAGGAGCAGCAGTCGCTGCAGGACACGGTCAGGAAGCTGCACAAACACTGGAAGGTCGGTGCCTTGTCATTTTTGTGTGTCTTGTCATATCATAGGAAAACAGAGATTTAGCTCTCGTTCTGAATAAAATTATAGTTTCATGGAAGAAATTACATGCGTCAAAACCTTTAAAAATGACCCTTAATTTCTTTCTCTCAGGACATTCAAACGGATACACCCTTTCACCTCATACATCTTAAAGTTGAGGTGGAGAAGAGCAAGTTGATGGGGTTGCTGCTAGAGTGCCAGGCCGAGCTCACCCGGGAGAATCGACACTTATCCAGCACCGGGAGCGAAAGACTAATTAAAGAGCACAAGGTGAGCACAGAGAGGGTGGAGGGGCGCCCACCAGGATTTCTGCCTTGCTTGCCTCTAACACTTTCTTGTGTTCCATCTCCTGTAGGCTTTTTTCAAGGAGAGGGGCCCCAAGTCTATTTGTGAGAAAAGGCTGCAGCTGATGGAGGAGTTTTGCCAGAAGCTCCCCGAGGGTGACGCTGCTCACCAGACCCTGGAAACAGCGAGGAAGGACTTTTCCGAGGTTCAAGAGGAAATCAATAACACCCATTTGAAGCTGATGCAGCATCCCGATAAATGGAAGGAGTACAATGCAAGGTGCTAAAAGCCGATAATAAGTCTTTGTTGAGTGCTGTGTTTATATTGTCTGCAGACAGATGGTTGGGTCTTCATCTCATTTGTAACGATCAGAAAGATTTTCATGTCAGAAAATAAGATCTACGACCCAACTGTTGAACTTTTAATAAAGCCACTCGTGGTGGTGAACACAAAACTTTTCCGTAATAAGAAACAACACGTGTTAATAATATTTGATATTCCCATGTGTTTTACAACAGGTATGCTGAATTCTCCTGCTGGCTCATATCCAAAGAGAGTCAACTGCGGCTCTTGAGAAACCGAGCAAATGATCCCAGGAAATACGGCCAGGTGAAGACAACGATCTTGGTGAGTCAGCTGATGCCCCATAGACCAATCATACTCTCTGTGACTTCTCTTATGATTCTGATTCCGATGTTCCAGTATTGCACTAAAGGGCTCGAGTAGGACGCTGCACCAGCCAGCCTGCTCTCCTCGCAAAGCCTCATTTACTGGGAACGCAGGCTTATTCTGAATATGCTGACTGGCATGTAATCGGCAATAATTTCTATAGCTGCTGTTCACGTATAAACCTTAGTATGTCTTTAAAAGTTGTCTGAGTGAGAATATGAATCAAAGTATGCTGTCAATTCAACATACAACTTCTCCATTCTCGTTCCGTGCAGGAGTTGAGAAACGATGCTGAGCTGCAGGAGGGGAATCTCGGCTGGCTGAAAGCACGTATGGCTGCACTCATCGAGATTTGTGCCGACAGCGATGGCCAGAAGCAGGGAAGTGCATTGAGCAAGCTCTCGGCCGATTTCAAGGGTCTTCTCACGTCTCTCCTGGAGGTGGGGGAAGTTCATTCACAGACTTGGTTTTACAGGCACAAGTCAGACTTGAGTGCACTTGTGATGAATTTTGCTCTGCTGTGTCATCCAGGCTGAGAAGATGGTGCTCGCTGTGGAGGACTGTGTGCAGTTCAGGGAAGAGGTACAAACTACTCTGGATGATCTCGTACAGGGACAAAAAGAAGCTCAGGCGGAGGTCACAAAAATACTGGACTGCCCAACGCACAGAGAAGCACAACAACTCCTTTTGATCCACCAGGTGCTGTGGGAAACCCTCCACATTTTTTTTTTTTTGCTGTCAAAGTTTGCTCCGAAAGATCTCATTGTTTTATTTTTGTTTCTTTTGGCCTGTAGCAACTGTCAAAGCGGTTGAAGCTCAAGAGAAAGGATGTCCAGCAGCTGATAACACGAGGCCAGCAGCTCCAAGCTGAGGAGGGCCTGGGAGATACACTGCAGCAGGACCTGCAGACTTTGGAGAACACAATCAGCAAAATGGAGCAGAACATGGACTCACAGGAGCAAAGTCTTGAGGTGAGGTGATGCGCACAGCACTCGGGAAGGTTCTCACAGAATTTGAGCTCCTGACACCATCTGTGTCACCCAAAGTTCATTGTGAGCTAATGCTTGCCTTGATGCTCAGGTCACACTGGCTGCCTGGCAGGAGTTTGAGAGTCAACAGGAGGCAGCACTGAAATTTATTAACAAGGCACGCTCAACAATGGACAGAGACCTAAATTTCAGCAGCCCAGAGAGCCTGGCGGTGGAACTGGACCAGGCCAGAGTGAGTAGAGTCTGTCACTGCATAATCATCTGTGGGCACGCTGTGAGCATCATTGAAGTCATCAGTGTTTTTCTTTTTTCTCTTTTTTCCAACTAGGTGTTGCTGAAGCAGTGTGAAGCAGAGGTCTCACATATGAACACTTTACTAAAGAGAGCCACAGAAATCCAGCTCGGGCCAAAGAACAAGACTTTGCTTCTGCAACAAGCTCGATCACTGAGTGAGCAAGTGGACAAGGTGGAGGCTGGACTAAAGAAAGAGTAAGATAATGAGTTTATTTGTGTAATTTTTAGAAGAAAAAACACTTAGGGTGGATTCTTTTAAACAGTTGCCTAGTTGCTTCGACAATTCATGATTTACTTGTTTTTCGCAGTGTAAAATGTCTGGAGGAAATGAGAAATCAGTGGGATCAGTTTGGAATCGCATATGAGACATTTTCCGTTTGGATATCTGACAAGGAAAAGCAGCTGGAAGTATTAAAATCCTCCGCTTTGCCTCTTGAGCAGCAGATCAGCACAGTGAAGGTACAGTGTTGCCGTCCAATGCACTGCCATTCATTTCTCAGTGTTTTGAACAACCTTAATGGCCACTCTGCTCTGACTCAAATGCTGCGTTGTGCATCACCATCTTGTGCATCACCACCTTGTGCATCCAGGCTGTTGCTGCAGAGCTTTGCGAGCGGGCAGAGGTTCCTTCGCAGCTGGAGGTCGGTTCCCAGAATCTGGTCCAGTTTGTATCGTCAGGGGAGGCAGCTCGCATCAAGGCCCGTCTGACCCAGATCGGCAGGTATTGGGAGGAGTTAAAGGAGAGCATCCAGCAGCTGGATGGGCAGCTCGAGGAAAGCTCCTCTCACCTCCAGAAATTCAAATTGAGCCTCGAGGAGGTAAATGGGCCTACTGACATCCTAACGTTGCCACCGCCATACAGGAACTATAAATATGGAGCTTGTCTTGACCTTCTTTCCCTGACAGGTGCAAACATCTCTCCGTGAGCTTCAAACAAAAATGGAACAGCCTATTAAAACCTGCACCTCCTCGCCCGAGACCTTCAAAGCCCTTCAAACACACATGGTGCGTTCCCCTAACGTGATTTTGTATTTGTATCTAGTACGTCCAGACAAGTGTCATGTACAGTGTGTGTGATCGTCCTGTGACTCTGTCCTTCAGGATGCCTGTCAGCAACTAGAGAAGCTGAAGGGAGCCATGCTGTCGCTGTCGGCTGGAACCCGAAGGCTCAGTGACAAGGAGCAGGCAGAGCGCACCGTGACAGAGCTGAGCAGCATCTATGACAACAGCTTACAGGAGGCAAAAGACAAACAGAGCTCTTTAGAAAACCTCCTTTGTCTTTGGCAAAAGTACGACTCCTCAACTAATGCATTTACAAGTCAGATGTAGAATGAATGAATGAATAATACAGTTACAACTGTGTGTACTTTTGTAATTACTTCATGTAAATGTGCTTCAGGTACGAGAAACAAAGCTCAAACTTTGCCTCCTGCTTGGAGAGGGCCGAATCTGCATCGAAACCAGACAGTCAACACTTGTCTGCTGATAAAGTCAAGTTGCACACTGAGATACAAGACATGCAGGTTTGTTTGCTTGCAATCCCATGCATCCATTTTGCCCCTGTATGGGACGTTGTGAACCCACAAATTGTGACAAATAGGTAACATTCTCACAGACAAAACAACAACAACAACAAAGCATGTCTTCCCTCGCAGGCTTTACACTCTGAGGTCCAGTCACTGGAGCCCGCTCTGGCCGCACTGTCTTCTTTGGTCATGTCCTTGTGTCCGACCGCACCAGAAGAGAGAGTGAGGCAGCTGAAAGAAGATCTGGAGAACCTGCTGACAAGATTAAATGTTCAAAATAAAATCATCCCACAAAGGTAATATAATGTGCGCCATTTGCACCCAAGCATGCTGTGTCTGAACACAAGAATGTAAAAATCAGTGAAAGTTGGCCCTATCCTGTTTTTTGTTTAACAGGATCACAGAGCTTCAGAGTCACGTCTCCCTGGTGGAGCAGTTTGACCAGGCTCTGATCACATTCTCCCAGTGCAGTGAGAACACGCTTTCTAACTTGCACTCAGCCTCTCAAGTCAATGTTAACAACCTGCAGGCCTCCATGGCACAAGTTAAGGTGAGAAGCAGGACGCTAGTGCACTTTGATGAACTTACAGATGGACAACAACACATGATTCTCTGTGAATTGCCTTTGACAGGAGGTCCAGGTGGCCTTGCAGAAGCAGTCTGGTGTGAGACAGAGCCTGGAGCAGCAAACTGAGAAGCTCTGTCAGTTCTGCGAGTCTGGCGACGCGCAGCTCCTCCGCAGCAGAGCGGAGAGCTGTCTGCAGCCTTACCTGGAGGCTCGGCAAATAGCTGAGCTCCAGATAGAGTGCTTCGAAAGACTCGAGGTTTTCCTGCAGACACGCAGCGTGGCCGCGGGGGTGCTGCGAGGTCTGAAGCAGACTGTGGAAAGTGCCGGGAGTTGGGATCGAGGAAAAGTCGAGGAGCTGCAGCAAGAGCTGGCAACCATCGTGCCGGATATTAGCCAGCTGGAGACGCTGGCAGTGAATCTGGACAGCAGTCTCTGCAAGAGCCATCTCCACATTGGCGCCGACGAGGGATCCCGCAAGTCATGTCGCATGATGTCAGATTCCCTCAGTGCAGAGATGGATGCACTGAGGAACCTGCTCGGCACTAAGCAGAGTGAAGCCGAGGCCCTGGGGGCGCTGTGGACTTCCTTCAGACAGCGAAAAGAGCAGCTCCTCAAAGCTGTGGAGGACATTGAAGAAAAAGCTGACCACCAGAGCTTCAAAGAGGCCAGCATGCATGCATTGCAGCAGAGGTAAAACACTCTTTGTCAGGCCGGGACTCAAGGCAGGACTCAGACGCATAGATCTGAGAGATAGCAGACTTTATTGGATACACCAATGACCTCTTAACAGAGTGGCAAATTAATAGGCTATGAAATTTTTTGTTCCAGGATAAGGTTCTTTAATCAGATGGAGGATGAGCTACAGTCACACCAACATGAGGAGCAGTGGCTGAGGGATAAGGGCAACCAGCTGGCCCAGAGAGATGCTGAGTTGGCTGGGGAGGTCCTGAGGGAGATCAGTCTGCTGGAAACCACGTGGGGCGATACCAAACGGGTCATTGCTGAGAGGTACTGAATAAAATCGAGGAAGTCTAGGGGCCTGCATTAGGAAATATTGCTTGTGCAGATGGTGGAAACATTAATATTATTGTGACACTTACACTGGTGTAATGTGATTCCATATTGTTGTTCTCTGATTGATGTGTTTCTATTTTTTTGTAGACAAGAGCAGTGCAGTGTCCTGAATGATCTCATGAGACAATTTCAAACACTGAAAACCTCCATAAGCGGCGTCTTAGAAAGCACCGAACCTCTGGTTGATATCAGCTCTGTTTTAAAAGACCATGAGGAAACCAGACGGTCACTCACCAAGGTCAGACCAAAGTCCTTCTCCCCCCTATGTCTTTTTTTTTTAATAGGCTCAAATGAGTTCTGCCGCAAATCATCTCTCATTAAACGGTGTCTTGATTTGATTTTCAGCATGAAGTCGTGAAGATAGAGATGGCCAGCAAGCAGCATGAACTGGACCAGTTTTCTTGTAAAGGAAAACAACTGGTGTCTGAATTAAAGAAGATCCCTGACTGTGACACTGACACGATTAAAAAGGACATAGATGGACTTGTTGATCAGTGGCTGGATGTAAGTGGGACATGAGTAGATGCTGTGGTCGGTTTTACCCGATTGGATCAAACCGAGTGAATGTTTTTCTGACTGGTGATGCAATCTTTTTGTCAGGTGTCTGAGAGGATAGATGAGAACATTGATCTTCTGAACCAGAGTTTGACGCTCTGGGAAGACGTGCGAAGAATCAACGAGGACATTGAGAGTTGGACGAGCAGCAGTGTGATTGAGTTAAATGAGATCCTGAATCATCTCAATGATAGTCAGAAAGTGTCAGAAAGGCTCTCCGCATCACAGGTACGATTTCTAATTCCATGATATAATCAGTTGATAAATATTTGTTTTGCAAATTTTGTTAGAACTTGAATAAATCTTTTATTTTTCTTTGTATGCATCCACAGCTGGAAATGGATGAAAAATCGCAGAAACTCGAAACCCTGCAAATCAAAATATCAGAGCTGAAGAAGTGCAGTAATATTCCGGAGACCCCGGCTAAATTACAGGTACTGGAGATGACATCCTCTTTGACCCCTTTGGTTGCTCTTAATGGTAATACGTAGCTGCTGTCATTCATGCAAGTTTTTTTTTCCACATTCACCAGGTCTTGGAGAATGATCTCCACAAAAAGATCAGCGCAGTTCAGAAGCTGCATGAGCAGGCCAGGGGATACCTCATGGACTTCACCTTCCAGAGGAAACAGCTGGAAGACTACATCTCGCAGATGTCTGCGTGGCTAAAAAGTATGGAGGATTCTCTAGATTCTTCCCCCACTGGATCAGATCCCGAGGAAATCTGCAGAGTGAAGGTAGAGGCTTAAACAATATCAGTCCAACAGGTCTAACCACTAATTACCAGTCTGTGGGTTGTTGATTGTTGGTTGATGTCAAAGGAATAAATGAAGCGGCGGTGACTAACAGACTAATCGAGGCTGTTGAAATGTTTCACAGGATCTCCAGAAAGATCTTCAGAATCAGCAGGGCAGCATCGACTCCACCCGGGAGGGTCTCAACACATTGTGCAGAAAATACCCCTCGGAGGAACTGGCCAGTTTGGGCTCGTCCCTCACCGACCTCATCAAGACATACGAGTCTGTGAACCAGCTTGCTGCCAGGACGCTGACGTCGCTGCAAACTTGTTTGCAGCAGCAGTTCAATGGTGAGGACAAACTGATGCAGACATCTGACACGCTGCATGCCCTCATTATTGTAACACCTCTAAACCACTCTGTATCTCGTGCCTCCTCAAGACTTAGTCCAGGAGTTCCATCACTGGCTGTCAGAGCAGAGGGAGATCGTGAAAGAATGCTCGGATAGATCTGGAGACACTCAGATTGTGGAACGCAAACTGCAGAAACTAAAGGTGGAACTGATGACATCACTGGTGCCAAGTTCAAAGGTAACTACAGATATTTTATTCAGAAACGTTGCCGTTTCTTTCAGGGGGCCATGGACCGTGTGGAGGAGGGCGAGGTGCGTCTTACTCAGGTCTGTGAGGAAGGAGAGAAGCTCCTGCTTCATCTTCCCAAAGCCAGCGCTGGGCAGGTCCAGCAGCACCTGTCCTCCATCCAGCAGGACTGGGACAGCTTCGTGGAGCAGTGCAGGCAGAACCAACAGATTCTGGAGGACAGTGCATCTCTCATGAAAGGGTAAGAGACCTGTAAAATAAGAAAAAAAAGATTGGGTAGGCTGGCCGATTCCAAACATTTCATGTTAAATTACGTGTAGGTTTGAGGGCCGCCTAAAGAAGCTCAGGTGGTGGTTGGAGCACATGGAGAAGAGGATGACCACAGATCTGCTGGAAGCCAAACAGCGTGGCCCTGAAAAGGCTGCGCTGGAGCAAGTGGAGGAATACCAGCAGGAGGTCTTCAAAGAAAGGTTTGTCTTTAAAACATGTTTGACGAAGGTCTCTTCCCAAGAATCCCTTCCTTTTTTTTCGTATTTCAGTCACAAACATTCAGAAGGTGTTCAATTCCTCACTCAGGGACTCTTTCGAGCGTCTCTGCCAGGAGGGTCAGGCACTCAACGAAGGCGGCCGTGGTGACGGCAGCGAGACAAGGGTGTCGGCTCAGCTGCAGTCGCAGCACCAGGCGCTGCTGAGGCGGGTCAGGGAGCGGCTGCACAGCTGCCAGCTCACGCTACAGGAGCAGCAGGCCTTTGAAGACACGCTGCAGACGACCTGGACGTGGCTGAATGGAGTCCAGGAGCGCCTGGCGTCGCTCAACAGCACGCTTGGCAACAAAGAGACTCTGGAGAAGAGACTCGGTCTGGTGCAGGTCAGCTCAACAAAAACTCTTGGAATTTGGACCCAGTTAAATGATGTCACAGTCTTTAAATGGTCCAGTGTGTAATGTTGTATGTTGGCTTGATTTATGATTTATGATTTTTATATTGGTAAACACTGAACTTTCAAATTGTTGGTTACCTTTTTCTCCCCCAGGACATCCTGTTGATGAAGGGTGAAGGCGAGGTGAAGCTCAACATGACGGTAGGAAAAGGGGAACAGATGCTCAAGCACAACAGCGTGGAAGGACAGGAAATTATCTGCACACAGCTCCAGAGCCTTAAAGACGCGTGGGCCAACATGTTGATGACTTCTATGAGCTGCCACAGGTGGGTCTCCCCGTCCAGAGTCGGTCCTAACGAATGGCAGGAAGCACCCTTTTAGTTTCTGACAGAGTTGCTTTGATGGTCCGCAGCCGCCTGGAGTGGACGGTGGCTCAGTGGAGCAGCTTCCTGGAGAGCAAAGGCCAAGTGCAACAGTGGATGGAGTCGGTGGAGCAGGAGCTGGGGACGACGCTGCCCCAGCAGCCAGGCCTGAAGGAGAAGTCGGCCCTGCTGGAACGCCTCAGGGCCATCCAAGCTGATGTGGATGCTCACGCGGCGGCGCTGTCGCGTCTGGCAGACAAGGCGATGGAGATGCACGACAAAACTGGCGACCAGACCTTCGGGCCGGATTCAAGGGCGGAACTCAACGCACATTTTGCCGATATCTCTGCTGTCGTGAAGGTGACCTGTTTCTCCCTAAATGGGTTTACCCATGCAGACTCACTATTAAAATAATCTAACTGGTGATTTCATTTATTTCTTTTTCTAAAAGGGCAAAGTGCAGTCCATGCAAAACATTGTGTCGGAACACGAGCAGTACCTGGACTCGCTGAGAGACTTCAATGACTGGCTGATTTCAGCAAAGGAGGAGCTCCAGCGCTGGTCAGACTTGTCTGGAGACTCTATCGCCATCAAGAGAAAACTCCAGAAGGTCCAGGTGAGCAGCTGCATCTGTCCCACCTGTCACACAAAGACATTGGGACATACTGTTTTCAACTGATCTTGATACCTTTTTACAGGAGTTGCTCGACTCAAAGCAGCGCGGCCGAGAGCGCCTGAGCCGAGTCCAGAGGTGCGGCGCCGTAGCTCGAGATCACACCGGCTCAGGAGGCTATGAGGCAATGGAGCGAGAGGAGGCCGCCCTGGTGTCGGCGTGGGAGCAGTGGGAGCGTTCAGCTCTGCAGACACGAGCCAGTCTGGAGACCACCCTCTCCCAGATAGTAAGCTCTGAGCAGGAGTTCAGCAGCCGCTCGGTGCAGCTGGAGCAGGACCTGGGTGCCTTCACTCATCAGTTACAGGAGTGCCGCCTGCAGTTGTTGCAGGCGGAGGGCAAAAACGACGGGGAGGAGGCCGTCAAAGGCTGGCAGCTGGCGAAGGTGAGACTTATCTTATTTCCTACAGTAGTTTTGAATCAAGCAGCCGCCTACGCCTGTTAATCAGTGGTTGGGTCTTTCTTTTCCAACAAGGACACGTTGGAGGATCTGGTCAAAGCTGAACCAACATCTGAGAGTCTTAAGACTCAACTCAATGATCTTTGCCGGTTCTCCAAAGACATGTCTGCCCAATCAGACAGAGTGTCTGCCCTCATGAAAGAATACAACAGGTCAGAGACTTTTGAGAAAGATTTGTTAGACTACCTAGTTTTTCCTTTTTTCTTGGTTCCTTAAGAAATGGATTAAAACGTTTTATAGTTTTTATATATTTTATTTATATATTTTATTTATATATTTTTATAAAAGTTTTATGACATCTTGGTTGATTTGGTTTCTAGTCTGAGTCTCCAAGCGTCGAGAGAGTGCCAAAGCAAAGTGAAGCTTCTCGAGCAGGCTTTCCGCTTGGCCTTCAGAGAGTTCCAGCAGTGGCTGGTCAACGCCAGGATCAACACTGCCAAGTGTTTTGACGTACCTCAAAATCTCAGCGAGGCATCATCCAGCTTAGTGAAGATACAGGTACAGCACACAGATCAAGGCAGACTTGCCATCGTCAAATTTCCATATATTGAGCAACATTTTTTTACTCTCTCACTCAGGAGTTCCTCAGTGACAGAGATCAAGGTCAGACCAAGCTCAACGCCGTGGTCGCGAGTGGCGAGCTGGTTTCCGTCGTGGCGGCGAAAGACAGAGTCGAGGCGGTTCGGACAAAAATGAGCACTGCCCGAGAGGACTGGAAGAACCTCATGTCCAACCTGCACAGCAGAGAAGCGGGTCTGCAGGTGAGCAGTGAGCGACATCAAAGTCTCACACTCGCTTTTCGCCCGTCGACTTGTTCACAGTCTTGTTGTGTGTTCCAGAACCTTTTGACTCAGATGAAAGATTTCGAGGCCAATGCTGAGCCGCTTCAGGAGTGCCTGAACGTCACGGAGCTGGCGGTGCAAGAGAGCAGCACCAGACTCCATGATCTCACAGCCAAGAAGATGGAGCTGAACAAGCTGCAGGTAAATAAGATAGATATGTAAACAAAAAAAGAAAATGGCTTGATGCTCATCAATCATTATGTCCAAGTGCAGCCATCACTCAGTGCCTCTGAGACAACGTCACTCTTCTTAGTTATTTGCAGCCTCACCTATCTAACTCCTCCAGTGTTTCTTTTATGACTTTTTTCTGAAACCTTTGCAAACCGCCATGTGCTTCATATTTCTAGCATGGTTTCTCTTGTCGTCTTTGCTGCTCTTACATGTCCCCTCAACTGTGACCTAGGATAATTTATGTAATTGATATAAATATATATATTTTTCGCAAGCTTTAACAAGTGTTGAAATTAATAGTGAACATACTGTATAGCGAAGGACCTCCATTGCACGGCAAAATCTCGTCATTCAAAACATCGGCTATTTGCTTTTCTTTTTCCACACTGCCATCTCTAACGCCTCGGCCTGTGTCTTAATGAATGTACGTAATGTCTCCTTCACTGTGAGTCTCTGTGTGTGTGTGTGTCAGGCTTGCATGCCTCTCCGTTAACCTGCTTGTGCTCTTCCAGTCTGTGCTTGAGGAGTTAGCCTCTCTCGAGATTCAGCTGAGCAGGCTGAAAGAGAAGGCCCAGCTGCTGTGGGATGAACATGCGGCCGGCAAGGGTTTTGTGCACCGCGTCTCGCAGCTCTCTGCTCAGTACCTAGCTTTAACCAACCTGACCAAGGTACAGTCGTCTGTGCGGGTACTGACTGGGGCTTTACTGTGGGGATAGAGCTGGAGAGGTGACAGTGGCACTAGACTGGATTCAGCACTGACTTGATGTTGTTTCACAGATGACAAACAGTAAAGGCACTAACACTACACTTTCTAATTAACCAGTTTTTGTTTTTATAATTTAACTTGTACATGTTATAATTGCAAATTCTGTTTTTCTTAATGTCCTTTGTATTAAATATTTATAAGCCATCAAAAAAATGCATGTGCATTTAGAGTAATTCATTGACTTACTAATTAAGAATCTATAAGTTGCTGTCATCATGAATTTGGATTTTTCTTACATTTTTTTTTATTCTGGGTGTGCAGGAAAAGGCATCACGTATTGACCGAATTGTCACAGAGCACCAGCTCTTCTCGCAAGGCTTAAAAGAGCTGCAGAACTGGGTTGCTGACACGAGCCACATGCTGCAGACCTACTGTGCTCCCACTGCTGACAAAAATGTTCTCGATAGCCGGATGATCAAGCTGGAGGTATGAAAGGTTCCGCTATATTTAGCCACGCCAGTTGGCCATTTACTGTCCAATTTTGAGAGTCACTCATGCATATGTGGTGTTTGTTGCGCCAGGCTTTGCTGACAGCTCGGCAGGAGAAAGAGATCCAGCTTAAGATGCTTATCACGAGAGGAGAGTCGGTTCAGAGGAACACCTCAGCTGAGGGAGTGCCTGCAGTGCAGAAGCAAATACAGGAACTTAAAGATTCCTGGGACGCTCTGCTCTCCGCCTCAATTCAGTGTAAAAGGTCAGTGTGTGATGACAGAAATGTTGCTGTGAATGAGATAAAACAAAGAACACAGTGGCATGCACGGCACGGCTGACTGCAGTTGCTGCTGCTTTTGCTGCTGCTCTGCACTATTCTCAGCAACATCTGTCTACTTTCTCAAATCAACAGTCAGCTGGAAGGGTCCCTGTCTCAGTGGACCAGTTACCAGGAGGACTCGCGCCAGTTTGTCGCCTGGATGGAACATGTCGAGGACAGTCTCGACCCCACGGACAAGCAGTACCCCGAGATGCGCGACAAGACGGCTAATCTGAGCAAAGCCAAGGTATCGGGATTATTCTCAATCGGACTGCGTGCCTTCAAATTGTAGCGATGATTTTGTGCGTGTGCCGTGCAGCAGCGTGAGTGACGCGTCTGTCTCTTTCAGCTGCTCCATGAAGAAGTGCTGAGTCACAGCACCCTGCTGGAAACCATCACTGCAAAAAGTGCCAGTATCTCCGAGAACTTTGTCACCCAGCTGGAGCTCCAGGACTTACAGGAGCGCTACAACGCAATCAAAGACAATGCCCTGGTAATGGGCCATTTGTCCGACTGTGAATCTTTTTTTAAAATCTATTTCGAGTAAATGCTTTTTTCGAAAGAGAAGTGCAGAAGAAACAAATTTCAAAAAAATAATAGTGACCATTGCCATTCCAATAAACTTCATTTGGCATATTTTAATTGCAAAATGATGCAAAATACGATTATCCGGGCATGACAGCCAGAACAATCACAGTGCTAAAAGCTCTGTATAAATGAAAAAGTAAAAGACATACAGAAAATAGCATTTCACAAGAGATATTTCTAGCACTTTCTAATCACTTACTGTCTCTGTTTGATCAGAGGGCTGTGGGAAAAGCTGAGGGCCTAGTGAAGGCCCACCAGGAGTATCAGCGCGGTCTGCATGCATTTGAGGACTGGCTGGAACAGGAACAAGAGAAACTTGGCTGCTACACCCAACTGGAGGGCGATGTTGATATGCTGGAGGAGACTCTGCAAAAGCTGCAGGTATCAGAAAATACTCTGAGCAGAATTGCTGATGCATATATTTGGTAACGTTATGACAATTTAGCCGCGTAACCGGCAGCTCCCACCTGTTTGTCTTATGGGACGTCTGTCTGTCTGCCTGCCTGCCTGCTCACAGGAGCTGCAGCTGCACTGCACAGAGGGCCAGGCTCTGCTCAACACCGTGCAGCTCTCCCGAGAGGTGGTCCTCCCACTGGGCGTGCCTCAGATCGAAGACCGAGCGCTGGAGAACCTGCAGCAGGAGTGGAGGCTGTACCAGGCCAGACTGGCCGACACCCGCTCTCAGCTCAACAGTGCCCTGGCCAAGCTGCGGCAGATGGAGCAGAAGTTTCAGCGTCTCGACAGCTGGCTCAAAGGCATGGAAACCAAAGCACAACTACGAAGCCACCGGCGCTCCGACCGAGCCACCAAAGACGCCCAGTTGCAGCTCATAAAGGTCAGGTCGTTTAGCATGATTTTTTTTTCTTAAACAATGCCACACAAACACCCACTGTCAATTGCAGCTTTAATTCATGTTTTGATTTCTTTGATATATATGAACACACACATGTTGTGGTAATTTTATGGGCATTTTATATTTAACCTAATCCAGATACATTATAATGTGTTGTAATGTAGTTATTGATGTCCAAGTGTGTGTGTGTGTGTGTGTGTGTGTGTGTATGTGTGTGTATGTGTGTGTATGTGTGTGTATGTGTGTGTGTGTGTGTGTGTGTGTGTGTGTGTGTAATCAGAGCTGGCAGGAGGAGGTGCTGGTTTACCAAGAGGAGATGGAGGGCCTCAGTCTCTTGGCTCAGCAGGTTCTCGACGAGACTCACATCAGCAGCCAGATCAGCAACAGAGCCACCAAGATCACAGCTCGCTACCATGTCCTGCTCCTGCACCTACTGGTGAACTCTATTTAAGTGCACATACACATAACCCCTGTAAATAATCTGAATTTTCACACCTAAGGAATGTTTCTTCCAACTAAATTAATTCTTTGCCACATGCCTACTGATGCAGGAGACAATCAAACAGCTACAGGAAGAAGTGTCATGTATCGAGGAGGCACAGACTGTCCTTGGCTCCTTCTCAGACTGGCTCTGCTCAGCTCAGCATAACTTTGTCTCTGTGGCGATCCCAGTTGACGCGGTGGACCGTTTGGCTATGGAGAGAAAGATGAAGAAACTCGAGGTACACATGCTGACATAAAAAAATATTCATTTCTTGTAAAAAACGGTGCTTGGAGTCACCAAAAATGAGATGCTTCGATAACACCAAGTGTGTGCACTTCTCAGGCGCTTCAAACAGACATGGAGCAGGGTCACACCTACCTGAAGACTGTGCGGGAGAAAACAGAAAAAGCTTTGGCCTTCCTAGAGGAACCTGAAGCTGAGCAGTTGAAGGTGGACGTGGACGGCCGTCTTGTTCAACTGCAACGACTGATGGAAGATCTGCGTGCTCAACACAGCTCCCTGGAGAAGTGCATCTCTCTCTCCAAAGACTTTATGGATAAATACAAGGCCCAGTGCCAGTGGCTGATGGAGACCAAGAATCTTTTAGCATCCAGCGTTGAGCCTAAAGCTGAACTCTACCAAAAGAAGGCCCAGTTGGCAAAGTATAAGGTAACATAACACAGCAGTTTCTCCTTCTGTTTCTGTCTGCGTAAAAAGAGAGAAAGAAAATGAAATGACTCTTATCTTTCTCTGTTATACAGACCATCCAACAGACGGTGCAGTCTCACGAGTCTGCACTGAGATGTGTCTTTGAGAAAGGACAGGCTCTGCTGGACATCGTCCACGACACCACAATCAGTGACAACATCAAAAAGATGCAAGCTGACTACCAAGATATCTGCTTAGCAGCTAAGGTATTAAAAGTTTTAAAAATTAGTTTTAGCCCCAAAGCCAGAGATTCAGGGATATTTCGTGATCCACTGTCCTCCGTGTTTTAGACTCAAGTTCAGAACCTGGTGGAATGGGTGAAGGAGCATGAGGAGTACAACAGTGAACTGCAAGAGGTCGAGAAGTGGCTCTTGCAGATGTCCAGCAGGCTGGTCACTTCTGACTCCATGCAGACCAGTGGTATGGAGATGGCCACCCAGCAGCTAGCCCGTCACAAGGTGAACTGAACTGTAATGTGAATTACTCTTAAGAAAAAAACAGAGAAATCCACTGTACTCATTGTTTTGTTTTTTTTTGCTGTGACAGGATATTTACTTAGGAATGTTTGAACCATTTGGCTGTTCCTCCCCAGGCGCTGATGGAGGAAATAGCCAGTTTTGAGGAACGCCTCAGCAGTCTGAACCAGAGAGGAGAAGATCTTGTTGCCAGCTGCACGGACCAAGTCCAAGCCAAGATCAGCCAACAAGTCCAAGCTCATCAACAGGGAACCAGAGACAGCTACTCTGCAATTTGCAGCACAGCACAGCGTGTGAGTCAAAAAAGGCCACTGACTCTCCTTCTCCCCAGTATCAGTTTTCACTTGTGATCACTTTTATGAAAGAGACACCTCTCTTTAACATTTAAAGACAACCAGCGTCTTGTCTCGTGTCTTTTAAAAAGCTGTACCAGAGTCTGGACCGAGAGCTGCAGAAGCACGTCAACCATCAGGACACACTGCAGCAGTGTCAAACCTGGCTGACGACTGTGCAAGAGGAGCTTAAGCTCAATGATCAGGGACCCTCTGGTCTGCAGGAAGCTCTGAAACAGGTTACTACTCCACTAACAGTTTTGCCTTCTTTTCCTCAGTGTCATTATTTCAATCTTTTTAATTGTCTTCCATTTACACGCAGGTGAAACACTATAGAGCCCTTCAGGAACAGGCCAGCACATATCTGGACCTGGTGTGTTCAGTGTGCGATCTATCTGATGACGCCGTGAGAGTGGCTGCTGCTCGGGTCCAGGAACTCAAACTCACGGTTAGAAACTGACGCCCTCTGTATTCACGCATGCCTCTGTGTGATGTGAGAGGAAGTGGGAAGAAATTCCCATTTATGGGATGTTCTTTTGGCAGATCGAGGAGCGGATGTCCACCGCACAGGAGCTCTCGGAGGGCTGGAGGGAGATCAAGGAGCAGAAGCAAGATCTCAGCAGCCTGTTTCACGACATGGAGCAGCAGCTCCTCAGCTTCTCCAGACGGCCAGCAGAGTTGGAGACCAAGATAGCGCAAAACATGTTGACGCAGGCCAAGGTAGAGACGTCAAAAATTGTCACAGAATGTCTAGATCTGTAGTATTAGTTCCGCTCTTACTGATGACTCAGCAGTGTCAGTACTAAAGGGAAATCTCTTTTTGGTTTGGTTTGATTGTATCTTTGCTTACCATCCACTTTGATGCTTATCGCACAGGAATGCAGCCAGCAGCTGCAGTCCAAACAGGGCGTCCTGACAAAGATGACAGAGACTGTGAGCAGACTGACCGGTGGCCAAGACTCTCCAGAACACGCTGAGCTCGGCCGCCTGAGCCACTCTTGGCTGGAGCTCTGCCACCAGGCCAATCAGCTGCAGGGCCAGAGAGAGCAGGACCTGCAGAGATCCGTTGAATACCACGACTGCATCGCCACAGTGGAGTCGCTGTTCGAACAGGTGTCCAAAGAGTGGGACAATCTGGCCAGGTATGTCACATAGCACACACTGTACTCTTGAGTCTTGTCACCAAATGGCGCTTCATGTTATTTCATCTCTCATTTTTGTGTCCCAGGACGGATGCCGAGAGTTCATCTCAGCATTTGGAGGCGTTGCGTAAGCTTGCGGTCACCCTGGAGGAGCAAAAGGGCACTCTCGAGGACCTCAAGGAGCAGAAACAAAAAGTCATTCAGCACCTGAACCTTGACGACAAAGAGCTGGTGAAAGAGCAGATCAGCCACTTTGAGCAGCGTTGGTGTCAGATGCAAAACCTGATTGAGCGAAAGATCCAGGATTCAGCCCTGACCCTGGAGGACATGGGCCAGGTGGAGGCACGTCTGAGGGAAGCTCGGGACTGGGCTGAGGAGCAGCAGCCTGCTCTGTCCGAGGCCATGAAGATGAGTCCTCCCCCGGAGCTGGCTCAGAGCTTCCTGTTTGACCACCTGAGCATTTGCAGCGAGTTGGAAGCCAAGCAGCTCCTGCTGGCGCAGGCCATGGCCGACGCCGACAGGGTCCTGGCACGGCTGGGCCTCAGCGAGCGGCAGCGTCTGCAGCAGCTGATCGGCGACACGCAGTCCGAGGTGGAGTCTCTGAGCGTGAAGGTGGTGCAGCGCAGGAAACACCTCAGCAAGGCTTTCACCGAGAGGACGCAGTTCCTCATGGCTGTGAGCCAGTCCATCTCCTGGGTGCAGCAGAACGAGAAGAAGGCGCAGGCTGAGGAGTACACTGCCTTGCTGCCCGACGACCTCGCCAAGCAGGTCAGAACGTGTAGGAACATCCAGAGCAGCCTGAAGGCCTATCAGAGCGAGCTGACCTCCCTGTGGTCTCAGGGGAGGGACCTCATGAGGGATGCCAGCGAGGAGGAGAAGAATGAGATCCTCACAAAGCTGCAGGAGTTACAGAACATCTTTGACAAGACGCTACACAGGTGCGGCCAGAAACTCCAGGAACTCGAAAAGGTGTTTGTTTCTAGGAAGTACTTCAAGAGTGACTTGGAGAAGATATGCGTGTGGATAAAACAAGCCGATATTGTCACTTTCCCCGAAATTAACCTGATGGTTGGGGATGCTGAACTGGAAGCTCAACTGCTGAAGTACCAGCACATCATCGAGCAGGCCATTGAATACGAGAACCTTCTACTGATTGTGCAGCGAGCCGGCCAGGAAATATTGCCCAGTCTAAATGAAGTGGACCACTGCTACTTGGATGAAAAACTCAACACCCTCCCCCAGCAGTACAACAGCATACTTGCGCTAGCCAAGGAAAAGCAGGAGAAAATCCAGCAGGCCATCCTCACCAGGAACGAGTACACGTCTTTCATAGACGTCACTCACAAGGCCCTGAAAGAGCTCGAGGAGCAGTTCAATAGTCTGGGAAAGCAGCCCGTGGGCCTGCAGACAGAGGAGGTTGTCAGCTTGCAGAGAGACTACAAAGCCATCCAGACAGATCTGAGCAGCCTGGGTCTGGCGGTCAGCGAGCTGAACCAAAAGAAGGAGGGCTTCCGTAGCACCGGTCAGCCGTGGCGCCCGGACGAGATGACGCAGCTGGTGAGCCTGTACAACAGCCTGAAGAGACTGATCGAGCAGAAAGTGGAGCATCTGGATGAAACCTTGGAGTCCTTTGAGGACCACAAGGCCATGGCCTTGCAAGTGGACTCGGAGTTGAAGGCCACAAAGGAGCAGCTGGTGAAGGTCAACGCTGAGACGCAGTCGGCCGAGGAGAGGCTGAAGAACTACCATGCTCTGGCTGGGAGCCTCCAGAGCGCCAACTCTCACTTGTCCAGGCTCATGGAGCAGATGGACTCTCTGGCGCCTCGAGTGGACCCCGCCGCCCAGGACGCCTCCAAGGAGCAAGTGATCCTCTGGCAGGACGAACTGCGATCCCTGCAGGCCGCCGTTGGTGAACTGATCGAGGAGTGTGAGGACAGGTTCGTCCAGAGCAAAGACTTTGAGACGGAGATGAACAAGACGCTGGACTGGCTGCAGCACGTCCGGGATGAACTGGACTGCGCGGTGATTGTCGACGTGAGGGTGGAGAAGGTGCAGGAGGAGATCAGGAAGCAGCAGATCATGCAGGAGGAAGTGCAGTCTCGGCTGAGGATAGTGGCTGCGCTGAGCAGCAGGGAGCAGCAGAAGTACACCAGCGCAAACGAGCTCGTTCCGGGACACGTTGACGTGAGCCTTGGAGAGATGGCCAAGCTGCAGGCGGACGTTCAGAAAGCTCTGAGTGGCAAACAGGTGGGATGATGCATACCTTCGATTGACCCTCACGCCAATGCTGTCATCTTGTTGTTCCTTTGCAAAAAATATTTGTTTTTAACTACCATTGATATTAACTTCCTTGTTTTCATTTATATTTACTCTAAACTGCATTTGATTAATTTATTTGTATATTAAGTAGATTAAGTATTTTTTCATGTTAAATTTTACTCTGATATGTTACCTTATTTCTGTAAAGTGTCTTTGAGAACTTCAAAAAGCACTCTATAAATAAAATGTATTATTATTATTATTATTAAGATCACACTGGAAGACGCCCTGGTCTTGTGCCAGAAGTACCACTTCCGGATGCAGTCGGCCTGTGAGTGGCTGGAGGACGCCGTGTCTTTCCTGCAGCAGGCCAGTCTGGGCGTGGATGTGGAGAACTACGAGGAGTGTCTCCGGCAGCAGGTGGACATCATGACCACGGAGCAGGAGTTCCTCATCCACCTGGAGGAGCTGCAGGTGCTTCTGCCTCAGCTGGAGAACATGGTTAACCCCACGGCCAAAGAACAGCTGCACGTGAGCGTGGAGTCGGCCAGGCAGAGAGGCGTGGAGGTCCGCGACCAGCTACAGTGTCACCAGGATGTCCTTCACAGGTGGCGAGAAAAAGAAAAAACAGCATGCCGTGCGACAATGCTGAAATTTTGTTTGTGACGATAGTTTTTTTTTTCTTTCCTTTTGCTCTGCCTCTCAGCTGTGTGGCTCAGTGGATGTCGTACCAGGAAGCGAGGCAGACCGTCATCGAGCTCATGAATGAGGCCGAAAAGAAACTAACAGAGTTTTCCACCGCAAAAGCAGCCACAAGTGAAGAGGCTGAAGACAAGCTGTGCAGTCATCGGGTAAGAGAATCCCAGAGTTCACACGCCACTCCACACAAATCAATGGCAACCTCAAAACTCAATTTCGACTGTCTCCTCAGTCCCTTGTGTCGCTAGTGAACGGCTTCCAGGAGAAGCTGACCGGTTTGGAGGATCAAGCCGCTCAGCTGGAGCTGGTGGGCAGCGACGCCAGCAAGGCCACCATCAGCCGCTCGATGACCACCGTGTGGCAGCGCTGGACGCGGCTGCGAAGCGTGGCCCGGGGCCAGGAGAGCGTGCTGGAAGACACGGCGCAGGAATGGAGGACTTTCTGCGAGAAGGTACGCGGTGGCTCCCTCTTTTTCAAGAGGAGAATCATAATTTGTTCCATATCACATGATGCACTTAATCCGTGCTTGCGGCTGAGTTGCAACACCTATTCTTGTGCAGATGTTGAAGGTGCAAGGTGTGTCGGAGGAGCTCCAGAGGCGTTTCCCAGACAGCGCGGTGGAGAAGGCGTCCAAAGCCACCCTGCAGTCGCTGCTCGACCAGCACGACTTGCTGAGTCAGGATCTGGAGAGGGAGCTCTCCTCCCTCATGCTCCTGCGTCAGTATGCCCTCAGCCTGCTGCACGACGTCGAGGTGCCTTCGCCAACAAGTGAGCAGGATGAGCTGCCCGGCCTGAAGGAGATCAGAGGTGTGCAGGACCAGATGGAAAGGTAAAAAAAACCAAGAAAAAAACTCAGAATGTCTTCCTGCAAGAGGTGTCCTGCTCAAGATCAGAGTCTCACTTGTTCTGTTTTTTTCTTTTCTTTTGGTCAGCCTTCTGACACAGTGCAGGACCAAGCGCGCTCAAGCGGCGCAGGAACTGCGGGACAGAGAGGAAGTGGAGAAGGAACTGAGTGTTGTTAAAGCCTGGATCCAGGAAACCAGGGAGCTCCTTCTAAACCCCACACCGGACATTGATTCACTGCTGCAGGAGCTTGAGGTACATGGAAAAAAAGGGACTACTATTTACTTACTTACTTTCCCATGTGAACTTTAATATTTCTTGTGTGCAGGTTGTGCATGGAGATGTAATCACCTATCGTCAGAATGTGGATAAATTAGCCGAGCAGCAGCAGAGCAAATACCTGGACCTCTACACCATTCTGCCCTCTGAAATCTCCATGCAGTTGGCTGAGGTCTCTCTGGCACTGGGCGCAATTGAAGATCAGGTGCTGTTTGATTTTTTTTTTTTTTTTTAAGTGGGCATATGCAACCACTCCACTGGGACTCACAAGTTGACATTTCTGCTGTGTTGTTTCAGGTTCTTTCCAAAGAGAGAGAAATTCAGAGAACCAGAGAAATCAAAGAGGACTTCAGCTCAAGAATTAATGACGTCTCCGAGAAACTCAAAGCAATATCTGCTAAATTCAAGGAAAAGTGCCCGGATGTGGATCATGCCAAAGAAGAAGTCAAGGTGGGTCAACTGCCGTATTTTACCAGGAAATACAAACTGTTCATGCTGGAAAAAAACTCATTTTTATTATCTTTATCTTTCTCAGAGCCTGTCAGAGAACCTGGACACTTGTGGCCGTGTCCTCACAGAGCTGGATTATTCTGTGCAAGAGTTTGGTCGGCGGAACCCGCTGCTAGCCAAACAACTGGGCGATGCCATCAGCAAGCTATCAGAGATGCATCGCCACACGACTCGGCTGGCAGACTGTCGCAACAACTGGCTCAAGAAGGTTAGTTTCTTGCTGTTCTCCTGTTGTCCTGTTTGTCGTTTTGTTTTTTGACCTCTCACTTGCTTGTGTTGGCCCCTTGCAGGCTGTGTGCTATCTGGATGAATACAACGAGATGCTGGATTTCATCGTGAGATGGTCAGAGAAAGCCAAAAGCCTGTTGAGGGCAAACATCATCTGGAATTCCTCCGTCCATCTGCAGGAGCAAATACGGATGTACCAGGTGAGTTACAGTTCCAGGCAGACTTGACATTATAATGCATTGTAATTGTCCTGTTCACACACTTAACTCTTCACCCCTGCTTAGGCTGTCCTGCGTGAGTCCCGGGAGCTCCACGGCGACATGGAATCGATGGCGGAGAAAGTAGAGCTTCTGTCTGAAGTGCTGCAGGTCGAGCCCATGAGCCAGCAAGTTTGCGAACTCAGCCGAGACTCTGAGGAGCTCCAGCAGAGCATCAAGATGCGGCTGCAGAGCTTAGAGGATGCAAATAAGGTGCTGAGGGGGAGTAAAAAAGAGCTATTAAATTTCCTTCAGAATATTTTTTTGCTATATTTGATTAAGACATTCTCTTTCTCTCTACAGTAATATTACTTGTATCTTATCATAAGATTTTGCTGTACCGTTGTATGGTCTGTTCTTAGAGTATGGAAGCCTTGGAGTATGAGGTCAAGGCCCTACATGTTGCCCTGGAGCAAGTTCAAGCCACGCTGACGTCACCAGAGTTGGCTCGCCAGAGCCTCAAAGAGCAGCTGGCTCAGAGACAAGTAACCAGACCATCTTGAAAAACCATCCATCCAGCACCTTTGCTGACTCCTCTGCAAAGTTGTATCGGCTTGTTTGCTGTTTTCTCAAAAATGTGTTGTGTGTGTGTGTTTTGTCCAGCGCCTGTTGTCAGATATGGATAGCTTCAAGCAGCAGGTGCAGGCGGTGCAGCTGTGTCAGAGCGCTCTGCTGGTCCCAGAGGAGGTCATGCACAATCTTGCAATCTGCCGCACGGCACTGCGTCTGCAGCAGGAAGCCAGTCAACTGCAGCACGTGGCCATTCAGCAGTGCAACATCCTACAGGTACGGCAGGAGCACAAACAGTATGACGCCGTCTCTCATTTTTAAACACGAGGGTCCTCAGAGGGACAGAACTACCAGCTACCGTTTTCTTTTTCTCTGTTTTTTTTTATTCTGAAATTGTCAATGCCAACTACTTGTTTGTTTTTAGGAGGCAGTGGTGCAATACGAACAGTACGAACAAGAGATGAGAGACCTCCAGGGCCTGATAGAGGAAGCGCACCGTGTCATACAGGACCGACCCATCCCCACAAACAACATCCAGGAACTACAGGCCCAAATCCTTCACCATGAAGTATAAAAAATATCTTAAATGTCTTTTTCTTAATAGGAAAGAAAAAAAATGTTACTGAAACCTTTAGAAATGAGTGAATTGGATAAATAATTGACTCAATGAAATTAATTAATTTACTATTTTTTTGTTACTGACATTCTCTGCATAATATTATTGTAAGACACCTTTTTTCTTTTAATTTGAAAGGAACTGGCTCAGAAGATCAAAGGCTACCAGGAGCAGATTGCCTCGCTAAACTCGAAATGCAAGATGCTGGCGGTGAAGGCCAAGCACGCCACCATGCTGCTGACAGTGAGCGATGTGGAGGGACTGCCGGAGGGTCTGCAGGAGATCGATGAGGAGAAATCCAAGAAGTCTTCAGCGCAGGCTGTCATGGTTAGAAAGCCGCTTCAAGCCGCAAACATTTCACACCACTAACGTCATGGCTTTAGCTTCCAAGGGTCTCTGACCTGTACCCCTTCCACTTTTGCTAATTGTCCCACTGGTAATGACAAAATATGTGTTTTTGGAAACACATAGATTGTAATCAGTCTTTTCCCCAAATTTCTTGCATGGTGTGTCAGATGACGGCTGGCCGCTGTCACACCCTCCTGTCTCCTGTCACGGAGGAGTCAGGAGAGGAGGGCACCAGTAGCGAGGTCTCCTCCTCTCCTGTGTGTCGCTCTCCTTCTCCCACCTCTCACTCTGAAGCCACTTTAACCAAGGTATCCATCTTTTTTTTTTTTACCCCAATGACTTAACTCCTGTTTGTTTTTTTAATCTCTGCTTTGTATATGATTCATACATTTCCCTTTTCTAATTATTCACCTGAATTAGCCAGTTTATCAAAACTGTTTATATGTTCCTTGTTTTAGCACCTGTAAAACTTGTAATTTACTTGTTAAATTTAGTGGGGGAGAGGAACTCTGACGAGAGCTCCAATCCAAGAATTGTACGACCCAACATTTGAGTCTGTGGCCAACCTGGACGACTTGCAGCGCTCATGGGAGACGTTGAAAAACGTGGTAGGTGGTCCCTGCAAAACGTTTGGTTGGATTCATTACTTGCTAGAGTCATTATCATCTGGCTTTTACTCTGAGCATCGTTAGGAGTGTCCCATTTGTCTTCATATCAGATTAGTGAAAAGCAGAGGTCTCTGTATGAAGCTCTGGAGAAACAGCAACATTACCAGGGTTCGCTGCAGTCAATCTCGTCCAAGATGGAGGCCCTGGAGGACAAACTTAGTGAACCTGTGGAGGCAGATAAAAGCCCAGACAGCCACATTAGGGCACACGAGGTAGGTCAATAGAGTTCATAATGAATCAATTATATCCCATTACAATGATTCTAAAAAATCCCTGCTTCACATTGCAATGCAATGTATAAATACTGTAATAATGCAGGCAGTGTGCATCTAACATTATACACCTTTCTTTTCTAGCACCTGTCAGATGAGATTCAGAGTGTCCAGGATGACATAAACAGGCTGCAGAGGAGCTTCACAGAGGACTTGGCCTCAAACTCCATGGACTCAGACATGGCTGACCAGCTGGCCATGCATTCCTCCCTCGCTGTGTTGGCTGAGAGGATGGCCACCATTCAGATGAAAGCCACGGGGAAACAGCAGTTGCTGGAGGTACTTTCACTGGTCTGGTGATTTACATTGCGGGTTTCCCCAATGTAGCATTAAAAAAACCTGCCGTGCTCTGTTCCAGGAGCGTGTCAGCGACCGTCTGGAGGGCGAGCGACAGGAGCAGGCCATTAGGCTCTACCTCAGCCAGACTCATGAACTGGACCAGTGGCTGGAGGGAATGCGCACTGCTGTGACCTCTATGGCTGAACAGACGCCCCCTGCGGAGGTGGACAATGAGGATCAACTGGCTGAGTGCGAAGTAAGAGCTCCCTCTGTTGTCCATGTAGATCATTGCATGAAACTGCGCTAATTGAGATTAGAACAAATTTTAAAAAATATTTTTTAATTTTTAATTTTTTTAATGTGTTAAATAATGAGATATATTACATGGCTGACTGTATTCTGGGTGATTAGTTCAGCCCATCAATGCACATTTTTGAAGGGGATCATCTATGTTCCTTGACATTTAAATTTTTTTAAAATTCCCTTTATCCCACGTGGATCATCCTGGAAGGGGCCGCAACCTTTTCAGATGGTAAACAAGAGCATTAGTGGAGTTAGAGGGGCAATCAGGAGGCTGGGCTTCTGTGAAGCGACCGCATCACTGGTCTTAAGAAGATTATGCAGATGGTTGTGTGTGACAGGGGCCTGTTAGCTGCATAGGGCGGGGAGGTCAGCGTCGTGGCCTACAGACGATTAATGGATCCCGCTGCTGGGATTGGTGTCGGTGGCAAAGCCACTAGCATATTCAAGTAGGGGAATCCTAAGAAGTGGCGAAGGGGGAAGGCGTACAGGAGGCGGCGGAGTGACTGTCTGGAATCCTCGGAATAACCTGCCTAGTTTTTGATCCCAGGGCCACGGCGTTCACCTCGCAAGATGTTTTCGCAATCTTCACTGGAGCATTTACCGAGCACAACTTTGGACTTTTGTGAACGTGGAATAGCGGCTGTAGAGTAGAAACCCTTTAAAAGTTGTATTCCAAGCATGTCTGCTGCAGAGCATGGACGGTACGGGATTAGAGGTAGTCTGTTGCAGCGGAGGCGAGGCAGCGGGAGAGCTGGGCCGAGGATGACAGCGACAGCAGAGCCCTGCCTTCGCAGTGCTTTGGAGGAACTGCCGGTGTAGAGGAGCCGCCTCCAGGACGAGCCCACTCTCACTCCCACCGTCATGTTTGAGATGGCCTCTCTCCTCCTGCTACTGCAGAACATGCTGCTGGAGATCGGCGAGAAGGTGCAGGCCCTGTCCGAGCTGTCCATGCGCAGCGAGAACCTGCTGCTGGAGGGCCGGACGGACACGAGGGAGGAAGCTGCGCAGTTGGCAGGGAAGCTGCGCGCGTTGAAGGCCGGCTTGCTGGAGCTGCAGAGGATACTACAAGACAAGCAGATTAACATACAGGTGAAGGTGGCTTCACGTTTGAAGTGTTGACAGTCGAGACGCTTGTAGTGCAAGTCCTATTATTTATGATTCCTTGAGTTCTTTCCCACATCGGTCCCTCACACCTTACAATAACATGTAACTGCAGCCTGACAATGATCATAATATTTAGTAAAGCAAACTAAATAAAAGTGACTTTTTGTCTGTCCTTCTAACTAATATAAGAAGAAAAATTCAGCCTAGCTCCAAAAAATAATAATCTAATATTGGTTTGGACCTCTGTTTGCGCCTATTTTTTTTTTTTTTTTTTTTAAATTACTCCAAAAGTATGGACTGTGTTTTGCTCTGGTTTTGCAGGGGTCTCTGCAGGAACAGGAGGACAGTGAGTCTGACTCCAGCCTCTCTCAGAGTCCCAGTGTGCAGGACTGGCTGGCCCAGGCCCGCACCACACGTTCACTGCAACATCAGGACAGCCTGCAGAGACAGAGGGTAACTTTCCTCACTTTTGTCTTGGTTGTTAGGCATTGAGCGGGGACAGTAACTACAATAACTAACTTCTAATGATATGATCCACTGAAAATTAATGCATTGGTTAGTTATGTTGAAGCAAACAGTTCAAGTCATTAAAAGTAAGTATTTGGTGTTTTTTTAGGAGCTGGAGGAACAGCTTGCAGAACAGAAAAAACTGCTGCAATCAGTTGCCAGCAGAGGAGAGGAGATCCTCATCCAACAGGCCTCTCCTAGCAGTTTGAGGTAGTTCACATCAGATCAATCCACAACTACATGAAGTCATGCTAATGAATATGTATGTCATACTTCCCAGCAGAGGATTATAAAAATTCACATTTAAATATCTGTCCTCCCTTCATGTGCAGTTCTGTGGACCCATTTTCCCCCACTGTTTTGGTTGAGAGGGAATCTAAGGCGGCTCGAGAGCAGATGAGGCAGAGATGGGAAAGTCTGAGGCTGGAGCTCAAAACTAAACTGCAGCTTCTTCAGAAAACACTGGAACAGGACCACAAACAGCCGGTATAGACAATTGCTGTGCTGTTGCTGTTTATCAAAAGGTTAATGGTTAAAGTCAATCACATTCAACTGGTGTTGGTGCTTCTTTTAATTTGCAGGTTTACTCCAGACCCTCTCGGGTGGCCACCAGTGGACCGCTCTTTAAAGGGGAGGCCCAGGCCGACAGCTCTTCCCTTAAGACTCTATATGACAGCTTCAGGCAAACCGTAGAGGACATGACAACACAGGTTTTGTTTTCTTAAATGAATTATTTTTTTCTCCATGTTATAACTTAAAACTTCGCGATCTAAACTGTACAATCCTCCACTGCGTACAAACAGCCTGGTGGTAATGAGACACAGGTGCCGCAGATGGAGCAGCAGCTCTATGCAGCCGTGTCGTCCACCTCCTCCTGGCTGGATGGTGTGGAGAACAACATCTTCTCCGGTTCCGTGCTGCTGCCTGAGAATGCAGAGACCCAACTGCAGCAGCAGGAGGTACAATGAAGCTTATTTCTGCAGCGTTTGTATTTTGTTTATTGTTATTGTTTTTTTTAAATCTGTTTCAATGGTGCAACACTTTTGTCCAGACCTTAGAGAAAGACGTGGGCCACATTGCTGAGGACGTGAAGCTCAGCCAGGCTCTGCTGGCTCAGTCTTCAGTACTGGGACATGAGGACAGGACACTGCTGGAGGACAATCTTGACTGCCTGAAAGAGAGATTAGGAGCTCTGGGTTGTGCGCTGGGCCAGCGCTGCGACCACATGAGGAGCAGAACGCACGAGTTCACTGCCTACCAGGTGGCGCTTGTTATTTTGTTGGAACACGACTGGAATATTCTCTGGAATATTTGCAATTTTTAATTGATCCAGAAGTTGTTTATTAGTATGTTCTCTCCACGGTTTCCTCCAATACAGACCGAGTTGCAGCTTCTCCAAACTTCCTTAATTGAGACCAAGTGCCAGATACTACAAGCCTTAGCAGGAGCCATGGACAGACCCGCCTCCAAGCAACTGGAGGTAGGCTCACCTTCACTCACGACACTGCAGGCACACATCGTCATCGGCTGCTAAAGCTGTGTATGTGCTCTCCCAGGTTATTGCCAATGCAGAGGACAACCTCAAAGACTTCGAACAGAGGATCTCAGAGTTGAAAACCAGAGGGGGAGCCCTTCAGGCAGACCAAATATCAACAAACAAAATACTGAAACTTCAGGTGACAATGCTCGCTGCATTTGTATTCACGATTGTGGACATCAATAAATAAATAAATGAAACATGAAAATGGAACACCGTAAGGAGCACACACTGTTATTTGATGTGTTTTCAGGATTCTTATGAGGAGCTGGTGATGACGGTGGGCTCCCGCCGCAGTGGGCTGAACCAGTACATGGCCCTGAAGGAGCAGTACGAGCGAGCCCTGCAGGACCTCACCGACCTGGTGGATACGGCCAAGGACAAGATGGCCGCAGATCAGAGGATCGTCGCCAGCTCTGTGGAGGAGGTCCAGAGTCACCTGGACAAACACAAGGTTAGCAAGGCCAGGAGGTCTGTCAGGCTGTGAAGGAGCTTCAGGAATTAGTGTACAGGAGCTGAGAAATGCTGGGGGGCAGGTGCACATGAAAGTGAAAAAATAACCTGTTGTTTTTTTTTTTTTGCCTCTCTCTCAGGAGTTCTTCCAGGGTCTGGAGTCCCATATGATTCTAACCGAGATGTACTTTAGTAAAAGCAGTGCGCTGATGCTTCCCAAGGAGAGACAAGCGCTGGAGGAGACCCTGGCTGAGGCTCAGAGCGTCCTCAAAGACGCACACAGCAAAGGAGTGGAGCTTGAGTTCATCCTGGAGGTCAGAGACTAAACTCTCATCTTATTGACCTTTTTTGTCTCTGCATATATGTTAACGAGTGTTTCAACAGTCGCTCTAACCTTAAATGGAAATCTTTTCAAACTGGCTTTCATCTTTCTGTTTTTTGCTGTTGCTGCTCAGACTTGGTGCCGTTTGGTGCAGGACTACCAGAGCCTGAACCGTCAGTTAGAGGCAGTCGAGGCAAACATTCCAACGGCAGGTCTCGTGGAGGAGAGTGAGGAAAGACTCGTGGACAGAATCTCGCTGTATCAGGTATATTATGACATCACTGAAGAGGTCTGGCCAAGTGATTATCATTCCTGATTGGCCACGTTGCTTAATCGCGAACGTCCTTTTTTGTTTACCCTCATCCATCATCTCCTCTTCAACCTCTCTGTGTGTGAAAAGGGCCTGAAAGGGAGACTGACAGAGCACCAGCACAAGCTGTACCAGGTTCTGGATGAGGGAAAGCATCTCTTACTGTCAGTGTGCTCCCCTGCCCTGGAAAACCAACTGGCACTGCTGGGGGAGCACTGGCTCAACAACACCAGCAAGGTCAACAAGGAGCTGCAGCGCCTGGAGGCCATACTGAAACACTGGACCAGGTCAGAATCACAACAGGCAGTTTTTTTAAGCCAATTTTGTTTTTGTTTTTGCTAAATGTCAAACATTCTACAATTGTGTTTTTGTTTTATGCAGGTATCAGAGGGAGTGCGCTGATCTCAGCCAGTGGCTGCAGTCTGCTCTGGAGCGTCTGGAGTTTTGGAATACGCAGGCTGTGTTAGTCCCTCAGGAGCTGGAAACTGTCAGAGATCATCTCGCTGCTTTTCTTGTAAGCCCCCACATTTTTCTCCTCTTTGTGTTATCCCTATTGGAACATTATTGGAGCAATTTCTCTGATTCTCTGTTGATTTGAAACTTAAACCTGTTGTTTATGCTTTACCATGCAAAAAAGATGAAGTGTGTAGTGTGCAGTGCATGTTGCATCTGTTACAAATCTTCTTTCTGCTCAACAATCTTTTGGTGCATGTTTTTTGCATGTCATGTTTTTTGCAAGTCATTTCTAAGGTAGTTCCTCAATCAGGAGCTTGGGGAACTCAATGAAAACTGTTCTATGATGAATTTTATGTTCTCCATCCCAAGGAGTTTTCCAAGGAAGTTGAGGGAAAGTCCAGCCTGAAGAGCTCAGTGGTCACTGAGGGCAACCAGCTGCTGCGTCTGAAGAAGGTGGACACGGTGCTGCTGCGGTCGGACCTGGCACGCATCGACACTCAGTGGGCTGAGCTTCTCACTCGCATCCCAGTGGTTCAGGAGAAACTGCATCAGGTATCATCATATGCGGATAAAAACAGGCTATGGGAATATGTCTTTCTTCTGAACAGACAAGGCTTAAGACGCTGTTGTGTTTTGTTTTGTTTTTTCAGATCCAGATGGAGAAGTTGGCTTCCCGTCACGCCATTTCTGAGCTGTTTAACTGGATTTCGTTAATGGAGAATGTCATCGAGGAGGATGAAGAAAACCTGAAGAGTGCAGTGGGCTCAAATGTCATTCAGGATTACTTGCAAAAATACAAGGTGGAACTGCTGCTCTAAATCGAAATTTTTTCTCAAATAAATATTAAAACTAAACCGAATGACACTTCAACTGTGAATCTGATGCCTTTGTTTTTTCTCTCTCTGTTATTCAGGGCTTCAGAGTAGACCTGAGCTGTAAGCAGCTGACTGTGGACTTTGTCAACCAGTCAGTGCTGCAGATCAGTGGCCAGGACATGGAGAGCAAGCGGACCGATAAGACAGACTTCGCTGAGCGACTTGGAGACATGAACCGTCGCTGGCAGATCCTGCAGGGCCGCATCAACGAGAGGGTGAGGACGTCAGTGCCGCTAGCAGAGCTTGTCTTCTTTACGTATGGGTATTATACATTTTTAAAATAAATTATTTGCAGATCCAATTTCTGGAGAGCCTCCTGGAGATGTGGTTTGAGTACGAGTGCAGCATTCAGACGCTGAAGTCCTGGATGACAGCTCAAGAAGAACGTCTAAAGAGGAAAAACCGCATAGAGGATCTGACATCTGTGCAGAATTCTCTCAAAGACTGCCAGGCAAGCCATGATCTCAATTGTTTTTTTTATTTACTCACAGTGCATGATGTAATTTTCAAGACCTTTTTTTATAAACACCAATTCTGTTTACTTCAGGAAATGGAAGAGTTACTGAAGGAAAAAGAGAAAGAACTTGAGAGGGTTGAGGAGCAGGGCTGTGCCCTTGTCCAGAACAAGACCGATGAAGCCTGTGCCATCGTCATGGAGACGCTCCAGGGTGTCAATCACACCTGGGCCAACCTGGACCACTTGGTAGGCTCCCTGCTTCTCTCTTTAAGCGCTACTTCTAATCCACCTATCCATTTAGTATTGTTCTTTCCTCGTTGGATGTACCCCGCCCCCCGATTTACTGTACCGTGCCTCCAACAGATAGGGCAGCTAATGATCAGCCTAAAGTCGGTTCAGGATCAGTGGAGTCTGTACAAGCGCGCCTCAGAAGAAATCAATGGCTATCTGATGGAAGGCAGGTATTCTGTGTCTCGCTTCCGTCTCCTCACTGGCTCCCTGGAGGCTGTTCAGCTGCAGGTGCAAAGTTTGCAGGTGAGTCATTCTCAAAGAAATTGATTGTTTTAATTAATGTTATTGCTCTCGTATCACTCAAGTCCTATTGTGACATTGTTATATTTTCTCCGTTTGGAGTGAGTGAGTGAGTTTCTAAACCCAGCCGTGGAAATGTACATGCTTGCTCATGAGAAGCGTCTGTGCTGCTTATTGAAGGATTTGCAGGAGGAACTGGAGAAGCAGGAAAGCAGTCTGAGGAGGTTTGGTGCTGTCACCCACCAGCTGCTGAGGGAGTGTCACCCCTCAGTGTCAGATTCTCTCAACAATGCGCTGAAGGACATCAACGCGAGGTAATCTGCTGGAAATTTTGTTACCGATATCTCAAACTCGTTCAAGACTCATTCACTCAATTGTTAAGAGTCAGAACATCACAGTCACTTGTATGTAATTGCAACCAGGTGGGCCGGCCTGCTGGAAGAGATCGGGGAGCGTCTGAGCTGCAGCAAAGCACTGCTGCAGCTGTGGCAGCGCTACAAGGAGCTTTATGAGCAGAGCTGCAGGAGCGTCCAACTGCAGGAGGAAAAGGCCGACAAGCTCCTCAAGCTCGCCTGCAGCAAAGACATCGCTGACGAGGAAGTCTCTGACTGGATCCAAGAATGCAGTGTGAGTGTGTTGTTGTTGTATGCAAAGTCAGACAGTTTGTCTACACATTATGTCCCCCGGCTGGGTGTTAATAAGGTCTCTTGGATGCGTTGTTTGCCCCAGGAGGTCCTCCGAGCCCAAGTTCCAGCGCAGGCCTCTCTACAGGTTCTCCAAGAACTGGGAGAGCAGCTGAAACAGCAGGTGGACACGTCCGCCGCCTCAGCTATCCAGTCAGATCACGTCTCCCTCACTGGGCGGCTGGCGGCTGTGGAGCAGGCGCTCACCAGGCAGCTCACCACTCTGCAGGTAGACGGACAAAAAGCTCCACCACAAACTGTTTTAACTGCAACTTTCTCAGATTCCACGCTCACCAAATTTCCATCCCCTTCGATCCCAGACTGGAGTCCAGGACTATGAGATTTTTAATGGTCAGCTGGATTCACTGGGACGCTGGATTGTTGAAGCTGAAGGGGCTCTGAAGATTCAAGATCCCAACGGCTCCACTGATCTGACACTGGTCCAGGACCGCATGGAGGAACTGAAGGTTTGTTTTGATTTATTCATTTTAAATCATTTTACTGATTCTTCTCAAATGTGGTTGACTTTAATTTCCCTTTCATTACTGTGCAGAGGCTCATGCTCAAATTCAGCAGTATGGCACCTGAGCTGGAGCGTCTCAACGAGCTCGGTTACCGCCTCCCTCTTAATGATTCAGAGATCAAACGAATGCAAAACCTCAACCGCGGCTGGTCAACAGCCTCGGCACAGACCACAGAGAGGTTCAGGTACAACTCAGAGAATACAGAATCAAGCAACATCTAAATTGCTAAATTTTATGTCAAAGGCAAGTTCTGTTTTTGCTAACATGTTTTTTTTGTGGCTCCTTGCAGCAAGCTCCAGTCCTTCCTGCTGCAGCAGCAAACCTTCTTGGAGAAGTGTGAGACGTGGATGGAGTTCTTAGTCCAAACAGAAGAGAACCTGGCCGTGGAAATTTCTGGCAACTACCAGAGTTTAATGGAGCAGCAGAAAGCCCACGAGGTAGTGTCTTGACGGGTTAGAAAAAGAATCTGCTGTTATTATCGATCAGTACTTTACTTTGATTTGTTATTTTCTAGTTATTTCAAGCAGAGATGTTCAGCCGGCAGCAGATCCTGCACTCTATTATTAGCGATGGACAGAAGATGCTGGAGCAGGGTCAGGTGGATGACCGGTAAGACACTTTCATATTGAATTGAAGACCCTCCCTCAATCCACCCATTGATTGCATTTCCGCTCTTTCCCGCCCCCGCAGGGACGAGTTCAACCTGAAACTGGCTCTGCTGAGTAACCAGTGGCAGGGCGTCGTGCGGCGAGCTCAGCAGAGGCGGGGCATCATCGACAGTCTGATTCGCCAGTGGCAGCGCTACAGAGAGATGGTGGAGAAGCTGCGCAGGTGGCTGGTGGAGATCTCCCACCCTGCCGAGGCCCCGCAGGCCGGGGCCACCGTGCCTCTGCAGCAAGCCCGCTCCATGCTTGACGCTCTCCAGGTACCCATCACAATAAGCAGATGGAGACACCTCGACCTCTCTACCTGTTAAATGTATCTGGATGTTGCTGAACGAAATAGTTTGGTTGCTGAATAGCTCATTGTTGTTGTTTTTTTGATTCAGCTAAAGGAAAGGGTGCTTCAGCGTCAGCAGGGCAGCTACATCCTGACAGTGGAGGCAGGACGACAACTGCTGCTTTCAGCTGATAACCGGGCAGAGGTGGCGCTGCAGGCTGAGCTGACAGAGATCCAGGAGCATTGGAAACACACCAACGTGTGCCTGGATGAACAGAAGAAGGACCTGGCCACCTTGTTAAAGGTATAATAAGATTTTAGGTGTTTACAGTTTCCACCTCCCCTCTACAGACTTCAAATTTTGAGAGAAAATCAGGTCATAATAATAGTAAATGAAGCGAGGCTTGGTTGTGATCATCGTTGGTGTCACTTACAGGACTGGGAGCGATGTGAGAGGGGAATCGGCGGATCGCTGGAGAAACTTCGAGCGTTCAAGCGTCAACTATCACAGCCTTTGCCTGATCACCACGAAGACCTTCAAGCTGAACAGATGCGCTGCAAGGTATCAACCTCGCGGTGTCTCTCAGTCATTCCATGCATCTCAATTACACACAATTTATTGTTTGATATTGAAATGTTTCAAGCGCAGGTGTTTGAAAGAGATTTTTTTTTCAGTTTTACGGGTATACAGGTCTGAGTATGCAAGGGTTTTTTTAGGGATTTTTTTTTTTCATTATTGATTTTGTTCCAGGAACTGGAGAACACGTTTGATGGCTGGACAGGGGATCTGGCTCATCTAACTGTTCTGCGAGAGTCTCTGTCCTGCTACATCAGTGCCGAGGACTTGTCTGTCCTGCAGGAGCGGATCGAGCTGCTGCATCGACAGTGGGATGAAATCTGCCACCAGGTACAGCAGAGTGCCACAGCGGAAATCAGCAGTCAAGGAGATTTAGATTTCCTCCGTGCTGCGTGCAGTTCGCAGTGCCTGCAGTACATCCAGGTTTCAATCGGTGGAGCTGTTGGTCTAAAAACTAAAATGCTGTTTAATTTAATGCAGATGAGATGTTATATCCTCCTTAAGGTGCAGTGTGAACTTTTTCAGTGTGGTATAATTTCATGAAATGAAAATAATGAAAACACAAAAACATAATAATAAAAAAAAGTATAGAAAAATGTACCCTTAAGTTGCTGGTATATTGTGCGTGCCAATCTCTCTGACGCATAAAACCTCTTTCTCAAAATCGTCTTGACCACAACATCCTGTGTATGGCTGAAAAAAGTGCATGCACACAGGAAACACCATTCATTGCTTGATGCAAATCACTCGCTCACGTCTCAGCCGTCTTTCTCGGTGGCTGCTTCCTTGCCAGACACGGCTGAGCTTTCTGTCATTCTTACACGCAAAGTGATGTTCTTCACCGGACGTCTGTCGCTGTGTTTCGTAGCTGTCTCTGAGGCGGCAGCAGGTGAGCGAGAAGCTGAACGAGTGGACGGTGTTCAGCGAGAAGTACAAGGAGCTCTGCGAGTGGCTCACCAACATGGAGAGCAAGGTCTCGCAGAACGGAGACATCAGCATTGAGGAGATGATCGAGAAGCTCCGCAAGGTAGGAAACACTGCACTCTGAGCAACTTTTTCACCGTGGTTGGTGCACCACAGGGCTGCGTCAGTTCACTGGTTCTGTTCACTCTATCAAAATTTCGGCACGTGTCTTTGTACAATCATGTTATTAAGTTCTGAGATGACACTGCAGTTTTGTCGTTTTTGAAAAAGAGCTGTGATATATCTGACTACTTTGTGGAAATTAGGGTTTGTTAATTGGTGTAATAATAACCACCTTGTTTCGAATATAAATAAGACTGAGGAAATGGTGTTTGAGGGGACCACAGGCCTGTGGTCATCCACAACCAAACCATTCAGGTGCTCAGGTGCAGTCATACAAATATCTTGGTGTCTTTATTGACAGCGCATTCACCTGCAGCACACACATGAACTGCCTCTGTTGCAGACGACAACAGCGGCTGCATTTCTTTCGCCGTCTGAGAGACCACGGTGTTGAACCAAATAAAAATAGAATTTTTATGGGGCCGTCTTAGAGAGTTCAATTAGATACAGTATCACAGCTTGGTTTGGAGACCCATCTGTTCTAACCCTAAACTGTCTCAGCTAATTCATGCTGCTGGAAAAAATATTGGTATTGAAGAGCACTTTTCCAGTCAGACTTTCTATGAACAGGCCATTCTGCAATAAGCCAGTAATCAATGATCCATCACACATCCTGCACAGCAAGTTTGAGCAGCTACCATCTAGTAGAAGGTCTCTCTTGTTGTTTTTGCACACTGGCACCATGTTAAGATTTTATGACTAGTATTGTGCTTAATTGTTGTATTGCTGGATGTGTGTGGCTGCAGCATAGGCGATGGCCCAGAACAAATTTCTCACCGTGTGAGACAATAAAGTTTATCTTGATCTTGATCTTGGAAACACTTTCTGCACGTTTGCACTTAAAGTTGCCCTCCAGTGACAGCGTTCTCGCTCGTGCTGTGTTGTGCCTCAGGACTACCAGGAGGAGATCACTATTGCCGAGGAGAACAAGCTGCAGCTGCACCAGCTGGGAGAGCGCCTGGCCAGAGCCAGCCACAAGAGCAAAGCTGCTGAAATCGAGCAGAAACTGGGCAAGGTCAGCGACCGCTGGCAGCACCTCCTGGACCTGATTGGAGCCAGGTGAGAGGACACACTCTAAGTGCACGACGGTTTATTCTCCTCTCTCCAGGACTTGCTTTAGCTGAATATATTCATATATGCAGAGTGAAGAAGCTGAGAGAAACACTGGTGGCCGTGCAGCAGTTGGATAAGAACATGAGCAGCCTTCGCTCCTGGCTGGCCCACATCGAGACAGAGTTGTCCAAACCCATCGCGTACGACTCATGTGACTTCCACGACATTCAGAGGAAGCTGGACCTGCAGCAGGTACCCAGCATGCAGCGCAGCACAGCACAGCACAGCACAGCACAGCACAGCACACGTCCTCCATCCTCTGTTTCTGCGCTTTAAATGTTGCGTCTCTCCCAGGAGCTGCAGCGTGACATCGAGAAGCACAGCACCGGCGTGGCCTCGGTGCTGAACCTATGCGAGGTGCTCCTGCATGACTGTGACGCCTGCGCCACCGACGCAGAGTGCGACTCCATCCAGCTGGCCACCCGTAGCCTCGACCGCCGCTGGAGGAGCATCTGTGCCTTGTCCATGGAGAGGAGACTCAAGTGAGGAGGCGCACGCGTGGTTGAAAACAGGAGCAAATGATGACAGGAAGCGGGCTGTTTTCTCTCTGAGTGACTGATGTTACAGTTCAGATTTTGTTTGCCTCCGTCCGTCAGGATTGAGGAGACGTGGCGTTTATGGCAGAAATTCCTCGACGACTTTGCACGATTTGAGGAGTGGCTGGCCACTTCGGAAAAGACGGCCGCCCTGCCGAACTCCTCGGGCGTCCTGTACACTGTGGCCAAAGAAGAGCTAAAGAAATTTGAGGTACTGCAGAAGAATTATGCAAACTATATAAATGATTATCACCAGAGAGGACAGATTTTAACTTTTGGGGATAATGTTCATGGTCTGTCTGTTTCTGTAGGCATTCCAGAGACAAGTCCATGAAAACCTCACACAGCTGGAGTTGATCAATAAGCAATACCGCCGCCTGGCGAGAGAAAACCGGACAGACTCGTCCTGTCATCTGAGGGAAATGGTTCAGGATGCCAACCAGCGGTGGGACAACCTGCAGAAGAGAGTAGCATCCATCCTCCGCAGGCTCAAGGTATTATTACAAGCGTCCTCCCGCTGTTGCGTCGACTACGCTAGGCTGCTACGTCGTCAGATCCCTCTAACCACTGGATGTTTTGTTTGGTTTTTTTTCTCTCTCCCTCTCCCTACCAAATATGCAGCACTTTATCAGCCAGAGAGAAGAGTTTGAGACGGCCAGAGATGCCATCTTGGTGTGGCTGACCGAGATGGACCTGCAGCTGACCAACATTGAGCACTTCTCAGAGTGTGACATTCAGGCCAAGATCAAACAGCTCCGGGTGGGTCTGACATCCTCAAAGGCTTTTTTTTTTTTTAATTTGTCCCTTTTGATTAAATTGTTTGTGGAGTTGAGTAAGTTTTACTAAGGACACGCCCCACTGCGCTCGCAGTCCTTCCAGCAGGAGATCTCCCTCACCACCGCCAAGATCGAGCACATCTTCCACCAGGGCGAGGCGCTGATCGAGAAGAGCGAACCTCTGGACGCCGCCGTCATCGAGGAGGAGCTGGAGGAGCTGCAGCGCTACTGTCAGGAAGTGTTTGGTCGGGTCGAGCGCTACTACAAGAAGCTCATCAGGCTCCCGGTGAGACACGAGAGAGAGCTGACTGACATTTATTAAAATGTCGGTTCAGTTGGTTTTCTTCTGATTGTACAAAGCGCTTTGAGACACCTTTGCTTATGATTTAGCACTGTCCAAATAAAAGTGAATTGAGAATTGACCGGATGTACCGGTGACTTTGTCCAGCTGGCAGACGACGACACCGAAGTGTCCTTCTCGGACCGGGAGCTGGAGCTGGACGAGCCGGGCGATTTGTCCAGCTTGCCCTGGACCGAGCGCCTGGGCGACGGTTTCCTGTCCCCACTGCCCTCCTCGGGACGCTCGGCCTCTTTGGCAGCCCAGTTCCGGACGGAGCGCTCGGGGAGAGACACGCCCGCCAGCGTGGACTCCATTCCTCTGGAGTGGGACCACGACTACGACCTGAGCCGCGGGCTGGAGAGCGCCAGCAGGGCCCTGAGGGAGCAGCAGAGCGAGGAGGGAGACTTCCCGCAGCGACCCGCCTCGGCCCTGTCAGGTCAGTTTTTTTTTTTGTCAGGAGGAAAACACACTCTTCCTGAGATACAGATATGTAGAAAGAAGACTGGGCCTTGGAAGGACAGTATGTCCAAGTGCATTTACTTTGATTGAGCTGAGAAAATCTGTAAAATTTCTAGAATAAACCTCATGATGGTCTTTTCCCCTTATTTTGATCTAAAATATTTTCAAACTTTTTTTCCCTGGCAGACCACTGTATTATTATTCATAGTATGTTTCAGTGACCAGTTATCAATTTCTTGTTAATGAGACACTTAAACACACAACAGATGGACAGCAGGTAAAATCACTTCAGGATGGGGGCGGGTCAACCGGTGCAATGCACGCTGCTGAATGTGTATGTGTGTGTACTGTACAATGTTTCTTCCAGATGTAGTCATCCCAGAGAGCGCTGAGACCTATGTTAAACTTACACAGCAAACACTGAGGTCCTCCACTGGTAGGCAACGGCAGACTCCCCCAGCATGCCACACGTGTTCGGGGCCAGAAATTAACAGCTTCACTCTGAGCAGATAGCTCACCCGTAGGCCATTCACCGGCTTGGATTTCTGTTGATTTCCCTCTCTTAATCACATCTTGGGCACACGACGTAACCAGCGGACACACTTTTCTAACACTGGGGGGCAGTAGGGTCAATTCCATTTCAGCCAGTGGCGGTTTAATCCCGCAGGACAGAGATGGAATTCAGCCTAACTCCTCTTTTTAACTGGCTTTCTCACCTTGTTTGCACTCTACTGTGTGGCTAACTTCTTTGGGTTTCGTGAAGGATCATTTTTGTGTTCTCAGAGAAGCATGTCCTTTTGACTGGTAGTCTGTATTCTAACTCGCTGAATGGAGGGCAGATTTGTCTCTGTAAATTTGTCCAAACAGAGAGACATCATGTTTAGAAAGATGCACAAGTATGATTAGCAAGTGATCAGAAAAATCTACGCTCCCGTCAGCTTCCTTTAGACCGCACTTTGTGTTTCTCTGTCTTCACCTCCTCTGAGGTAAACGGCGACCAAAACGGGTCGTCTGGTTTTTGTGACCATGAGCAGCTGGAGATCAGTGTCTGAACTCGAGGTCTCGTCTTCACAGACTCTCACGTTCACCCGCTGGACGGCCACCGTTACAGCCTGCAACAAATGGACAGCGGCCGCAGTCGCACTCCAACCGGCACCGAGCTGGACGCCTCCTACATGGGATACGTACGTCTCAAACGCGTCGGGGCTGCACATCCGCAAGATTTCCGTCTAATCGTGACTTCAGTCCAGCTTGACGTCATTCCTGTTGTCCCGTAGATGCGGCTGCTGGGCGAGTGTCGCGGCAGCATCGACACGGTGAAGAGGATGGGCTTCGAGCTGAAGGAAGAGGAGGACACAGTGTCCGGACTTGCGGATCCCAGTAGCTCAGAATCCCAGACGTCAGGTACTTGCGCAACGACGAGATGAAAGAAGTCCAGCTTTACGTTCAATATTTAAATGAACGTTTCTGCTGCCTTTTTTTTGTTTTGTTGCTCCAAGTCTTTTTTTGATATTAAAAATATAAACATCACAACCCCCTCCATCACATTCTTTGCCTGGGGGTTAAGGTGAGTATCTGGTGGAGTTATTCCAAATAGGGCAATGACGGCAGATGGTTCTATAGGGACTTGTAGAACATCTGAAAAAAGTTTTAAATAATGACTGCCAGAAATGATGTAGCTTTGAACAGTTTCTGGTGCTTTTGAACTTGTTCGAAGTGACCTTGATAGTAATCATGATGCTGTCGCACACAGGAGTGATTGAGCGCTGGGAGCTCCTGCAGGCTCAGGACCTCAGCAAAGAGATGCGCTCCAAGCAGAACCAGCAGCAGTGGCAGCAGCTGAACTCGGACCTGAGCAGCGTTTGGACTTGGCTGGGAGAGACAGAGGAGGAGCTAGAACAGCAGCGGAGGCTGGACCTCTGCACGGACATCCAGACCATACAGCAGCGCATCAAGAAGCTCAAGGTATCGCTGTCAGCTCTGTGCATTTCCGGCACGCTTCAAACACTTCCCCGTGCGACAGCGGCGAAACAACATGTTTGACTGCTCTTCTTGCAGGAGCTGCAGAAGGCGTACGACAAGCGCAAGCCCATCGTCTTGTCCGTCAACCTGTGCAGCAACGAGTTCGTGAGGACGGACACGCCCGAGTCTCGCCAGTTGCAGGCCAAATTGAAGGACATGAACAACCACTGGGATGCCCTGGGCAGCTCGCTGGAGGAGTGGAGGGCGTCCCTGCAGGAGGCGCTCATGCAGTGTCAGGTAGGCCTAAATACTAACGGCAAGGGTGCACAACAACAACAGGACGTAAATAGCAGCAGGAGGTAGTTTAAAAACCAAGCACAAAGGCAGACAATTTAGACTTTTAGACCATTTAAGTGAAATTGGACAATTTTTCACAGCACACCTGACATTGTCTGATGGTACACCAGTGTCCTGTGACACAGTGGTTGAAAAACACTGATCTAAAGGAGCGGCGAAGCTACTTCCACTGACTTTTCAGCGTGAGGTAAATTCACGTGCGTTTCCACAGGACTTCCATGAGATGAGCCACGGTCTGCTGCTCTGGCTGGAGAACATCGACCGCAGGAGGAACGAGGTGGTTCCCATCGATCCCATCCAGGACAGCGACACTCTACACGAGCATCACAAAACACTCACGGTACGACCAGATTGGCCCCTTTAGGAGTGAAGCAGAAATTACATACGAGAGGTAAAAGGTCATAGTTCCAATGTCCTGCTTTACACAGCAAATCCGCCAGGAGCTGCTGGACTCTCAGCTCAAGGTGGCGTCGCTCCAGGACATGTCACTGCAGTTGCTGGTCAACGCCGAGGGCGGCGACTGTCTGGAGGCCAAGGAGAAGGTGCACGTGATCGGGAACCGCCTCAAGCTGCTGCTGAAGGAAGTGACCCGGGACCTCAGGGAGCTGGCCAAGGTCCTGGACATAACCAGCAGTCAGCAGGTAAGAGGCCACACAGGTGCCGCAGAACCAGAGAAGGTTCTCCAAAGGTTGGTTTGGTTTGCTGTCATGGAAGATGAGCATTCTTGATGAACTATTCTATTTCACTGACTGTTTTAGTTGCAAATTTGACCATGTTTTTCTAATATTATCTATGTTTTTATTTCATATGTTATTTTTAGATTCTAGGGAAAAAAAACACACTTCATCCACCATTTTTGAGTGTTTCGACCAATCTGTTTGCTCCTTTCCTTTCTTTCTTTTTTGCGCTCTCTCTCTCTCTCTCTAAAAAAAAAAAAAAAACGCTCCTCAGGATCTCTCGTCCTGGTCTTCCGCTGATGAGCTGGACACGTCCGGTTCCCTCAGCCCGGTGTCGGGCCGGAGCACCCCGAGCCACCGCCGATCGGTAACGTACACTCCTCCCTGGGCCTTGTATCGCGATGCTCTATGAGAAGCTAGGCGAGGTCAAGCGGTCCCTGCAGTGACCTGTGCCCCAGAAACCCCACCCTTCCTCCCAACCTCCCCTATCAACGGCCATACTCACCCCTGCCATCCCAGAGTCTCTCCCTCCACGCCTCTCTCTACCACCTGCTTCACACTCCCTCCCTCTGATCTGTTCCCTGTCTCAAGCCTGTTACTCTTCTTCGCATGTGATCTGTCACTAGAGCGTGTCCCGCCTCAGGATGGAGAACCTTATTTCCCAGCTCTTGGTTTTCTCTTTCTTTTTCTTTCTTTTTCTTTTTTTGATTAAGAAGACTTTCTAACACCTTCCCTAGTTGTCTCCTCCAGCCTTTAACACTAGGAACACTTCCTATTCCTCCTAAAAAAAAAAAACCAAACTGTCCTGCTACTAGACTTGACTCCAAATATGAACTAATCCTAGTTGACAAGTTGATCCCTGTGGTTGTATCAGAAAAATAGCCAACGTTATAATTGTGGAAAAGAAAAGAAAAGGCACTCTGATATTTTATGATGTCAAAATGCATGACGACCTGTTTCTTTATACATTAAGACACAACTTACTGTTTCTTTAAATGTATCACCTGTTCAAAGATCAGTCCAAATAAGCATGTCACTGCTTTTATTGTGTGTGTGTGTGTGTGTATGTGAAAGTCATGCATTGCGCTGCATAATTGCGTAGCCTCCTACATGCAGTCGCTTTTGTTGCTGCACTTCAAAGTCGTCTCTCGCTTTGAAGAGCCACAATCCTTGCTGCCAAGGGTTACGGCGATACCTGCCTCCCTCACGTTCAGTTATTATTATCATTATTATTACTTTCAGTTTTGTCGCTGCTCTTCTCTCATCTGGGGGATTTTCTTTTCATTGGTAGCTTTGATTTGTTTGATTTGCCTGGACTTAAACACACTTTCTTTCTTTTACTCCTCCCCTACTTCCCCCCCTGTTCATTGCAAACAGCAACGGGGCAAATGTAGTCTGTCACAGGCTGGACCCTCTGTGAGCAGTCCGCACCACAGGTACCTTTCTGTTGGTTTCCAGAACACCCAGAAGATAATGGAACTCATCAGCTCATGACTCGCACCACTGGAGGCCCATTTGTGCTTCATGGTCTCTCCACCGAATTTTTTTTTGGAACAAAAGCTTGTTAAAGCTTTCCAAAAAAAAAAAAAAAAAAAAAAATCCAAATTGAATCTAATTCCAGCATTAGCAGCTCATGAAAGTGAATTCCATCATCTTCTGAGGGTCAAGACGCTCTGTGAAGGGTTGGTGATGAGGTGAAATGCAGCCCACACAACCATGAGGGATGAGTATTTAAAAAAAAAAAGAAAGACTTTCACAACCAACAGTGCAAAGGCCTCGTCTTCGCCAAGTGTCCTTCAGCTCGCTTTGCGTCTCTAACCGGAGGGGAAGCTCCTCACACGTCTGCACAAACTCTCAATCTAACGCTCCCCTCCTCGCTCTTCCTTGAGCGCGCACTCTCGTCCTCCTCCTCCTCCTCTGCCTCCTCCACTTGTCGAGCCAGTAAAAGTCTGCAATGAACAACGCTGCAAAGCTACGGTTTCTCTCGTCTGCCACGTTTCTCTGCCTCTTCTTCTTTTCTCCTCTTCCTCCTCTGCTGCTGCTTCTGCTGCTTTCTCACCAACTCTTCACCGCCAACCCACTCCACCTCCCCCCCTCCACAACCACCTGTCACTCTCTCAGGTCTCCATTATCTTTTAAGTGGTAAGGGGCACATTTGGTACAGTGCAGGACCCTTTTTAAAAAAAAAAAAAAAAATCCATAATCATCTGGCAGCCAGTGCTGTAGTCAATGATCACTGTAGTTATAACTGTATACAGGAGGAACTTCTGGCTTTTTGTCATAGTATGGTGAACAAAAATAACTTGTGGCATTAGTGTATATTAAGTATTTTAAACAACCCAAAAATAAAATAAGGTTTTCTATACTTTTACCCTTCTTTTATTATAGGGTCTTACTATAGTGTTTAGACATTTGGATTATTTATTTATACCCCTGATATTCAAGACATGCTTCAGTGTATTGTAGGCCACCTCAACCACCTTAGCAGGTTAGCACTCCAGTGAAGGCCCACGCCGAGTCAGAGAGGCTCCCTCTAAGTGCTGCTGCGCTCCTCTCACCTTGGCATGCTTTGCATTTCTCCACAGGACGCAAACACAGAATCCTTTCAGAGTAATGTCTGAGTGCTCCGCTGATAGAGGCAGCATGCGTTTTGTCGTACGGCCTAATATCCTTCCTCCAGCGAATGCTCACTCACTCACTCACTCACTCACTGAATGTGTTTGTTCTGTGCAGGATTGTTTGGGTGCGTCCCTGCCTTGAGAGCTGTGTGGTGAATGTCTTTTTTTGTGAAAAAAAAACAAACAAAAACAAATGGCCATGCCTCAGTCAGCATGTAGATCACCTTGTCCGGATCAGTGTCCTGTGTTGGCGACGTCTGTCAAACACAGCATGATGCTTAAACTTAAGCACTCATGCAGTTCACCTCCTCCTGAACTGAGCTCTTATTTGGATTGAAAAAAAAAAAAAGCCTTTGTAGATGACACCTACAGAGTGAAGTCTGTGTGGGTAGATTAGATCACGCACCTGATTGGTGGTTATTGAGTTAGCCTAATTTGTGTAGTTGCTTATTTAGGCTGTGTCTATTTGAAGAGGGCAATTATAGTTTAGTAGGTGTGGGGTTCCTATTGGAGTGAGATAACACAGTAGTTAAATGGAGAAAGATTTAGTGGAGAACAGAGCCAGGTGTTATACCATGATCAATTGCAGCATTAAAACGACCTGACAGATGATGCAAATGACAATATTGTTGTAATTAAACCAGTCTCTACTCTATCAACTCTTATTACTCGTCATTTCCTCTTTCAAAAAGTGTGTGCTGAAACACAATTTGTGATGTCACAAAGGGCTCCTAGGGGGAGTGACAACATCCCCAGTCAGGTGTTGGCTCCGCCCCTCTGAAATATATGAAACGTCCGACCGACAAAGCGTCGAGTGAAGTAGGAATCTAAAGCCCAGTGTTCTTCTCTTTTTTTTTAAGCAGAAGGCTTTAAACAGGCGGCTAAATGTGTTGAATTGATTTCTAAAAAGTTTATTTTTATTCATAATCAAACTCGTGCCGGGCTGCTGCCCTGAAGTACCTGGATGAGATCTGAATGTCATCTGTCAGCAGTTTTAATTTTGCGTCCGATCATCGTATATTCCCATCAATCAATATGAGTCGCTAAACATCAGTCTGTGCTGCCTGCATCTGTGTGTGTGTGTGTGTGTGTGTGTGTGTGTGTGTGTGTGTGTGTGTGTGTTCCCACGAGCAGGTCTCACAGCGACGCTGGATCCGCTTCCTCCCCTTCTGATGCGGAGTCAGCAGCGGTGCCGCAGCTGGACGATAGCGACAGTGGCGGCTCCTCCTCCTCCTCCTCCTCCTCCTCCTCCTCCTCCTCCTCCTCCTCCTCCTCATTTCTGCGACGCGTCCTGTGGGTGGCGCTGCCCGTGCAATTCCTGCTGCTCCTGCTCGTGGTCCTGGCGTTCATGCTGCCGATGTCCGAGGAGGACTACTGCTCTCAGTCCAACAACTTTGCCCACTCCTTCTACCCGATGCTCAGCTACACTAACGGGCCTCCGCCGGTGTAGAGAAACTCGTTCACTCCATCCCATTTGTTGCTGAAGGATCAGAGTCGCCATCAAACAGCTAATATCTATGTGTAGCGCATAGGATCAATAACCCCTCTATGTTACTCAGTCTTAAGCTGCGCAGATGACGGAGCGTCCCCGGTGGCGGGAGGCTGAGGAGAAGATGAAGATGAGAACGAAGTGAAGCAACTGAAACACCAGGCGGCACCAAAGTTTAGACGCTGATTTTTGCCTGTGAATCCGCTTGTCTCACATGTTTGTCGACTTAAGAAAGAACAAAAGAAGAAGATAGCGTTTATTATATTATATATTTGACATTGCATTTATTTTTTTACCTGTATTTTCAGCATGCGGTCCTAATCTTCCTTTCATTTTACGTACATCGTCCACCCCCACCGTGTCTGATGTAAACGTTTGAATTTTACATGTTGTTCACGCCACGGCATTCATGAACTGAGATGTTGTTGTTTTTTTTTTAACGGTCGAAGCCGGGACAGAGGCGGAGATTTCAGTCATTCCTGCTCTTTATACACTCTTCTGTTTTTACTTTGTAAAGAGAACATTTTATGACACATAGAACTGCTGTATATTTTGTATGACTGTCATCCGAGTATCAAGTGTATAACAGTCCGAGATGATGTAACATGTGTATATAAGGGTTAAAGAAATATTCTATGAAAAATGTATGTATATGCAACCTTAAATAACAATGGATGCCAAATCAGCACTTTTATTCTGGTTTATTTCATTTCCAACGGTGACGTGGTTGTTTTCCGAAGACAGTGCGTCAAACTTTGACGGGGGAAGCAGGACATCAGCGTATTGTCAATACTCAAACCTGCAGTGGTAGGCTTGCATTTTAAGCGCAATTTCAGGTGAAGAGCAGAACAAATCTTAGGCCTCGTGAGGAGACGCCACATCACCGGGACCAGGAGAGTTTGAGGCGGGCGGATCCACCACCCAGGAGCCGTTGTTGGGGAAGTGGTGGCCGTGCAGGCAGCGGTGAGTGGGACAGAGCCAGGGTGTGTTCATGTGGTGCTGGTGCTGGTGCTGGTGAGTGGCGAGAAGGCGAGTCTCGAGCAGCTTGATGATTTCGTAATTTGGGAAGGCCACGGCCGTGACATCCAGACCCAACATCTGGGAAATGACCATCCGGAAATCAGACAGCTGCAGCGGAGGCAGGAGGAGGCGTTATTGTGAGCTAGAGGGAGTGTTTTGATATGACGTGATGTTTAAAGGGCTGCAATTGAAGTTGTATGAATATATGGGTGGAAACTTTGATAATCTTTTGCAGGAAACACCAAACAGCAGCACACAAATACAAAACAGTGGTGTGTTGCCACCACCTGAATGCTTTGATTACTCCTTATTAAAGTAATTTAATTACTTCTTTAACAACTTTGTTTCATAATTTATCAATTACTAGTTTAAAAAAAAAAGATAAAGTAACAGTTGCTTAGTGCTTTGGAATGAACTTTATTAAAGTGCAAACTTTGCAATTGCAAATATTGCCTCTGTCCTCTTAACATGAATGAATGTTTGCTCTCTGAACACAAAATGCACATTTCACAGAACAAACTCATGTACAGCACTGGTGCCTTTAGCACAGCCCACAATGTTAAGATAATTAGACGATTTTGGAAAAGTAACAAAATCATTATGATATAATTACCAGTTGTTCCACAGTAATCTAGTTACAATACTCTGTTATGTAAAAAGTAGTTTAATAGTAGTGGATTACTTAGTATTAGATTACTCAACAACACTGTTCTTTATAAATTTGTGGGCCTGCAGCTAAAACGTTGGCCATGTATTCTTTCCTCTCAGGCCTGTTTGGTTCCCTCAAAGTCTGAAGAAGAAACATCTGCATTTTTTGCCAGAAAATGCAAATACACATTTTTGATCCGTCCGGTTTGGCCAAAGCGACTGCCTCTCTCTCTTGCTCTTACCTCTCTCTCCCTCTCAGACAGCTGATGCAGGCTCTGTCGCAGCGTTAGCACACTCTGCTGCTCCTCTCTGCTCTTCTCCTCTCGCTTCCTCTCCGCCGCGGCCTTCCCCTCCGCCAGCCGCTCAAGCCTCCTCTTCTGCTCCTGCACGGTGCGACTCTGCTCCAGGACTTTTGACTTTCAGCACGTCACACAAATTGGCCTTGTGTTATTCAGGGGCCCTCTACCAAAACCAACCTCAAGCAGCCTACAGCTACTTAACCGGTGCACAATTTGCCAGAAATTGATGATAAAATACGTGGAATTAGGCGGTGAAAAGGCCCCTGGATTTAGTCCGGACCGGAACCCCTGTACCCTCTACCTTGAGCTCATCGGTGTGGGACAGCTGGGCCTTGAGCTCACTGTTGCACTGCTTGCTGGCCCTCAGGTCTCCCTGGAGGCACTCCAGCCTTTTCTGCAGCTTCCTGGCCTCAGTGCGAACGCCGTCTCGCTCTGTGGCCAGCGCCGAGTGACTCCTCTTCTCCTCCTCCAACTCGGACACCTTCTTCTTCAGCAGCTGGATGTGGAGCCCTTTGCTGTCCAGCTGGTCTTTCTGCGTCCTTAGCTATCGTGCAGCAGGGGCGTGACTGTCAAACAGCATCTAAAATGAGATAAAGAGACCGCACATCTCCGGCCTACCTTCCGCTGCAGGCTGTAGCTCAGACATTTGCTCTCCATCAGAGAGGCCGTTTCCTGTTGAACCATCTGCTCTGCACGTGTCAGCACGACTTTCATCCTCATGTCAGAGCCGAGATCCACAGCGATGCTGTCCACCTTCATGGTCTCGGACAGCTGGTCCAGAAATTCCTCGTACTGCAGGAAACGGCGTGAAAAACATCAGGAAGCTTGTAACATTCCTCACTGATAGGATTATCACATCCGATTGCAACCGGAGGCATTAGCACAACTTGACTCACATGCTGTCGGCTGTGCAGGAGCTTCTCTCGGTGCACGTCTGCAGACAGCAGCTCCGTCTCCAGAGCCTGCACCTTCTCCCTCAGCTCCTGGACTTGCTGCCCTGCCAGTTGAGCCCTCTGCGCTGAGCTGTTGTGGAGCTCCGTCTGCTCGGTCAGCTGCTCAGCGATGCGGCGCAGACGAGCATCCATCTCTGGCAAAGACTGTTTTTTTTTTTATGGACGTAGACCATTTAATGGTCCCGTATCACATCAAATATATTTTTTTTCCATTTTAGGTTCTAAATTTATATGTGACCTTAAATGTAAAATACAAATGCGTTGGAAAGTTTTCTCAACATTGTTAGTAAAGCACTATAGTTACTATGTTAATGTTCTACACAACTATACCTCCTGAGGAGATCTTTTTTTTTTCACGCATCACAAAGGGAGACACATTCTGCACATGAAAGCCTCCTCCCTCACCTTGTGGCAGATGTTATCCGCTGCTTGTAAAACGCCTTGCTCGGTGGGCTGGACGACGTTGTCGGAAGTCCCCTGCAGCAGGCCCGCCGCCCTCTTCAGGAACATCTGCAGCTTCTCCTCTGCTGCCCGAGTCTCTCGCTGACTTGACTGGAACCTTCTCTCCAGCTCCTCCAGCTGTTTCTCCAGGAAGCTGGACTCCCGGCGTGCCGCCTCCGTCACCCTCTTGCTGGCTTCAAGACCCTCCATTAGGGTCTTCTTCTCCAGCTCAATGCTCTTCCTTCCCACCACCAGGCCGTCTAACTGCTGTGTGGTGAAAATGAAGTCACACCTGAGAGGGTGCCAGAGGAAATTTACAATGGGTGTGACTGGAACTTCTTAACCTAGCAAACTTTTTGTTTGGACTTGACGAAAACTTAAAACTTAAACTAAACTAAATTGTTAGTAACTTAAAAAAAAAAATCTGTATCAGATTGTTAAATGTGCATTCCAAAAAAGGCAATCTACAGCTTTATTACTCCAAAAATGAATTCAAAAATATTTTGCATAGTCCAGATACCGTTTATCTGTATGTTAGGATTCAAAAACATCTACTGGTAAGCCCCCCCCCCTCCACCCGCCCCAAGTACTTAATTACTTTTAGTTACTTGATTACATTTGTTCCATCTGTACAAAGCCACCCTCATGTTGATCACAGTTTTCTGATGTCAGGTAGAATCAGGCAACCCTCCTTAGATCCATGATGCACCTTAAGAGTGTGCCTGTTCTTCACGTGAATGTAACGGCTTATCAGTAGTAAAATAAAATTCTTTTTACTGATGCCTTATAACCATCTCCTTTTGTAGATTCCCTTAAACGTTACACATCAGGCCTTGAACCGCCTAAATGTCCTAGATTTTTGCTAAAATCTAGTCCCAGTACCACTTTGACTGAATCAAGAGCCGCTGCACTGCTGTTGGCTCTCCGTCTCTCCTGGTCCAGCTCCTCCACCAGCCGGAGCACCGTCTCCCTGCCGGCTTTGCTCTCCAACTCACAGGACTTCACACTCTCCTCCAACACTCCGATTCTCAGCTGCAGTCTCTCCCGCTCCTTTAAAGGCTCCCCCTGAACACATACACATTATTTTTTTTGCACCTTACAGGAGTTAACTTTACTTGTATGCACATATGGATGCATCCACTGAAAACTACAAGATCAATTATTTTTTAGATTAACATACCTCAACAAAGTTTCCCTTTACTTCCATGACTACAGGTCAATGTAGCCACTTGTTCTGTTTTAGGAAAGTCTCTTGGCAACAACAAACAGAGGACAGTCTGTACCGCGGCGATCCTGAGGGGGGCGCTGCCAACTACGACCGTTAGACAACCCATTACCTCCCTCTTCCCCCCGTCATGACGATCAAATTGAAATGTTTCACAAATAGAAATTGTACGTATTTATTTATTTATTTATTTATTTTGTTTAGTGCATGGAGGGTCATGGTCTTACGTGAACGAAACACTAAAAATGCGAACTAATCAAGACATGCGTCAAGGTCAGTGCTTGGTGTTTTCATCCCTGCATTTAGACACACAGGGTCAGGGTGGGACCTAAAACTGCCTCTATCAATAATTTGGACATTTCACGGTGTATTGCTGTCGTACCATATATATTTTTCCAATACAGGCTGTTAAAAAAAAAAAAAATCTCTATCTCACTTAAACCACGACTAATGACGGCAGATCTGGATTGTAATCACGTTGTATACAAATAAAACAAACAAAACTTTTTGAAACAACAACTCGTATGCACTAAACCAAATACGGGGTTTATGACAGTGCACTTCTCTCTCCATGTCGTCGTCCCCCCCACACACACACATTTGACCACAGAGCCCCAACTTAGGCTGAAAAGGTCCCAGCGGTGAAGACGACAGGTTCCAAAGCCGGGCAGTCACTACTCTGGGCATCATTGAACACTGTGCTGCAATGCAGGAAGTGAGCGGCAGCAAAACTTTATTGACAAAACATACGAAACACGCCTACCTGTCAGGAACGGTCGCATGTTCGAGGCTCGCAGTCGAGTTTGAACATACTCAATACAATTGGAATTTTCTGTCTTGTGTCAAAAAAAGTGTTGCGTATTTTCCTTACGGCTAAACCGAAGGACAACGGCTACATGCTAGCAAACGATAAATGCTCTAACATAGTCGCGTGCTAGCAGCTTGTCTTTTGAATGAGGACCAAGTAGAAACGCGCCTTGTCTGTGAGAAATTTAAGAAACCCCCAATGTATGAAGTGCACCAGTGACCATTCCGTACAATATTGACGTCAAGGTCAGTCATGTCAAGCATCTGCTTTCGACTTTAAATTGAGATTGATGCTGTTTTTTAAAGTGTTTTCAATGGGTTTGCTCATATTTGCTGCGCGGCTGATTGCGCCATTATGATGTTGATAATAACGTGTCGCGAAGTTTTTGTGCTGTAGCTCATCTGTGCTGCTCTCCACCAAAGATGCTTCTCCGGATGATGTGGTGCAGATCGGGAGCCCTGCTCTCGGTAAACCGGAAACCAGGGTTCATCTTTGCCTCGACCAGTTTCGTCCAGACTGCTCAGTCACACAAGTATGAATCCAAACCCAGGACTCACTCAAACCTTTGTGGCACTTGGATCTTCTCCAGGAACTGTTATGTAAATGCTCGTCACAAGCACCAGAGGGACACGAGGCATGTTCTGCCTGCTGTGGGTGGATTAGATTGTGCTGACCCATGGACAACACCGGCTAAACAAGAACAGAGGCGATTTTATTCATCCAATATTGTGAAGTCAATGTTAAAACCATCTTTAAAGCCACCATCAGCGCCTGGGGGGAAAAGGGTTCCCAAGGGACCAAGAACCAAGCAACCTTCAAGAGCCAATCAGCCTGCCCTGAGCAAGGACCAGGTGGATAATCAGACTGGCCGCATATACATTTTTGAACCCACACATTATAATTTTCAGCTCTTGAACTGCTTTGCAGGATATGATGCAGTGTATTGCCTTCGCAACGGCAGATCAGTATCATCTCCCAACACTTTGCCACGACCTGACCAGCCATGGCTTCCATGAGATAGATCTCCCAAGAGGTACAGTTGAAAATCATTATTTCCGATGTGTCCATATGTGTTTCACAGGGATAAGGCGTGCTGAGAATTGCTTAAATTTTTATTTTATTTTTTTCAGATGCCTCAAACGCTCTTGTGATAAGCACAGACATGACTGCAAAGCCAGAAGACGATGCACTAATGTTCTTCTTCAGGTGGCCTTTTATTTTCTCTCAAATGCAAATCCCCCTTAGTTATTGATTACAGTGTTCATCATGCACACCTTTTTGGTTGGATTTTTAATTCTGCTTTGACTCGTATTTCAGGGAAGGCTCGGTAGTTTTCTGGAACGTTGAAGACAAAATGGTAAGTAAACTTTTTAATGTAAAGCGTTTGCATTGTTCTCGTATTACACCTTTGCAGAGTTCCCTCCTGGATTACTTTTACAGCTGAAAAGAGTGATGAGAATACTGGAGCGTCACGAGATCCAGCCCTATGAAGTGGCTTTAGTCCACTGGGAGAATGAAGAGATTAATTACACTGTAAGAGAGTATGTCAACGCACACCATTTCATGTTTTATTTGAAACACCAGGCCTTCCGCAGATTTGTGTCAGATTGGAAAATTCTCTCCTTCAGGGGAAATACCAAGCTTGAACGTGGGAACTTTATCCTGAGTGACCAGATGGAGCCGCAGGAGGCCGTTCTGGAGAAATTTGCATTTTCAAACGCATTGTGCTTATCAGGTAAGAGGTTGCGTTAACACGTTTTGTTCTGTTTCGTGCTCAGCACGTCCACTGATTATTGACTCTTTGTCCTCCAGTGAAGCTCGCCATATGGGAGGTTTTGTTGGACAACTTTGTCGAATCAATTCAAACAATTCCAGAGGTACGGCAAACGTGTCACAAATGCAGCGAGACGAAAATATCTGTCATGTCAATGTTTGCGGTTGACTCATTGATTGAATTGATTGTCATTTTTGTCTCCCTGCAGACACTGAAGTCTGGCAAGAGAGTGAAGTTGTCCTCTGATGAGGTGATGAAGAAGATAGGTGAGCTCTTCACACTAAGGTAAATTTAGTTCTAAGGAACGAGCAGATTTATATTGTGTCTTGTGTCCTATGTCTTTGTTGAATAAATGCAGCATGTGCTGTATCTGCATTTGAAGTAAATGTCATAGATCAGCAGGTTAAACCTTTTTTTCCCCCATCCTTTTTTTGACAGACACTGTATAAACCTGAGGTCTGATCTGCTCATGACGCCAGATTTCTACTGGGACCGGGAAAATCTGGAAAAGCTCTACGATAAGACCTGCCAGTTCCTCAGCATCAACCGCAGAGTGAATGTAAGTCGAGCAGCCGCGAGAGAGACATTTTGCACGACAAGCAACCCAAAAACACTACAAGAAAATTCCCTGCTGTCTTCAGGTGGTGAATGAGAAGCTGGAGCACTGCACGCAGCTAACAGACCTGATGAGGAGTCACCTGAGTGAAAAACACAGCTTGAGGTTGGAGTGGATGATAGTTATCCTCATCACCATTGAGGTAAGGCTGTTTCGGCTCAACTACTTAGCAGGGGGCCTACTTTACTTACTTTACTTAAATTCTTCAAATTTTTGGGCCTTGAACTAAAAGTGGAAAATCTGAGTTAACATCTTTTTGCTTAATTTCTTCTAGGTTTTGTTTGAACTTGCAAAGATGGTCTTCTGAACTGCGTCTCCAACAATCTAAAAGGGATAGTTTGCCCAAAAATGACATTTCATCATTTAAAAGGTATATTACATTTAAAACGGTACCAAAAGCTCTTAAAGGCAAATGTTGTACAGTCATGAAGATACTTTGTCATTTACAGTATTTCCTAAAGCCAAAAAAAAATTGAAAAAGATTTTCACAAGCATACAGTCATTCTCTCTCTCTCTTTTCTTTTTTTTTTTTTTTTTTACTGTTTAATGGCTCTTCTGATAAAGATTTGAAAGGAAAGGCATAGGAATTTTCACTATAAAGGATATAGTTTTAGCTCCAAGCTGCAACACTGATCTCGCCTCGCCTGTAAAATTTTTCTGTAGACTCAACTCAGAGCCAATTAAGACACAGTAAAGATGGTGTAATATCTATGTTTAAATGAATTGTGGATGCATTGTTTTTGAAATTGCAATAAAATATTTGTCACTTTCAACACACGATCCACATGCAATACGTTGTTTGTCAAGTCGTATAACCTGATTGAGTGATGACTGAAGTATCGGAAGGCACTTTATATGACCCAGAAGGTGAAAGATAATTACCAGCATGAGAAAAACACAAGAGCCTGAGTTTATTTGCATAAAATCTTTTAATTCATCATATATATGTGTGTGTGTATATATATATATATATATATGCGTATATATATATGTATGTGTATATATATGTGTATATATATGTATATGTATATGTATGTATATATATATATATATATATATATATATATATGTATATATATTTATATATATATATACATATATACATTTATATATATATATATATATATATATATATGTATATATGTATATATATATATATATATACATATATACATTTATATATATATACATATATACATTTATATATATATATATATATATATATATATATGTATATGTATATATATATATATATATATATATATATATATATATGTATATATACATATATACGTATATACATTTATATATATATATATATACATTTATATGTATATATATATATATATATATATATATATATATACATATATACATATGTATATGTATATATATGTATATATATATATATATATATATATATATATATATATATATATATATATATATACTGTATATGTGACTTTTTTTTAAAAAAAAGGGTATAAACCTAAATTTTGCATCCTGGGAGTTTGGAAGTAATTTAAGTGAGTAAGGCTTCATCAGTCCTTTATTGCTCAAATTGTTATAATAAACAACAAATACACATATTATTAATATCATTATTATTATTATTATTATTATGTCAACCTAAAAATCCAAACTTATGCATACATAATTGTTCTCATGTAACCAATAGTATCTTGTCACTGTGGGAACGGTTCATGACTGCCAGGATTATTGTTGAAGTTGCAATTATTTACAGTGCAATATATGTCTAATACTGCATGCTCAAGTCCAACTGTTGTTGTCATCAAAGGTCCTGCGGGAATATTTGGTAAATGTAGGCGATGCAACAAAATCTGTATGACAAACCAGGTAACACACCAAGTAGGAAATAATTTAATCTTTGCACACATTAATTTGCCTACGTGAACTAAATGGGAAAATTTCCTAGAACATTTAAAGCATTAAACAGTAAATAGAAAATGTGCCACTACACCAATGCTGGATCTTTTGGGGGAGGAGCCACATTGTGGGACGTAAAATATAATGTAAGAGGAAACCTTTTTTATATTGTTAAACCTTCAGTCTTCATGACCCCCCTTGCAGGACTTAATCATTTTTCTGCTGTGTGTATTTTTTTTTAAGTTACAGCCAAAGTTACACAGTGTTACCGACGCTTGAGCGCGCTCTTTTGTCCGCTTCAGCTGAGAAATCTGCACATTTTTAGTTGGCGCTCGCCTTGATTGACTTCCATTATTCCCACAAAGAAGATGCCTCTTGTTCATTCCTAAAAGAAGAGGGGGAAATTTATTTGATATTGTCAGTTTTGCAATGAATGTACTGTTAATGACGAACATGTAAAGATAGATTTTTTATTTTTTTATTTTTTTTATTTAATTTTTTTTACCTGTAATTGATATTGCAGCGTTGACTGACAATAATCCCACTCTGTCAAGGCGTTGCTTGTGTTTTCTTTTTCTAGATCTTCAAGTGCTGCAGCAAAATCCTCACTTTCACTGTCCACCTCACACACGCCACCTGCCTTCTCCATTTCCAGTTCCTCATTTGTCTTAGAGTCTGTGAGGAGTTCTGCATCATGCTCTGGTGTTGTCTTGTCCTCCTGCTCACATGGTGCTGGAGGTTCTAGGGTTTCCTCCACATCGGAAAAGAGCATGTCAGTTTCCACCTTAGTAGAGATGACTTCCTCAGCATCCATCCACATGTCCTGGTCAGGCTCCTCCTCTGTTTGTTCGCTGGGCTTGTCTGGTTTTGCTTCTTGAGCACAAGGAGGCTCTTGCAGCTCCGCTGTGCTAACTGGTTCCGTGATTTTGGTTGCGTGGACTTCTGAGGCCGCACTGTCTGCTGGTTCAGGTTGGTCTTCTGCTTCTGCTGCTTCACTTTTTTGGATGCCGACATCCGAAGGTGCAGAAACTTCACTTGATCCCCGCTTTAGACTTTCTGTCTTCTGAACTTCAGTTTCGGTTATAATTCTTGGTTCTCCCGGTTCCTCTGCTTTTAGTCCAATTTTGGATCCGTCCATCTGTTTTAGAGTTGAGGTTATCACTGTTGGAAGTGGTGGAGACTCTGATCCTTTTGGTTGTCCAAATTGAATGTTAAGTTTTACTTCTAAAGACAGACTGGACATGGACTCCACATGACCTATTGACGAGATGATTCCAGTGTTTGGGGGAAGTACCAGTTGTGTGCTATGAGATAGAGTTGAACTTTGATTGTTTTGCATTGCATATTCTGGTTTTTGATCTTTAGCCACCTCTGATGTCTCACAGGTTGAGATGGGTACCTCGGCAGGGATGTGCTCTTTGGATTTTTCCTGTTCGACTGTGGCTATTGCCTCAGCCTCAGCCTGATGGACGGGCCTTTCAGAACTTTCTTCAGAGTCAGATTTTTGCTCAACATCCGTCGACAGTTGCTGTTCAGTTGTGTCACAGGTTAGTGGAACTCTTTCATCTTCACTTTCCTCCCCAGCTGTGTCATACTCAAATTCACTTGGTTCACTTTCAGACGCCTTGCTCAGTCTTCTCACAGCTTCAGGAATATTCATCTCATCCTGTTCCAGATCCAAATCAGCGACCGCTTCTTCCTGATCTTCAAGTACATGCTGAATGACTTCCTCCACAGTCACCTCTTTATCTTGTGTGACTGTTTCCTCCTCTATCCCTTCATTCGCTGAGGTCGAGTCCACCTCTTCCAGTGTATCATAACAAACATCAAATATTTCTCTGGAATCAGTCACCCCAACATCAAGGACTGAGTCCACTTTTGTCTCTGCAGATTGTAGGTCAGCATTAAACACCTGCACTTGAATTCTGTGATCGTCCTCAAACCTTACTGATGGCACCTTCACCATAACCACTATGTCATCCTCTTTCACTGATGCCTCAGGAACCTTGTCCATCAGAAACGGTGCAGGAGTCTCGACTTGCTCTCTGAACTCTTGTTCAGGTAACTTGGTTTCTATCATGGGTTCAGAAATCTGTGATGTTCCCTCTATCAGAACATCAGGTAATGCCACTGACCTTTCCTTGATTTCGCACATAACAACTTGTGCCACCATGGAATGCTCAAGAGAGACCGTCTTAGCCTGAGTGCCTCGAAGTTCCGATTCCTTTTCCTGCTCACGGCAAACTTGCTCGACACTGACATGCACCATCCGTTCTGGTTCACCTGTAACGGCAGCAGTTTTTATTTCTGTGCGTGGCATTTCAGCCTCCTTTTCCTGCTCGACACTGACTTGCATTTCAACTAGCTGCACCTCTTGTCGGGGCTCGTCAGAAGGTTCAGCTTTCTTCATCTCAATGCCAGTAAACTGACTTTCCTTCTCCTGCTCGTCAGTCGTTTGCGATGCAGCAACTGTAACTTGCTGTTGCCGTTCGTCAGTCAATTTTGCATTGGTTTGATCAGGTGCAGGTGTTTCTTTATGAAAAGCAGGTTTTTCAACATTATAGGACTCCATGTTGACTGATGATATACACACAGCTGTTAAAGACTGAAACTCCTCTACAGTTTCAGCAGTTGAGTTTTCCTGTTCAATCTGTGCATTTTGTGGAATAGTCTCACTCAGACCGTTGACAATGTTATTGTCGACCTCTGAAATTTCTTCCTTTTCATGTTTCTGACTATTCTCTGTCTCAATACATTCCATAACTTCTTGCACTTGTACTATGTTCTCCTCTTCTTTATCTTTCATCTCAGGTATCACATTATATTGAAGTACTTCTGATGTCTCAGCAAGTATTGTATTGGTCTCCCCTTCCAGTGTTTCTTCAGGCTTTGCTTCCACCAATTGAGAACTTTCTGATGCTACAACTTCTTCAAGTAATTGTGGGCTGGTCGCCTCTGGACTTGCTGCAGCTTTGTGTTCAAAATGCAATACTTCTGCTTCTTCAACAGTTTTGGAAGCATCTTCTTGTTCCAGATGAACATCAGAGAGAACTGTTGGTCCCTCGGGTTCCTCTGTAACTGTTTCTGGTTCGGGGCTGGTCTCAGGCACAGCTGGTTGCACTTGTACTATGTCCTCTTCGTCATCTTTTGTCTCAGGTACCACATTCAATTGAAGTACTTCTGATGTTTCAGCAAGTATTTTATTGGTCTCCCCTTCCAGTGTTTCTTCAGACTTTGCTTCCACCAATTGAAAACTTTGTGACATTATAACTTCTTTGAGTATTTGTGGCCTGGTCACCACTGTACTTGCTGCAGCTTCATGTTCAACATGCAACACTTCTGCTTCTTCAACAGTTTTGGAAGCATCTTCTTGTTCCAGATGAACATCAGAGAGAACTGTTGGTCCCTCGGGTTCCTCTGTAACTGTTTCTGGTTCGGGGCTGGTCTCAGGCACAGCTGGTTGCACTTGTACTATGTCCTCTTCGTCATCTTTTGTCTCAGGTACCACATTCAATTGAAGTACTTCTGATGTTTCAGCAAGTATTTTATTGGTCTCTCCTTCCAACAGTGTTTCTTCAGACTTTGCTTCCACCAATTGAAAACTTTGTGACATTATAACTTCTTTGAGTATTTGTGGCCTGGTCACCACTGTACTTGCTGCAGCTTCATGTTCAACATGCAACACTTCTGCTTCTTTAAAAGTTTTGGAAGCATCCTCTTGTTCCAGATGACCATCAGAGAGAACTGTTCCCTCAGGTTCCTCTGTAAGTGTTTCTGGTTCGGGACTGGTCTCAGGCACAGCTTCTTGCACTTGGACTATGTTGTCCTCTGCTACATCTTTCATCTCAGGTATCACACTAATTTGACGTCCTTCTGATGTTTCAGCAAGTATTGTATTGGTCTCTACTTCCAACAGTGTTTCTTCAGGCTTTGCTTCCACCAATTGAGAACTTTTTGGTGTTACAACTTCTTCTTGAACATGCAATACTCCTGCTTCTTGAACAGTTTCGGAAGTGTCCTGTTCCTCCAGAATAACGTTGGAGAGAACTATTGCTTCCTCAGGTTCTTCTGTAACTGTTTCTGGTTCGAGACTGGTCTCAGGCATGTCCTCCTTTTCTGATAAAGGAGTGCCATCTGTCTCGGAATCTAATGAGGGAACTTTAGGAACAACTTGTATTTCGTTTGATTCTTGTGTTTTATTAGTATCTTCTGCTGGTTCATCATTGACTTGACTAAGAAGTAATGTTTGTTCTTTTGGTATATCCTCATCAGCTTCCTCTTCAGCAGACCTCTCAGATATGAACTCATATTCGAATAAAGGATCACTACCCTCCTCTGACTGCAGTGATGGTGTCTGTACAGCTTGAACTGCTTCCACTTCTTTTCCAATACTGGGGACATCTGCCCCTGTTAGGTTACTATCAGCTGTTGTCTTGTCAAATGCTTGTTTAGGAATGCTTTCCTCCTCTAACTTTTTTTCATTTGCTTCAGTGTTGGCCTCCTCTTCTTTCAATGAGGTTACCTGAAGAGCTTCTAACTTGACTGTCTGATTAGTGATCTCTGGCACCAAATTTTCTTCAGGAAGCAACTGTGGGGAACTGTCCTCTTTGTGCTCTTCTGCAACAGTTTCTGCTTGTTGGATCTGTGATGTGTCTTCTTTTTCAAATGATTGAACACTGCCTTCATCATACACAGCATGTAGTACCTCTGGTGACTGAACATGTTCAGAAGTATCCACTGACTCATGACCCACTGCAGTAGGAAGAACTCGTTCTTCTTTGGATTCATTTGCAACTCTTTCTGCTTCAGGGCTGGTGTCTGTTAGAATTTTGTTCACACAAGACTGAATACTATCTTCCTCTCTGTCTTGAACAGTTTCAGGTGTTTTCACTTCCTCAACTGTTTTGAGAGTAGGTACTTCCTCAAGATTCACTTCATTGAGATTTAGTTTATCCTTTGGTTCCCCTGAAACTGTTTCCACTTCAGGAATGGTTTCAGATAGAATTTCCTTCTCACATGATTGAATGCTTCCTTCCTTTATGTTTTGATCAACTTGAGATGTTTCGACTTCACTAGTTTTGACAGCAGCTAATGGCTCAAGATTTACTTCAGTGCAGCTCTGTTCTTCATTGGTCTCACCTGAAACTGTTTCTGCTTCAGGACTGATCTCAGGTATGAACTCCTCAAACTGTTGAACGACCAATTCCTCTGAATCTGTGGTTGGACCTTGAACAGATTGTAATACTTCTGGTTTCTGAAAATCTTCATCCTTAATTGGCTGCTCTCTGTCTGGTTCAGAAATTGCTGTAGTAAGAGGTTCTGTCTCTTGCTCTGGTTCATCCACAACTGTTTCTCCAAGTGAAAGAGCTCTCGGTTTAGCTTCCTGTCCTGATGAATGAATGGTACTGTTCTCGGAATTACTTGGTAGTGCTTGTACCATTTCAGCGGCTTCTTGTTCTTCAACATTTTCACTTACGTCGGCTTTCATTTCTGAGTCATCTTTTCCTGTCTCAACAATTATTGTAGACGTCTCCTGTTTGTCCATTCTTTGAAAATGGCCCTCCGCCGTATCTTGTGGCGGCTCTTGAACAGCTTGTATTTCTTCTGTTTCCATGACAGTTGTTGGCTGAAGGTTGACTTCAGTGATGAGATTAGGTTCTTCTTTGGATTCATCTGAAACTGTTTCTGTGAGTTGGCTGCTCTTAGACTGGTCTTGAATTGATTCAACATCCTTGTCCTCTAAATCGGGTGTGTATGCTGGAAGAGTTTGTAATATTTTCGGTTCATAAACATGCTCAGATTTTACTGTTTGTCTATCATTTTGTGTATCAACACTGTCTTTGGTTAGAAGTCCAGTTGACTGTCCGGGTGCATCTTCAACTGTTTCTTTCAGTGAATCAGCACCTAGTTCAACTTCCTCTGTCAGAGTCCGAACAGTTATCTTCTCAGTAGTGGATGGCATGGCTTCAACCATTATAGTAGCTTCTTTTCCTTTAACAGTGGCTGTTTCAGCAGCATGTCCTTCATCAAGACAGCTGTCATTTGGAGGCTTTTCATTCAGAGGTGTTTCCCTGATGACCTGTGATGCAACACTCTCCCCTGAATACAGTGCGAAAACTTGGTCTTCGGGTGATTTATTCATCTTCTCCCCCTCCACTGATGCTTCGTCCTTGACTTCAGCTTGAGTTTGCTCTGTAATGCTGCACTTGATCTTGCTTTCATCCTTATTCAAAGTGAGGACACCCTCATTCAGAGCCTCGTCTTCATTTTCACCTGTAACTGTGGTAGCATTGCACTCTTCTTCACTATTAATGGTCTTGGTTTCAACTTGAGGTGCTGGGTCTTGAGCACAAGTGTCTATGACAATGTTATCCTCTTCAGGTGACACATCTTTAAATTCTGGAGTGACTAGAGTCTCAGACGAGCTCTCCACAAGAGGATGCCTCACTTCTATCATTTCCAATTCATTTATTCTCACTTCTGATTGTTTAACACTGGCTTCCTGAATTTGGTCAACTGAGACAATCGCAGTGTCAAACCTGTCGCTCGCAACTCCATGTACAACCTCGGTTGGAATGAAGCCATTGATTTCAGATATGCACTCCCTCATTGATTCAGCTGCTAATTCACTGATTGCATAAATTTCCTCAACATTCAGGCCGGTCTTGAAGGCAGTTGCATCAGATCTTCTGTGTAGCTCTAGAATATTTGGCTTTTTTCCCTCAAAGGCTTCAAGTGGTTCCTGCAACACGCAGCCAGCAATTTTTTGTGAGATTACCTCCTCAGCCACAAGCGGATCTGTCTGTGGATTTGGCAAGATGGTTTCAACAACCTGCAGGAGAACTTGGTCAGTTTCCACCATGTCATAGTTTGCTTGGATCGGTGTTGTGTTTCCTGATGTTTTTGAAGACTGTGATGTCAGTTGTGAAACGGCAGAGATCATCTCTGTTTCATCTTCCGGAGTAATATCTGAAGTGGGCTCTGGTGCAGTGATGGCCTCGGATGTTATCTCTATCGGCTCCTCGGCGATAGTTTCATCTGTAGCTACCTCTTCAAGAACCAGAACTGGAGTGGCCATGGTCTCGGTTATTATGCCCTCTTCTGGAATGTCGCTGAGTAGGTGATGTTCGCTGACGGAATCTGAAATAGCATCGGGCTCTTCATCTGCAGCAGGTTCTTTGAGCACAGGAGGAGGAACGGGTAGAGCCATTCCACAATGGAGGTCTTCCTGGAGTTGTTCGTCTTTGTCCGCAGGTGACTGACTCTCTGCAATTGGCTCTGTTTGTATGCAAATATCAGTCTCTTCCATGTCATACTCAGACAAAGGAACCACAGCCGGTGTCTCAGAGTCTTCATCATCCGAAGCCACATCCTTATTAGCCTCATCTGAAGACACTTCAACTTGTTTTTCATCAGACTTGCACCTCTTATGCCCAGCTAGTAGTTTCTTCATTGAAAAGGAGGAATCATCTCGCGGCAGTTCATTGTCAGATTGGGCATTGTCTCTTACGGATTCATCCTCATCTTTGGATTTCCTTTTTGGGGTCACCATTCTTTTGAGAGAGTTCCATGCTGACCCCGGCTCACTGTCATAGGGGCTTTCTGCTCTTTTATTGCGTTCCAGAGTGCAATTTCTGGATCCACTGTCTGCCTGTGGTGTTTCATCCTCGGAGTCTGATGTTTTGCGACTTCTCCTTCTTCCTGATCCACACAGAACAGCTTCCCATGACACAAGCGAGTCTTTCCTTTTCCTGCCTTCCTCTGTGCTGTGATCTGACAACTGCTCCCTTTCTGTTTGCTTTACTTCGTCTCCTGTACATGGTACTTGTGACTCCTCGTTGGTTAAGGAGGTTTTCTTGATGCGTTTTTTTGGAGTCATGAGTTTTTTGAAGGAGGCCCATGCACCATCTTCTCCTTTAGGTGCCTCTGCAGTGTGGTCATTTTGGTTCTCCGTTGACTGAGGTGACGGTATCTGATCTACAACGTGTTCTCCAGACTCAGACAGTCTGGCGTCACTTGACCTTCTGCTTCTTTGCGTTTTTCTTTTAAGGCTGGACCCTGACAAAAATGTTTTCAGAGGGCTTGCTTGAACTTTTTCCTTTTCTTGGGGACTGAACATTTCTGTCTCAAATGACATCTTCCTTTCATCTGCCATCTTCGTTGTTGCCTTCTCTTCTTCTTTCTGTGTCTCCACTTCTGCAGGGCTGGCAGCTTCTGGGTCTCGCTCTTGGTCCTGGACACTTTGTTCTGTTATCTCCAAAGCTTCCTTTTTACCCGTGGCCTCTTGTTCTTTTCTGGCAGTTTCATCTTCTGCAAGTTTCTTTTTCTTCCGTAGTCCTGAAAAAATGCCAGTAGTAAAAAATCTTTTGATTGGAGATTGGACCATCTCATCTTCAGGACTAATTGGCGATGTGGAGTGTGGCTCTTCCTCTGCCGCGACCTCATGTTGTTGGTCTTCCACAAATAAGATTATCTCTGCATCCGTGTTTTCACACTCCACTTCCTCTTTGCATGCCGTCGCCATCTTCTCTGCCTTTTCTATCACATCCTCTGGCATTGCATCTTGTATGCTAAAAAATGTTGCAGAATCAGGGTTCTCCTGAGCGTCATTCTTGCTTGTTTTCTCATTAGCCTCGGTGTCCCCTGTTATTTTTGGCTCTTCAACATTTTCTTCTGGTTCACTAGAGCCTTTTTTAACGGTTACTTTTAGACCGATATTGCTGAATAATTTCTGGAAACTACTGTTGATGTCATTCTGCTTTGCATCCATTTCAATTATTGCCAGTTGCACGTCTTCATTGGCATCGACTTTGTTTTGTGTTTCCTTGAGCGGCTTCTCTGTTTCTGAAACGTCTTCCTCTGATAAAAAGATGACAAAAACAATGGAAAAGGGATTAATCGTTGATCATCAATCCAGTCAAAGTAAAACCTTTGAGGTCTTACTTCAATGTTGGCTTTACAGAAATACTCTAATAATGAGCACCCACCCTGGGAAGCGATCTCATCCTCACGGTGACCATTAACCTCCACTAGGGAGTGGTCTGCTGTCCCCTTGATCGTCCCGTCATTTTTAGAATTCTGAAAGTATTGTGAAAAACATTGAATTAAAAAAACAACAACATTTTTTTGACAAAAATGCAAGCAAGCTTTCTGAAAAATTATATTCCATCAGCCAGTTACCTAAATTGTGAATTGCAGATATTTTAATATACAGTTACAGATTGTCACACAAAAAAGGGATGAAAAAAAAAATCTGCTAAGTAGTATAGTACTAATAACCAAATTATTTTAGTGAGTATTCCAATGACTAATTTGCCGGGATGTGAGTTTAGACACAGTTGCTGCCTGTTTCTATGTGTCTGTCTCTGCAGTTGTGTCCCTTAAGTGACTAAGCAGCGTGCTCGCTCTTTTGAACTGGAATCAGTTAATTGGCTTGGCCACAGAGAAATAGCTGATATGTCCGTCATGGGTTGTTTTCATTGTTTGTTTTAGCTCTTCACCTTTTCACCGCTGGACAGATTGCAGATGAGTTTCTGGCTAAATAGCTAAATAAATGATTGTATGAAATAAACTAGGAAATCTTTTCTGATGGAATACTTTCAGCCATGTAAATTTGTATTTAAACCTATACATTTTAAGTTTTGATTAACCTGTGGTCCACAGTCATATTTTATATTGAAACAATGCGGTCCAGTCCCTCAGTGTCACTGTAGCCTTACATCCAAGTAACACTGATTGTTTCGCTATTAAAACCAATAATCAGATTAGTAAGGGAATGTCTGGCCAGTGGCAAGAAAACAAGTAACACTTCTTACAAGTGGACTGAAGTAATTTAGTTCATTAAAGCAGTGCTTTTGGCCCAGGTATTTACAGGCAAAAGGTTAATTATACTGTCAATCAGCAGAAGAAAAATAGAAACTCTAATTTTCACTCTGTATCATCAACACTTCTCTGCAGCTGCACTGATCAGGTGCTGCCCGTAAAAATAATGTAAAAATTACATTTCTTCCATGCAACACTTTTTTCTTTTCTTTTTAAACTGTAACAACACAACTGAATTTCACATCCTCAATGACGCTTGTTATCCAAGTGATACAATTAATCATCTTTTATGTCCGTCTAACGAGGGAAGTTAGAGCTCAATTTTTGAGATCAAAGGGAATAACGCGATTACAGCGTGCCAGTGAACTGATTTTCCACTTAATATGGTCGACCAGTTCACATGCATTCACTCAGCCCTGCAGACAGGCCGTGCTTTGTAATGAGCCGCTGACTATACACAGACTGAGGACATTTAAAGTCTAGATCTGGAGTGGTTTAGGAAGCATTTGGGTCAGTTTGGGGACCAGTAATGTAGCACATGTAGGTTTTCTCAGGTTGATTGGAAAGATGGAAAAGTTAAAAGCACTTTTATAAAATGAAAATCTCAGTGAAAATGGGGACATTTATTGGAACTATTGAAGTTGTTATTTTAGTTATTGTTGTTTGCACACGATCTGAAACTGAACCCATCAAAACAAGATTTAAAACTTGTTATATATAGTATCGGCTGCCATTTACAGCTTTCAAATGGTTTTTTTTTGTTAGCAGCTTTAAAGCAATTAGATTTTGGCATTCTTCTGACAGTATGATGCTGCCTTAGCTTCTTCCTGTTGTGCAGGAGCCGACATCCACAATCAATCAATTCCGCCTTCTGCTAAGTGCAGCAAGAAGGGAAATTCTATCCGTCCCCTGAGCTTTAATCTAAAAACAAACCTGAAAGGTCAGTTTTTCCTGCACGCAGTTTGCTGTTTTCGTCCTTCAATTTAAGAAAATCTGATAAATAATGACAAGAATAATCATAATAATAAAAGCAAGAAAAACAGTAATAGTAGAAATTGCAACTAAGACATTAGATAAGTGTCCCATCTCAAAACTTCTCTGCCGCTGCATCCATTAAGAGTTCCAGGAGGGAAAATATTTCAACAACTGGTAATTTGATATGGCTGCAGAGGGGGAAATGATTCAGAATGAGTCTGCGGCAGAATAAAGAGAGCTCGACGATGCAGTTCACTCAAAAGAGCCTTTTCATCCTAATGGATGTGTTGGCAAGCAGCACCCGTTCCATAATGGCATGAAGAAAAAAAAAAATGCAACCTCAGCATTTTAAAGAGACACAACGGCCACTGATTGTTATTGCACCAACAAATGCGTTGGAAACAGTCGACATGGTGAGTTTGCTGGTGAAGCCGGACTTACCTTCACCTCCACGATCTGCTCAGTCTGAGCATCATCCACCTTTCCTCTCTCCTCTTCCTCCTCCGGCTGCGGCTGCTGCTGCTGCTGCTGCTCCACTGCTGCATCCTGCTTGTCCTCCCGCTGCGCAGACTGAGTGTCTCCCATTCTCGGAAACTGCAGCGCGTCACAATCCGGAACGCTGGGGGGGAAAAAATATCCCGCACGGTCACAGAAAGAAGGCGAGAAGGGAGGGAGTCTCCGTGTGAGGGAGACGGCCAGCTCTCAAATGCTGCAGCCCGAAAGTTGAAAGTGTTTTTTTTCCCCTCTCCCCGCTGAATCACATGCAGCCCAGTTTGGTCCGGCCCGCCTCTCATTACATCAGAGACAAGAGAGGGGGGTGGGGGGGGGGGAGAAAAAAAACAAACTGTCAGGTCCACATGACCGCGTCCAAAGGCCGAGCTGTGCATGCAAATCCACATTTGTGTCAAACAGTTTGCAGGCTTGTGTTGCAGGGTCGAGAAACGTGTTTCCCACCAAACAGTCTGACGCACAAGTGCATCAGATGAATCATGTGAGTTCATTGTGGACTTTACACGTTGTTTTTGTCTATTTGCAAAGGGTGTTAAGAGGGTCATCTTTTCAATATTCCTTTAAAGATTCTGTCTTCGATAAGGGACGTCAGGAATCCTGGCCTATAGCGGCCAAAACGCACTGGTAATAGCATTTCAAAATCAAATCTTAAAGGATTTGATTTACAGGAGAGGAGTTTGAAGTGCGTTTCTTAAAAAACAGAACAAAATAAGATGATATTAATCACTGGAACACATCTTTGCTCACGAGGCCTGCCATGTAAAAAACTCATGATCGTGGAAATTGGAGGCCGGTGATTCTGCTGAGTTCCGTTCTGTTGGTCTCATGTTTTGAAGTCACCACCTCTTGGATCAGTGAGTGGCCGTGTCCTCGCAGAGACTCACAGGGAGTCCATCACTAAACTCCTGTAAACTTTGAGGGAGTCTATGTTTAATAATTCATTTTCAATATTCGCTGCATTCGAAGCAATTTAAAGGTCCCATATCAGACAAATTGATTCTTTTCTTTTATATTTCCGTCCGTAATTCATCAGTAATTGCAGCTTTACATGGTGAATTATCACAATAAATCATTCAAGTTTGAATGTTACAATATTTTATATTACCATATAAGGTGACTTATTGCTTCTTCTGCTCTTACTCTTCAACTCTTTGCAGGAGATTCCGGGTGGCAAGTTCTGTCTTAGGGGGAAATAATTAGCTAATTTGTACAAAATTATTTTTCAAGCTTTTCATCCTGATTCTGTGTGCTTCCTCAGTGTTTTCCCCCATGTGAACGATCAGAGCAGCAGCACATTTAGACCGAAATTATATCATAACATTGAGAATGTTTGTCATCTGATTTGTACAATTTGTACAACAAAATTTAATGTGATTTTTCAAGTAAACCAAAACATGTGGGCAATATAAGCAGGGGGGGGGGGATAACAAACAAACAGGGAGTCGTCTGCCAGACTGTCCAGGGTTCTGCTGCTATAAACCGGGCTGGATTCCACTCATCTGTAAATCTGTTAATTCACCATTTATTAGTTGTTGTGTCTGCTGTTGAAGGTCACTCTGCAGACACAGGATTCTGTTTTATTGACTTACATGACATGCGTTGATCAGCAATTCTTAGAAAGACCAAATGACATTAATTGCAATGTTACATATACCGTCTCCAAAAATAAGAGCATTTATTACAGATTAGTATTAAATAGATGCTTGTAAATGGAGCTGCTTTATTGGTTTTACAAGCATTTCTTTTCCTCCTGCTTCCTTTATGTCCTGTATGAAAGTCTACGTCAATGGTTTTAGGTTTAACTTGTTTTGTTTTGGTCAGAATTTGATCAAAAGGGGAAGAGGGCGCAAAGGAGAGTTATGCTAGCAGTAGCTACTTAGCTTAGCATTAGAGTGGCGCATCATCTATTCAATCATCATTACCTATCAACAACCGCTCACACCAAACAATAAGACAAGAGACGTCTCCCCTTAAAGCAGGCTAAAATAAATGGAGCTCCCACTAGTGGTTGACCGATGTATAGATCTTAAATTCCCACTGCTACTATTCACATTGAAGTCTGTCTGCAGTTCAATTAAAAATAATTTTAAAAAAAAAAATCTAATTAGATGTTTGATGCTTTAAAACCAAAGTGAAAGACTTTCTTTTGATATGTAGACCCTGCTGCTCAAGTTGTGCCTGAACCTGTAGCATGTGGATAGCGATGAAATTGATCATCGTTTTTTTGTGTGAATTTTTCTTATAACACACATTTAAATTCTTATTTGGATACATAATCCTTACAGGTACAGACTAGAACCAGCTTGTCTTTTTTCTCGCCATCAGATGTTGTTGGAGGGCAAGTACACCAGTGAAGTCTGGCTTTAGCCCCCGTCTCCACTAATTAACATTAGTGTTTACTGCTTCGCTGCCAGGAACCAAACAAAAAAAAGACGCTGTTTTTGATCAGTGTGCCAGCATCACAACAGCCCCACTATGCCCTGCCCGCTGCGCTCTGCTGTGTGTCTTGTCTGATCCATCTTGGACAATGTACCAAGAATTCTCTGGCGTATGTGATGTAACAGTTTGTCCTGCCAGCTGGGGCACCGCTAAGGGGGGAAGCGGGGACCATTTAATGGGCCGAGCAGTCCAGGGGGCCCTCAGAGGACACCGCTATTAAACATTTTCAGATAGAAGAAATGGCCACTCTATTATTCTATTTCTTATTTTTGTAATTATTATTATTGTTTTAGTTAATCAATTAATTGTAATGCATCCTCTTTTTTTCATTTATTAGATAGATGTTGCTATAATCACAGGTGAGATTAATTGATCCGCTGTCACCTCACAGTTAGAGGGGTGATGGTGTGATTCCCACCGTGGGCCTTTCTATGCAAAAGGAGAACACGCTTATATATACACACAGTTATTCTTCTTTCTGTGTTGCCCTGTGTTGCGATAACCTGGTGGCTTGTCCATTAAGAATGTTTACTTTTATCTCAAGACTGCTGGGATACGATCCAGCACCTCCATCACCCAGAGTAGTGGATTAGATGGAGAGATGGTTGTTGTTGTTGTTGTTGTTTTGGAGGTAAATGAACATGTACACAGAGTATCAGTGACTCGGCGGGCAGTGAGCTGAGCCTCCACATGAAGGCCGAGGTGTCAAACAAAGTCCGTCTTTGGGCCGATCTCGGAGCGAAGAGAAACTCATGACAAAGATTTCTGTTAATTAGATCAGATGCGGGTGGGCCCTGGTGTTGTGCTAGTCCTCGGTCTAAATCCAGTAAGTTAAATTAATTAGAGTCGCAATTTTGACTAATTTGAAACAGCTGATGTTTTCCACACCAGTGGCAGCAAACGAAGCCCCGGTGGCCTGGAGTGACTGTTGACAAGAGGGGCAGGTCAGTCCACAGCCTGTGCACCTGATAGTTTAGAGGAAGCTGAAATAATTCATTGTCCGTTCCATCCTCCGCTCTCAGACGGAAAAGCGGTTGTTGTTTCATCACAAGACGTCGACTGCAGTGGCCGGCGTGACGGTAGAATCCCTTTGCTGTCGGCCTACAGGTTTGAAAGGCAACGTCAAGGCAGCAAGAGACAGTTTGAGAAACAGCTGGTTCATCTGGCGCTGGTGATGCTGCTGCTGCTGCTGCTGCTGTTTGCTGCCAGCTGATGTTATGCAGGTTTGATCAACAACCACTACGTCCCTGCCTCGCACAGCAGCAACGCAACAACATCACATGTCACTTCTGATGAAGACTGCATTATTATTATTATTATTATTATTATTATTATTATTATTATTATTATTATTATCATTATTATTATTATTATTATAGACCAGAGCATGATTAGGGGAAAAAATTATCAATTAAGTTTAGATTATTTAATTAGTTTGCATTGCACCGAATGACTTTACACTATGTTCTACAGTACAGTACGGGGGGGTACGTGTAAATAAGAACTTTTAAATCAATTGTCACAACTTGTTGACCACTTTAATTGCATAATCAGAACCACGGTGCGAGAGAAATCCCTCCAGCTGATGCGTAGAAATTCTCGTAAACATGTCTAGCTGCTTTATCCGTATCAAAATGGAGAGAATCCTCCCGCTGTGACATCCGAACACAAACATGCAGAGGAGAGTTTCTCCTCTTCATCTGATGGCAGATAAAAATTTAGTTTGCGTGAATGCATGTAGTATTTATAGCGTTTATCGCAATATCCGATTTGATTGGATGATGTGAAACATTACAGTGTGACCAGAGTATCAAAATATAGGAAATTAGAAGAGGGAGGGCGAGTACTTTCTGTAATGTTCCTCCAGTTATTGCTCATGAATCAGAGGGCTGGTGCTGAGTAGCCCGTTCCAAATGAATCATTTGTGAGAACATTTGTTCACTTTATTTTAGAAGTAGACAAAATAAATTATCCGTTAACTCTTTCTCAGACATGAACTTGATTTCCAAAGAATTTTTTCTTTTTCTTTTATTTCTTTATTTCTTTTTACATTTTTGCAGTTTCTCACTGGCCTGTGTTTCATCTCTGATGAACCTCACCGAGTTGTGCCCAGAGCAGCGGCCTGGTGCCACCAACACAGGTCAATGGCCTTTCCATCGATGTTCGAGCAAAAATACTTTATTACAGTCTTTTAATTTCACTGGAAGTCATAACAAGTTAACGCAAAATCGAGTGGTTGTTGACTTTTTAAGACTGTTTTGCTTGTCATCTCGTTAAAACTGCAAAACAACAACAACATGATTGAGCCGTCACCGAGCCCCTCCCTTGAACTTTCTCCGTCCAATCCTAAGTTAGCTACAGTAGCAGCAGTTACTGGATAGGAGAAGTCAGTTGCTCCTGTTAGCTTAGCTGGCTGATTTTCACCTTTCATAGAATTAGAGCTAAAACTCTGGCCAGCCAGCGTTTATCCTACTTTAGTTTTAGCCTTTAGATGTCCAGGTTTGCACCGGCCCACCCAAATGTCTGCCAAGAGCCATTGATTGGGCCGTGACCCACTGCATCCCTGAGTGCAGGAGTTGCAGTCAGGACAAGTGGATGCAAGTGGATTTAAAGGACCTTTTTAGGCTTCAAAGACACTTTAATGCAAACAGCAGTCTGGCTGGGCTCTAGGATGTACAGTCAAAGTTTGCAGTTGCACCAAAAGGAGCTTTGTTCTCCAGCTGATCAGATTTCCGAGTCCGGCCCAGGAAAAACATTCTTGGCACACTGGTAATGCATTATGCAGCATGCCAGCATTTGACCGGGTCACATGCTCGGTCTCAGTCCCTCACGGGTGACAGGGGAAATTTCACCCTGGAGAAAATGAAACATACATTTGACTGATTGAAAAAGAAAACCATTCTGTTGAAAATGAGAGCCAGCTGACACGCAGCGTTAACTAGATTTTCGGCCGGAATGTTGTTCATGCCGTTCTGAAGATTAATTCAAAGAGAATCAGAAGCATTCAAGTTAATCATTTTCATCTAAAGACTCTGTGAGACATATTGTACATGTGAATGTCACTGTGGGAAATTCACATGCGGGGAGTTTGTGTTGCCTTCACTTGTTTTGAAAGTATGTTACTCAATCTTGTAAATATATTATGTGTAATATTGTATTATATATTACTATTATGGATTACAGTAATGCACGCCTCTGTCTTATGACTGACTTCTGGACAGTGAGAAAAGTATTTTCTACTGTAATTCCTTTGCTTGCCATATTATGTCATCATCTTCGTGATGTCACAAAGGGCACTGCCAATGCATACCTGGCTAATCCAACGCTGAGAGAAACTGAGCAAAACTCATCAGTGTGTTTAGTTGGTTTAAAACTGAATTTGACATCGCCCTCATGGCATTTGCATTGTGACTCGTGGCTGCCCTCTAGTGGTTTACCCTTTGACTGTCTAAAAATGAGCATGAGTAACTCAGGCGGGGCAGGGCCAACTTTATGACTGGTGGGCGACAATGGGTTCTAAAATTTGACAGAGGGGCTGGAGCAGATGGATGGAGTGTTTTGGTGACCCACATCATAGGAGAAAATATATATCTTAAGATATGTAGGAAACGTGTTTTAATGTTAGTTGAAAATAAACAAAAGCAAAGTTGCAACAATTTATGTATCTTTGAAGCCTCACAATTTTTAAAACACTGACAAATGGATGAAATAAATCTATTTTGTGACTTACGGACTATTAATACAATTTCTTCAAGTTTGACGGGCCGGATTAAAAAGATAATGTTTGACATTTATGACCTAGGGATTTGATTTAAGGTCACTTCATGACTTAATGTTGTAATTCTGGTGGAATGTCAGGACTAAATTAGGGCTAACTGAAGATACTTTTAACAAAGTATGTGCTGAACATGTAGACTCATTTAAGAGGGCAAACGGTCACACACAGCTGACACTGACATGGATTAGATTGTATTAGATCAACTTGAGTGTCCTGAAGGAAATTCAGCCTTGGTTCAAAAGTGCCTCCAGCCGCTGCACAAACACAACACATTCATAATGCGCATAAAACAAAGCATGCATGTCAAATCAAACGAGGTCCTTCAGATGGTAAATTGTTGCAGACTTACATATTGCACAGTTACATTTGCACAAAATCCTATGAATGTATGACACAGTGTAAAACAATACGTCTTCGACTGAACTGATCTGAGTAAAATATTATTTTTGAAAAACACAAATAAAATTAATTCAAAATAAATAAGTAACAAAAGACCCACTGTGGCCTGGGTCTATTTGTCCGCCCCTTTCAGTTTTGTCTCTGTTCGGTGAGTAGACGCACTGCACTCGACTTCTTCTTCTCCTCTGCGTGACTCACGGAGGCTTCTGGAAATCATGATGCGTTCGCAGGCGACAGAGATGAGTGTGACGGCCGCACTGCCACCTCCCACTCAAACCATCTAATTTTACCAGTTTGAATACACTTCTTCCCTTTTGCGCCGTACTGTCTTGTCTTGAGATTATTTTCGGATTATTATTAAGACTCTACAAGCAGCGTGATGAGGAAGTTCTCTGAGACCTCTGTCACGGTGTTTCCTCTCTCCATCACAGCTGCTTCGGTCCCTGCAGAAGATAACATTTCACACATTCTCTTTTTTTCTTATAACATTAGCCTTGATATTTCTGAGGCCTTGCATTAGGGCTCCCGTGTCATCTTTAACTGAAATAGAGAAATGTGAATTTTTCCACGTCTCATGGCCTGAGAATTCGGGGAAACAGTCCCCAGGCGTTCTCGCAGTGATCAGCGTCATGAGGAAATCTGTCTGGCCCAGGTCACAGTTCTGACGCCTCTGCTGAAAAAAACAACAGAGAAGTGAGTGATAATAATCCTCTCGTGACAGCTTTCAATCCGATTGGTGGTTTTTGACTTTGACCGGGAAAACACTGTAAAATCCCAACCGCAAATCTAGTTCATATCAAGAAACTCAAATCAAACTAATGTCCAAACAGCTTAACATGACAGTCTTCAGTTCTAAAACAACCCCCTTTATTACTGGGCCACAAAACAGGATGCTTCGAGGAGCCATGTTGCAACGTATCGCTGCAGCCACCGTGAAAGGTATGACTGGTTGAATTTCTATTCACTAGATCCTCATCACTATGTTTCTTAATGTTGCACAATGTGCCTTTAAAGGCCTTCACTTTACAAAAAGGTGTCAAGGTGACACTCTGGCAATGTTTTTGCAACGGTAAACTGTATCCTTGTTTTGAAGTGTGTCTCATTGGAGCTGAAATGAAAATGTCTCAGGTTGCTTGAAATTGTTTCTGAGGTTCCTTACGTCTGGCTGATGTTGTGTTCCAGGTCCTACCATCCACACCACAGGATGGGGCTGACCCAGATGGAGCGCTGAGGAGCCGGACGCCGTGACAGAGGCCCGGTGAGCTGAACGTGTTCGGCACGCGGAGCTGCTGCACCTGAAGAAGAAGATCCGAAGGCATCCGGGAGATCTTTCTGGACGTGTGGCTGCTGACCGAGGAGCAAGGGGCTGCCGTGGAGCATTGGCAGGTCTGAGGCGATGGTCCAGGATGAGGCAGCTAAGCAGGGCAACACGGTCAAGTCTGACACAGTCAAAGGTTGAATTAAATGTTCATCTTGTACAAATGTGTGTCTTTCTTATGGCAGCTGTGATGCCCAGGGTAGAAATCATGAAATCCTGAGCAGATCCATCTTGATGAGTGTATAGAAATGTGGTGAGAAGTTACAGCTGCCTCTTCACTAAAGTTGCCAACCGTCCCTTAAAATACAGAGTTGTCCTGTAGTTGACAGTAAAATGCTCCCGTTTTCAATCGGTACGGGACGGGGTTTGTCCCGTATCTCATTTCTGTTGCGTTTTAAAGATTTGCGGTTGTTTGTGTATGAGTTATTTAGCCATGCATTTACCCGCAGCCCTTGTTTTGAAAATTGCCGTTGTGTTTTTTTGCACTTCAAGGCCACCGTAGAGACCTGATTTAGAAACCGTCAACTCAAGCTGATTGATGACGTATGAACTATTGTTGTAACGTCTCTGAAACACCCCGCGTGTCATTCGAGGGAGACAGAATTGGGGGGGGCACAACAACAACACAGCACCCAGCAGCCCTCACACCGCACTGCGTGCATTGCACTTGGCGGCCTCCCTCCTTCCTTCCTGACTGACTGACTGACCTGCAGCCGCCCGCAGGTTAGAGGCGGCGCTGCATGTGAAGTCAGACCAGATGAAGGTCTGTGTGATCTTCCGTGTTGGTCCCAGCAACAAGCAGCAGCAGCAGCAGCAGAGAGCCAGCGCTCGCTACTGTATGCCTATGGTGAAATAACGAGGGGGGACAGATAGAGGAAATGATCCGCTGCGTGGTCGAATCTTCTCGTTTTTCGACCTGAGAGACGTTCAGGAGCTCCAGAGAGGGGAAACCACACCAGGAAGGTATTTAATGTGCTTTATTAATTCGGGCGGGCCACGGTGGTTGGGGTGGTGGTGGTGGTGTTCTTCTTCTTCAGATAAAGTCTGGAAAACACCGTCGCTGATTTCTGCTGGTGGTCATCATCGATGACTTTTCGCCTTCTGCTTCTGGATGGAGTTGTCGCATAACGTGCGCCTTTAGAATTCACGTTAATTAAGTTATTTCTTAATTAAACAACTTTACCCTTTTTTAGAAAAATGTCAAATTTGCCCGTCACATTGTTTATTCCTGTTTGCGATGAAACAGTCAACTGAGGAAGTGACTTCAACTTTCCACTCTTACCTAAGTTCACTGATTCACTTATTCAAGTTTAAACTTATTATTTTTATGTCATAAGTTTACACGTGAATATAATACAATACAATATCCATATCCAACTACTTTTATTTAAAAAAAAAAAAAAAAAAGATCTTTCTAATAACCTATAAATCAACCATTTAAAGAGTAGAGAGTAGACTCTAACAATAAAGGTAGTGGCGCTGATAAAGGAATTGGAATATATTTAACTAGAATTAGATTTTTTTTTTTTTTTCAAATTAAATTTGGTGCACCTGTGTTTTATTTTAGTATTTGAACAGAGATTTTTTTGAGGTTGTCCTGGACAGAGGCTGTTCTAGATTTAGGGCATTAAAGAGACTGCAGACTTCCTAAAAATGGACTCATTCCCAATCCAGGTGAGATGAAGGACAGATTGTTTGAGCTGCAGACCATCAAGCCTGCGGGCGAGAATCTCCGGTCTGAGGAGAGCACCGGCAGTAGCGGGGAGGAGGACGAGCAGCACCTGGAGCACCAGGCTATCCTGTTTGAGGGAGAGGAAGTCATCGACGACCTTCACAGAGAGGTGCATGCGCTGAGGAAGGAGATGCTGCTGCTCAAGATGGACGTGAAGCGCCTCAGCAAGCAGAACACCAGGTTCCTCACGTCCGTCAGGAGGATCAGCAGCATCAAGCGGGACTCCAACGCACTGGGGCGGGACATCAAGAACAGGGCGAAGGCCATTTACGCTCGCCTGGAGAAGATGGGGAAGCTGAGCAAAGGGCTGCAGGAGGACCAAGGCCCGGCGGCGGCTGTGGCCCGCATGGTGCGTTCGCAGTACGTCTCCTTGACCGCCGCCTTCCACAGCACCATATCCGAGTACAACGAGGCGGAAATGACGCAGCGGGAGAACTGCAAGACCCGCATCCAGCGGCAGGCCGAGATCATGGGCAAGGAGGTGAGCAGGGAGCAGATCGACGAGATGATCGAGACGGGCAAGTGGAACGTCTTCTCGGACAACGTCCTGCTGGAGGGCAGGAGCGCCAGGTCGGCCCTCAACGAGATTGAGAGCCGGCACAAGGAGCTGCTGGAGCTGGAGGCCCGCATCAGGGAGATCCACGAGCTCTTCTTCCACATGGCCCAGCTGGTGGAGGAGCAGGGCTGCATGCTGGACAACATTGAGGCCAATGTGTGTACCACCCAGGACTATGTGGAGAAGGCCACAGCTCAGGTCACCAAGGCCGTGAGGTACAAGAAGAGCAATCCGTGCAAGAAGCTGTTCTGTTGCTGCTTCCCGTGCTGCCGCTGAGGAGAGCGCCCCCTTCAAGTGCAGACGGCCGTCTACGCTTGAAGCGCCTGCTTTTGTTTGTTGTATTTATTGCGACTACATATTGCACCCTCTTGTAAAATTTACTTGGTTGCACAAGCCAGAGAGCAGCCCTGAATGTGTGCTAAAACCACACGTCCGTATGTAAATGCACGGCGTGATATGGGTGCTAGATTTCCTCATCGTCACAGCAGCTTTGCATCAGGTCTGCAGTGTAAGACACATCTCAAAGTTTATGCACGTTGTGGTTTGACTCTGGGCAAATGACTAGAGTTAATTGTGTTGTAAATAAACGTCTTGGATTTATTTTAACACCACCTCAAGCGTGGGTTCATTTCATCACCTCGTGTTGCTTAACAAGGCTTCGGAAAGCCACAGCGGGAGGCAGCAATGCCCCAGTGTGGCTCGCAGGGCGAGACCAGAAAGAATACGGATGTTTCGCTGCGGTCCTCCTAGCTGTAGCTTCTCTGCCATTGGTCCGCGTGACGTTATATCAGCACATGAGCAGTTTTTGTCCCCTCATTGTTAACGACAACAACTTGATGACGTTTGACGCTACTTGTTCGGGTAATTTCATAACACCAGATGATGTATTTTCTTCTATTTGCACAGCTGGCCCATTCCCCTCATCCACCTTTTTAAGTTGTTCTTTATCTTTGCTGGTGTTGAGAGTCTGTCAGGTGCTGGCGAGGGTGTTGGGATACCCAGTCCATACTCCAACTCTGGACAGTGACACTTCCTGGTAATGGTGGTGGGCGTTCCCAGTCGTAGGTGGGAGTGACGTCTCACCGGAACGTACCAGGATGGCCGAGTGGTTAAGGCGTTGGACTTAAGACCCAATAGACAAAGCGTCTGCGTGGGTTCGAACCCCACTCCTGGTAGCGGCTGTTTTTCAAAGGCGCGGGAATGAGCCAATGCATGTTCACCATTCAAGGAAATGAATGAAGCGATCGAGCAGACCGGGAATTAAATCCGTCCCCTAAATTAAAAGGGAAAACCAACTCCTCTCGCTGCGACTACGGACCACAAGAGCGCAGTGCGGGGAGCTCTTTTGCGAACTTTTTTTTCTTTTTTTTTTTTTTAACGTAAATCCCTGTTTTGTCAATTCCCTTTCTTATACCAGGTCTAATGTTGATGTGCAAGCGGTGAAACGTGTGGCTTTTGATGACTTGTGGGGATCTGGCGCCATCTTGTGGCAAGATACGTGAAGCGCCCGCAATTTGACTGACGTTGCACGTGCTCACATGATGAGGCCCAAAGAGTGGACGAACCTCTGCTCCATTTTTGCCCCCATATGAAATATAAGAGAACTTCATATACCTTAAGATTCCTAACTAAATCTATGTTGTGCAGTGGGAGCGAGAACTTTGTTTGCTGCTTTACAATGAGGTGTGACGGTGGAGAAACTACACGGTGGGTTCCAAAGTTCCTCGTAAGAAGCTAACAAGAGGTCCACCACTTATTCAACGTGCTTCAATACGGGCCACATTTCAGACAAGCTTAAGCTAACTGCTTGCAGCGGACAGCTTATTTAGAACAAGTTTAAAGTGTGTTGTATGCCTTTTCGTGTGAGCGCCAACCTACTAGAATGAACCTGCCGAGCAACCCTCCCTACCTTCTTACCTGGTTGGCTAGCTAGCCACGGTACAGTGTTAAGGAACCCAAGAACCAACAGCATGCTTCAGTGGGTTTATTTGACAGCGCAGCTCTATTCTCTGACCTAGGCGTCTTAGGATGTTTAATTGTAATATGGGGAAAATATGCTGTTCTATATAGCAACAAGAAGAGAGCCTACAAACTGGTAAACTGATAGCCTCTTTATTAAAATGCTTCAAAAGTCAAACAAATGAAGCTGGCATACTGTGGTGAGAAAAACACTTCAACAAGAGTGAAAACAAAACCTTAAACATTTTTAAAAGAGGGGATATATTGCAGATGCCCACAAATACTGTCCTAAAAACAAAAGTTGTGAGGCAGATAAAACTGTTTAGTTTTTCAGTCATTTAGTCCAATCCATAAATAAAATATGAAAAACAAGGTCCTATGAATCAATCTGGTGGTAGTCCATGTTACAGTGAACAGATGTTGCCTGAGAGCTAAAAAGGTACATGAGTTTGCAACTTGAATGATTTTGTTGTAGACACCAAACTAACATGCAAAACACCAGCGAGTAAGATTAATCAAGACAAACCATTGGTAATATGATTCAAAATATTATTTTTTACAGTACATGCCTTTGTGTGCAAAGTAACTTTAAATATAAAAGGAAGACACTGCAGAGGCTGATTTTTTTTTCGCTTTCAAAATAAACGTACCAGTAAAAAAAAAAAAAAAAAAAAAGACAACTTTCAGGGCTTAAAAAAAAGACAAGCTTAGTTCTGACACAACCTGTGCTCTTCTATTGCCTCAAAACAAAAACGTTTTTTTTTTTTTTTAAAGGAAGAAACTTTTTTCCTTAATCTTTGTCACTTCCTTTTTCACCACAATTTACTTTACGCCAAACAATAGATGTTCAAAAATGTGTTTCACAAGTTTCACGCCACTCCAAAAGTTCATTCAAACGACGTACAAACTGACGGGCCGCTGCTGCCAATAGGTAGTTTCCGTGCTGAGGGCTGAGCACTGCAACACCGCTCCCCTGCTATAATACTGAGTGGTACACCAGAGAGTTCTTCTCTTCTCTTATCTACACTGTTGAGCCCATAGAATCTGATTGTTGTGTGCTGCAACCCTGAGACACCAACAGTATTCCGGGCACAGTGGAGAAACAAAGAAACAAAAACGAACCGTGATGAATAATGAATGCAAACGCGCTCCGTGCTGCTAAAAAAAATGGAGTGAGGTGTGTGTGTGTGTGTGTGTGTGTGTGTGTGTGTGTGTGTGTGTGTGTGTGTGTGTGTGTGTGTGTGTGTGTGTGTGTGTGTGTGTGTGTTCGTTCGTTGGTTATGTTACACCTGACCTGCAGGCTTCCACGTAGTGTGAGACAAGAAGAATTTTTTTTTTTTTTCGCTCTCTGAACACCACAGCCATGGACCAATACCTGCTGTTCAACATTCATTCTTTATCCTTGCTACATGTATGATACGGCCAATAAACACCTGCTGCACGGCAGGATGGAACAGACACACATCCCAAAGCGTCCCCCCCCCCCCTAGTGTTATTCGTTGCTTCTAGCCACTAAGGCGGCAGCCCGCAGGCGAGGAGGCTGGGAACGCCATTCGACTCCTGCTGATGAGTCGAAACCCGCTAAAATGCAAGCGCAGCAACGATTGCGGCTTCTGCTGATGAACAGGAATCATCGCTCACAGTGTATACAGTACGACCGACCGTGTGCACGGCTACCGCAGGTGTTTGGTCAGTCTGAGAAACGTAGGGCTTAAGTAGTGAGATCACAGCTCCAAGGAGTACACCCGTGGTCACTTCAGGTATCAGAAGACGGTAGAAAACCATGCAAAAACACCAGTAAACTGTTCTAGCGGGACGCGGCGGAGGAACTCTCGCCGATTACGCCCCCGACTTTGCTGCCCGGGCAAGAAAATCAAGTGTATCGTAAGGCGCTACAGTTGCTTCCATTTTAGCACAGTACTCACTGGTATAAAAATAATAATAATAAAAAAAAAAAAAGGAACAAACCAAAAAAAGAAAGTCTTATTATTTACACAGTGTCAGCGCAAAACAAGAGGTACAAACTTCATCAACACTGTATTTTAAAATCCAACAGGGGGAAGACACAACGCTAGCAGTTTATTGTTTCTGCTTCACAGCTCGTCCACTCTTACGGCTTCATCCTGTCAACTACAGGAAACCTATGAAGCTCAGTCGGTCACACTTTTTCCTTTTAAGGGCAGAAAATGACAGTCTGTAAACATGAAAGAAAACCAAACAGATAACCGGGCGTGGCGAGTCTCCGAGCTGTCCGGGAAGAAAAAGATTTCGCCTTCGACGCGCGCCTACGCTACGGGTTTGAGAACGGAACGTAAACACCTGCCCTCCTTGGTGAGCTCTCGGGTGAAGCACATGCACGGCAGCGGGATGGCTTCCTCCCGCCGAGCGATGGTGTTGAACTTGCACTTCTTGAGGTGGTCGGCCATGCTGGCAATGTTGGCAAACTTCCACTCGTTGACGGTACCGAAAGCAGTGCTGAATCGCCACACCTGAGTCACAAAAACACACAGAGTCGACATCATCATCGTTGTCATCGCTCGAGTCACAACAATGAAATCAAAGTGCTGCTTCCACGCCACAAATTACCGACCTTGTCTGTGATCTGCCACGAGGGCGTCCCGTCGGCACGCTGCTTCTTGTCCCACAGCAGCACCACCATGCCGCGCATCTGCAGCAGACTGGCGCACACGTCCCTCATTGTGCGGGAGACTCTGGACAGCTGGCACAAGCTGAAGCTGTCCAGGAAGCTCGCCACGTGTTGCAGCACCTCTAGTGGAAGGTTGCTGAACTGATCCAGGTGGCGGGAGTGTCTCTGGAGGTCGCGCGCCGATTTGGGAGGCAGGGCCGGCTGAACGCCAAACGAGCCCAGGTGCCTGTCGTGGATGATCCGGAAGCCCTGCACCGACGGGCAGAAGCGCCTCTGGGAGTAGGTGCAGCCGTAGTAGGCCAGGGGGCACCGCTGCTCCATCCAGCCGTTGAGTCCGGCGTGGATGTCCCCGTGCACGTTCTTGAAGTGCGAGGAGAACTCGTCCCGTCGGAACAGCTGGCCGCACACAAACGTGAACATGGAGCGCTGCTTGGTTTGGTACCGGGCCACGCACTCCAGCACCAGGTCCAGCCTGAGGGTGTGGAAGGGGCTCGGGTTGGACAGCTGGGGGCTGGCGTGGTCGCAGGCCGACGCCGAGGCGATGTCTCCCACCATGGTGTTGGTCGCCAGGATGGCCGACGGGAAGGAGAACGTCTGCGTGCCGAAGTCGATGTGGTAGCCGTCCACGAAGCGGCTGTCGGAGATCCCCCGGCCCCCCGGGGAGTCGCCCAGGCAGAAGAGCAGGGCTGCCGTGATGAGGTCGATGCCGTGCAGGCCCATCGGGTCGTCCGCCACCTCCAGGTCTGACGTGTCCACCGCCTTGTCCTCCATCTTCACTCTGAACAAGTACGGGTCGGACAGCACGGCCCGGCGCCCGTTGAATGTAAACATGCTTATTCCCCGGAGCACCTCCACATTCTGCAGCTTGCGCTCCAGACACCGATACCTGAGTTCAGGAGGTAAATGTTGCAGGAAGTTATTTCTCACGTGATCGGACACAAGGAATGGCATCGGAGGCGTACGCGGTGCTTCTTGAGGCACTGGATGCTCCTGCGCTAGGACAGGCATGTATTCCTGAGGCATCTCTGGCAACACAGGGTTGGAATGGGCCAACGGCTCCACCACAACATCTTCGTCCTCGAAGTACACCTCAACAAACTCGTCTTGCGGCCAGCCGTTGACGCCTTCCCCTCGATCTCCTCCCAGAGCACAACCCACTCCACAATCCACTCCACCCACGGCTCCGAGCTCACACTCGGAGTCAGAGTCACTCTCGTGCATGTCCACATTCCGACCTCCCTCTGCAACATAAACACCATGCCGGTCTCCGTTTTCCCCGTGGTGGGGGGTTTTATTCTTCTCAGTCTTTTCCCCGTTCAAATTCCCAGCGATCACACCTGCGTCCCTGGAGTTGGAGACGATGTCCAGGGCCACTGCTAGACTCCTCCGAGACTCCACCGAGGCTCTGTACAACTCATTGTACGGCTCGTCTCCCATTTCCACCGTTGTACCGCCCGATTCTGGGAGACTCGACGCCGTGGCCATTTTCTGACTTTCGTCCGACTGCTTCTCTCCGTTCTTCGACACAGTGGTTGTCACCTTCAGGGACTCCAACAACATCCTCTGATCCTGCAGCGCCAGAGCCATGTCCAGCTGCTCCACCTCGTCAAAGTCTTTGCTCAGGTTTTCGTAGGACTTGCGATCGGAGTAGCTGACGGGCCACCGATTCCACTCCATAGTGCAGCACACGATACTGGCCGGGCATGTCTCCAGGTGTTTCGCCATTTTGACCCTTGCGATGGTGAACGGGCAGCCAAATACACTGTTGAGACACGGCGACCGTTCGTACGGACACAGCAGGCGGTGCTCCTCTAGTTTGCATGAATGGAAAACCGCTCCGCACACAAGGGGACAGCCAATGAGGTCGCAGGAGACGCCCGTCTCCGGCCTTGCCATGCATCTCCTGTTGATGCATTTAAGGCAGTGAGAGTGGAGGCCTTCCATGTTGTCTTCGTCGCCCCTGGCCAAATGATCTCTGCCAGGTGTGTTGATCAACCCTGCAACACAAACAAAGAAGAGTTAAATTCAACCGAGACCACTAGGAAGGGGGGACAACATGTCACGGTAACGCCTGGTTAGAAGGAAGCGCGCAGAGGAGCCAGCTGAAGGAACACATTCTGCTGTTACCTTAGCCTGCTGACATTACCGCCACCACCTGACAAGACACGTGCAGTCGCAACTGCCCTGTCTCGCAGCATGTTTACTGAATCTACGGACTGGTCGGTAAGTTTCACAACAGCCTTCTTGGGTTTCATGGTGACACTGGTCGTTCCAGGACTACAGGATTAACCCGACCTCTCACCTTCAGGCACAGAAAACCTGCTCTTCCTCCAGAGAGTCGGTGTCGAGCCGGGCACATTAACATTGTGTCAATACAGCTCGAGATGCAACAACCCCTTTGTGATTACCACCGAGCTTAAATGATGGCGCTAAAGGCGGCGGTGCTGGGGGATTTGCCGACTTAAAGGGTATAATTTGTTATTACTCACAACAATGCCACCCGTTGAACCTGCGAAGCCGCACAGGGGAACTATTGTTCGAGTCTTTGCAGCCACCGCAAGCAACAACTCGCTGAATTACGCAAGCGCAGCTGGTCGCGGCCACCGGTTAGCAAACAGCTAAAAACACTGTGACACACTGGGCTCTAATAGCAACAAGTAAAAATAGCCCCGCAACCAAAACGATGCAATGTCACGATGACATTTAAAAACAAGCTTCTCCGATGCTTGGGAACAGCAAAATTAAACGTTTATCAGTGACGCGGCTTTTATAAGTTACACAAACAATACACCGACATGGCCAACTGCTTAGCATTAGCGGCTACGTTTAAATAGCATAGTCAGGTTGCTAGCTGCTAGCTGAAAACTGCTTACCCAGTTCACCGGGATCTTCGGGATTGTTTCGTAGCCGTATATATACACTTCTACCAGCACCGTCGACACTGACTACGGAAAAGTAACGGTGACATCCGCGCAGAATTAAATGTCCACCCCAAAAAATATTCTTTTGATATGATCTGGCTGCAACTGGTTCCCCGGTTGAGTCCTTTGCTGGTCTGATACGCGGTCGGCGTTTGTGTGTAGACCATGGAGAGGGGTGCTACGTCATCACGTAAGTAACGCAGTGGGTTTATTTCCGCAGACGCTGAAATAGACGGAGTGGGGAAAACCCCGAGGGCTCTGCACTTTTAAACATATCCACTTGTTGAAGGTCTTTGCTTTCGCATTTCATTCTGAGAGGAAGTTTCTAAACGGGATTGAATCCAATCAAAGTCAGTATCACATATTTGTTAACACCAAATTCTCCTTTATTTCTCAATCATTTTTCTGGGTCATATGATCAAATTGTTGTTTTGAAATCTTACATGGGAACCACCAGTACCGCGTTCCCGTGTCAACCCAACATCATTGTTATAATTGTTTGTTCATTGATGTTAAGAAATGTTAAAAGTAGGTCTTGACAACTTTTAACTTTGTGCCTTCGTTAAGTGACAAAAACCATAAGGTGAACATTGTAAATATAAATGACAGGCAGAAGAAAACAAACAAACGGATAACCTGCAAATAGCTAAACAGCACACAGGAACAACATTCAAAGAGAAGTTTTATTAAGTGTATTTCTCACAGTTCAAGGAATGTATTCTATAAAAGCTATCATGACTTTTCTTTTCAATTTTTTCTTGAACAGCTGTACATGTTAAGTCGGTCTCTTTTCTCCGAGTCCCAGGTTCATGATGCCACCTCTGAGATGCTGTGAATGTTGGACAGAGTGAGCTGCGCCTCCTGCGCTGGGTAGAAACGTCTGGAGCGAAGCCACAGCCTCCCAAAAACTCCTGTGATCAGCAGCAAGACGACCAGAAGACCCCCCAGGACGAAGGTCTCCACCGGAGGGACGCCGCCTGAAAGACACGGACACAGGTGGAACCTCAAAACTCTCACACAGAGGACTGCTAACCGACAAGGGGTAGCTCTGGGATCAATGATCACCGAATTTTAAGGGATTTATTTTTCTTTTTTTTTGCAATAACATACTAAAATGGGTGTTTTCTTTGTCACTGAGCAGTCTGATTGGTCCGTAAGACACCGTATGGGACAGGGGCAGGTCTCTCCGCGTCCTCATCAACCCATCCTCTGCAGAGCAGTTCTGTTTGGCAAAAACAAGTGTTAAAGATAGAATAAACGCTGCCACCATAGGAGAAATGGGGGTCAGGGAGGGCAGGGATGAAATCGGGACCGTTTCACTGCACGTTCATGTGGCGGGAAGAAAACACTAGCGGGCAGGCGGACAGGTCTATATTAGGGCCCTATAGAGAGGACGGCTTGTCTGAACTGGCCTCTGACTAGCAGCTCGAGGAATGAGTGCTGCGCGAGCTCACTCACAGGCTGGCACGGCCCCACGGTGTTGTGGCAGATCTGGACGTTGCAGTGGAGGAAGACGTTGGCGTAGGAGCCGCCGACAAACTTGAACATTTGGATCCTGAACAGGGCCTCGGCTCCCTGGCCGTTCCTCAGCACGCTCAGGGTCTGCTGGTTGGTCAGCAGCGGGCAGCTGCAGGAGAAGACAAGGGGCGGTTCGGGAGGGGGGGGGGGTTTAGGCCCGGCGCTACCGCGAAAAACTTGAGCTCCGAGGGAAGGAGACACTGTGTAAACACTGTCTAAGTGGTTTAGTGCGGCTCTCCACTGTGGCATTTCACTGCGCTGCTGTTGCTAACGGCACCAAAATACTGCCGCGGTCGTCAAGGGCATGCACAGCTGTTAAGCCCAAGCGCATGTGGGCCCCCCCCCTCAGACGGGAGTCACATGACCGAACCCCCCTCCCCTCCCAACCCTGAGAGCTGTTGTCTTCGCTGTGGAAGCAACAAATTCTCATATTTCAGATTTCAACAGCTCGTCAGTGCAGTCGCACTGACTCACAGCAGAGCACCCAGCTTAGAGACGTAATCCCCTCAGTGCAAAAAAAAAATATATGAATACATTTAAATTGCGTTGTTGTGTCCTGTGTGTATTATGAAAGATTGCATTCTGACCCACCTGTCTCTGATGAAGGTGTACTGGATGTTACTGTACGGGTCCCTGGTCGGCGTGGCCCAGCATCTCTCTATACGCAGCATCAGGTGAGCCGGTATCTGTCGCACAAACACACAGTCGGCCCATTCGGCAAGCAAGCCGCGTTATTCATTTTGTCCCTTCCACATTGTGGGGTAAACAACAGCTGTAGCGGGAGTTTATCACAACAGTCAGGCGGCTATCTGCTCACGTGCGGGGAGTGTTGGATTGCCGGGGGTATCATCCACAGCATATTGCCTAACGCGTGTGTGACAGCGTGGCTTCAGCTCAGGCCAAATATAGGAATATTTCAAAACACGCTCCGGCACACTGTTGTGTTTCCAATTGTTGTTGTTGTTGTGGATGTGGACACAATCTCCCGGTTAAAGGCTATTGGGTTCTTTACCATGAAGAGTTTTACAAAGATGTTGTCGTCAAGCGTCAGCGAGGGCACGGTGGTCCACCTGTCCTCGAAGGCTTCGTCCTTGTACAGCAACATCGACACCGAGAAGTTCCCATCCTCTGTGTTGAGAGTGACGGTTCTGGAGATGAAGCAAGAAATAAACTAACTTCAGGGCATTGGGACAGTTAAGCTGTTTATTTTGTCCATCGTCAGTTTATGATTTTGGAACACGATCGTTCTAGATATGATTATTCTCATAGCAACTGCGTGTGTCAAATCCGTATATCAAGAAAATTTGACGAAATGTTCCAAAATAAAACTTTTCATTCCTCGATCTCAGAAAAAGAAAACCGCTGTGCTTTTCTTCAATCAAGTAAATCACTGCAACTTTATTGAAATAAAACGGCAACCTGACGTCGACTCTGATCATGTTCTCCCCGTTGGGTTGTTGCACCATGTAGTTGATGGGATAGCGGCAAACAAACGTGATGTTGATGTAGTTCCTGGTTATAACCTCTGAGTCGTTGTTGTGTATCGTGTTTATGAACATGATGTGTGTATCGTCGGAGGCCTGAGAAGAGAAAAACAACAACAAAAGACAAAACAAGTTACACGCTAGCATGAAAAAAAAAAATCAGTGCAGCAAATTAAGTCAGCCAGTGAATCATTTGTATAGAACATGAAAAATAAGTGATACGTATTATTATAAACAATACAAAATACATATCTTAACAGGAGATAAAAGGACTAATTACTAGCATAATTTACTTTAAAATGGCTTAATTTATTTAGCGACGATTTCTAAAAAATAATTTCTTACATTATATATATTTATTATATTTTTAGATTATAGATGAATCTGAGTTTCAATAATTAAATCAATAAAACAACAAACTTTTTAAATATAATTTAACATAGTTAAAATCTAGAAGGCCTCCATAAAGGAACACAATGCAACAATCTGTTTGAAAAGTGAGTGAAATTGTGCTCGGGGAAGACGACAGAAAAATGACGCACAAACCGACTCCCAGCTGAGGATGAACTGGACTGATTCCAGCCCCTTTTACGCAATCCCCTGTCTGAACTTGTCCTCTTACGTATTGGCACGGCGTAAGCGAGAGTGATTCTCCTCAATGTTCAGCTGCTGGCAGCTGACGTAGGTGAGGCCGTAAAACACAGACGGGTGTTGAAGGTTGTGGGTGAAGCTGGAGGCTTCTGCAGCTCAGCCCTGCGGGCCGGCCCGGCCGGCGCTGCCACATTCAGGGACGTCTTTTACTGCCGCTGGGTAAACAAACCCAGGCTGGCGCGTCTCCACGGCCGACACCGACGGACGGATCCTCATCGCTCCGCCGCGGAACCCCACCGGCACCCCGCACTCATCGCCGGGCAACACGGAGGCTCTCGCGGGCCGCAGGACTTGAGCCGTCATGTTTCCATAAAACGTCTGACCTTCAAACCAAAACAATTTGGCCGCATTCTCCTCTGACGGCGCGTTTAAAAGGTCTTAAGGTCAAGGTGAAGGCTGGGTGGACGGACAGACGCGGCATTCCTCTCCTTTGGCAACCTTCTAATCCCGAGTGGGCCCACTTTCCTTTGGCTGGAAACCTTGTAAAAAGCGCTGAGGTGAGCGGCTGGGAGATTTTCCTCCGAGCTGAATGCCGCATTAACCTTTTCTTGCCTCGCAAAAAAAAAAAAAAAAGCATTCCAATCAAGCTCTTAAGGGACACTTGTGTGACTGAAGAGGGGATTTGGAAAATCTTGCCAGAGTTTAATCCGTGAGAGTGGCCCGCCACCGGAATAGTCAGCGGGCCGCTCGGGCAGTGATTTACGGCCTTCCCATTCAGCGAGCATAAACAAACAATCATCATTTCCATGTAAATCCTGATAATTTAGATCCACAAGGCCTTTCACGGCTCCTCCCCCGCCTCTGAATGAGACCCTGTGTTGCGGAAGGCAAAAGGAACAACGCAGCCCTTCTTCCCTGACAGACAGCCTCCTCCCGCCCCTCTCTCTGTCTGGACACGCCGTTTGTGCCCCCTTTATCCGTCCATCTTATTATACTTGCTATGAGCTATTTCCACAGCGGCCCACCCCGGCAAACACGGAGCCCCACTGATTCCCACTGACGTCACAGGGCGGCGGAGCGAGGCTGGCAAAAGAATTTAATCCCGTCCAGGGCATTTTTCATTCCCTTATTAAGCTCAATGAAGCAGGCAGAGGCCTCGTAAAATCGCCCGTTTATGGTGACAGCGTCCTCGTGTTGTCAATAAAGGGGGATACAAAGTGCAATTTGTTCTCGTTTAAGTGAAAGCTCAAGTTTTTGTATTTGTCCTTTGACAGAGGCTGCTGTGGATGTCCGGGTGAATGCAAAGTGATTTATAAGTTTGATTCCTGCAGATGGGAAGCGCGAGTGTCAAGGCTTGAGATGGGAGGCCGGCCGCACCATCACCGTGCCGCAGTCTGACAGGTTGGTCTTAATGCTGAAGATGTAGTCATCTCCGACCTCCACGCCGCGGCACTCCGGGTCATTCAAATGCAAATCCCAGACCTATAAGTGTTGAGAAGAAGCACAATAGTCAAACAACATAGACATAGACACAGGAAGTAATGTGAATAGGGAGTGACATCACACAGAGGAGGAGGAGGAGGAGGAGGAGGAGGACGGGAGTTTACTAATCATATACACCTGAGCTGAAGGAGGGAGGAAGGAGAGCGAAGTTCAAACAAGGTGGCTGAAGCGGAAACAGTGTGAGGAGCGAGACAAGGGAAGGAAAGCAGAACTGGGACAAAATGCTGGACAATGTGAGTAATCTGGTCGCACACTAAAGGATCGGTTTAAGGGGAAGAGGACTGAGCTACATGGAACAGGCAGACAGTCTCAGGCCTTTTTGGAATCAGCAGAACCTCTCTGGGCTGCGCTCTCTCAGATGAGTCCCCTGCTCCCCTCACACACTCATCTCTAAACTCTCCCTCTCGGACTTCTATTACACTCATGCACGCATTCACACAAACACATGATAATGTTAATTTGGTTATGACCTAGAACTTCAGTGGAAAAGCTTGTCAATATATTTGTTTAGAATTTGATCTATTATCTCAGAATTGAAGTTGTAATAAATATTTGTTGGGCTTATAAGAAACTTCTCTCCCTGACGTGATTTTGGATTTAAATTTTGTAGAGACGACAGCCGGGTCTCTTTTCTTATCTCTCTAATTTTCTATGCAAACATAAAAATTGAAATTTTCTTGCTGACAGATCGACTCCCGTCTGGCATCCAGCATTAATGATTTGCGTGCTTGGAGAGGCTTCAATATATATATAAACATATTTTTTAATTTTCCTTTTCTCACTCTTTGTTACAAAAAAGCACTTTTGAGTTGTTGGTTACTCACATACACCGGCGGCACTTTGTTGAGGAAAAAGGCACTGGGGATGATCACCTCCATGTGGTCGTTGGTACAAATCACAGTTTCGTTGATTTCTAATAAACAGTTAAAAAACAATTTAAAAAAAAAAAAGAAAACAAATACATGATTATAAATGTAATTTTTTTTTACATTTAATTTTCATGTATAACATTTCTGGTTTTATTCGGATGTCTGTCATTCACAACCCCTCATTTAAATACAACATTTTGGAAAAACACATACTTTAACTATCAGATGAGCTATGTCAGCATCTGTCGTCCAGCCACTGATTCCAATTGTTGAACTCTAAATTCAACATGCACTTACAACACTTGCATATGTTAAATGATAAACACTTCTATGTAATGACATGCTTTGTGGTGCAAAACCCTTGCAAATAAACTTACTCTTAACTTTTATGTGAAGAGAGAGAAAATATGCAAATATATAAAATATATGCTCAACTAAACCTATGGAGGCCTTTTTTTCCTTTAGCTCATTCAAAAAAAAAAAAAAAAAATTTTTATTTGACCTCCTGGACGTGCGAGATGCGAGGTGAGCTCACCTTCTTTCTCTTGCTGCTGCTGCTGCTGCTGCTGCTCCAGATCGGCAGATGCTGAGGCGAACATCCACATGGTGACCAGCAAGCAGGCCAAAAGCAAACTGACAGGTGCCATCGTCCCTGGACTCTCCCGCCGCTCTTCTGTTTGCTCAGCCACTCCAGACCACACCACACCTTTCGGCCCTTTTCGCAGACTCTCCTAAGTCTAATAGTGGGTGGTGGTGGTGATGATGATGATGGTGGGTGGGTGGGTGGGGGGTCTATCCAACCAGAGCCAGTTGTCACCAGAAGACGTAGCACTCCTTCTCCTGCTCCAGCCCTCGAAACACGGCTCTAATGAACTGAGAGCCTCCCTCTGGCCTTAAAACACCGAGGGTGAATGATGTCTGCGCCCACAATGAGATTCCGCACATGAATAGGGAGGACGGAGAGGAGTCCGAGGTAACACGCACGTTACCGCCTACCGCCGCGCCGTGTCTTGTCTCAGTAAACATCTTACGGCTGTTGCGAGAAACACAGCGGTTGCGGTGAAAAAGAACAAGAGAGGAGAGGAGAGGGGGACAAGAGCGGCGGACCGGGACTCTTTGTTGTCTCCACCCTTTGTCTGGCCATTTTAAAATCTTTACTGGGGCAGGATTCCCACTCAGCCTGGCAAAAAGGGAGTCGTTACGAGTCGAGGGCAATTCAATGAGCCGCGAGGGTCCCGTGTGTGGCGGAACAGGCCGTAAAATACAAGCGGAAGATTGAGCGAGGAGCAGAGAGCTAATTGGAGCAAGCAGACGTGGCAAAAAAAAAAAAAAAAAGCAATATTCTCAGACAGTGAGCGCAAAAGAAATTGTTCAGCGACAAACAAAGGTGAGGTCTGTGCAAAGCAGAAAAAATACCATTCTCACATTTTCTTCAGTTATTGTGCCTTTAATTTGAAAGATGAGTTTCCATGACAGTGCTCCCTTTTGTCTTGCAAATAAGACACGGCACAAGTGTGAGGTCCAATTGTGTTGCTCGGCCGAGAGGAGGAGGATCGTCTGGCGGCCCGGAAAAAAATCTTTCACTTCCCCTGCAAGAGAGTCAATGGCTCCCTTCCTGCTCCCGTCTTTACTGCCCGGGAATAAAGCGCAGTCAAGGGAGGGAGTGGACACAAGCGGAGGCGGAGGTCAGGAGCAGGCCGGTGACCCGCCTTTCTTCTGCTCAAAGTCCTTTTCAGCAGCTTTTTTTCTTAAAAAAAATTCAAAAGACTAAACAAACATAAGTCGTGCGTGAACGCGTGCCACTAGATTAGATCACAAACCACCACGGTGCTGTACAGGCCAACCCAACATGATCAGCCAATGAAGTCACAGCAGCGTGGTCATCGCACCTGTGACCGACATCAGAGCCCAACACACACACACACACACACACACACACACACACACACACACACACACACACACACACACACACACTATTCAAAGAGATTAAAATACACACCATCAGGGAAAAAGGTCGGAAACATTTTTTTGGTGTTTCACAACTCGAGTGTGTACGTATAGAAAAGTGGAATGTGCAAACAGTCAGCGCGTAAAGAAGAGTCTGTGAGTCCAGGCGTTGGGATTCACTCCAAAGGCTCGGCGTCTTCGGTGAAGAGGTCGGCCAGGTCGGCCACCGTCAGCACGGCCGCCTCCGACTGCTTCATGGCTGCGCTGCTGTGGCTGGAGTTGAAGAAATCATTCGTCAGCCCCCTTTGAATCAACCCGTGTTCACTTTAAACGTCTCCAGTGGCGTGTTTAGTGGTTGTCACCTCTTGTCCGCCGTCTTCAGCATTGCCTGCATCCGCTCCTCGATGGTGGATTTGATTAAGAACCGGTGGACGAACGTGGGCCTGGCGGACGCAGGACAGCATGGTGGAGACACAATGCACAGTGAGTAATAATAATAATACTAATAACGGATTTATATAGTGCTTTTCAAGGCACCCAAAGCGCTTTACATTGGACCCATTATTTTCACACTGGTGGTCGTGAGCTACATGTGTAGCCACAGCTGCCCTGGGGCAGACTGACGGAAGCGTGGCAGCCAATCTGCACCAAACGGCCCCTCCGACCACCAACCCAACATCCACTCATCCATTCGTACGAGGCAATGTGGGTGAACTGTCTTGCCCAAGGACACAACGACAGACTTGGATTTGAACCGCCAACCTTTCAGTCATTGGACAATCCGCTCTACCTCCTGAGCTACAGTCGCCACAAAAAAACAAAACTATGTTGAATTTAACTTTACTTATTATTGATAAGAATAAAATAAAGCGTATGCACTAATTCATTTGTATCACTCTTGCTAACAAAGAATACATAAATGGCCCCTTACAAACTGGACCAACAGTCAAAACCTTTTTTTTTTTCTTTATAAAGCAAGAACATTAATAAATAAATGAAAATTAAAGTAACTCAACAACTTTTAGGATCAACCCATTTTCTTTTGATGCGCAATAATTTGTGCCCAATCACGCATTAATGCAGCACTGAGTGCTGATCTGCGCTGTCTCCATGCATCTCTCCGCCTCTTACTTGGTTTGTCCAATGCGGTGAACTCTGCCGATGGCCTGCAGCTCGTGCGCCGGGTTGAGGATGGGCTCCACCAGCAGCACGTGCGTGGCCTCGATGATGTTCAGCCCGTTGGAGCCGGTGTGGAGGGGCAGCAGCAGGATGTTGATCTTTTCGTCATACTTGAAGGAGCACAGGTTCTCCTGGAGAACATGAGCGCTATTTTACCGTGTGTAGGAGAAGTAGGTCTAATGCTTAGGTGCCAAACTCTGGCCCGCAGGCCAAGTTTGGCCCACTGTAATTATATTTGGCCCGCGAGGCAATACAAGATCAGTACTAGAGCTGGCTCGCCTCTATTTTACAGCACATGTACTGCTAATAATACAAATCCCAGAATGCTCTGTGATCAATCAGAACAGGAAGTTGATTGAAGGATATTATTATTGCTTAATTGGTTCCTTGTTCTTATCTTATTTTTAAATGTAATGTTAGCTCGTGGAAATAGGTCACTGTTGAAATTTAAATCAGAAGGCTGCAAATAAAAAAAAGGGCCATACTATTCTTATTTACATTTATTTGAAATTTGACTTTGCATATGTGAAATATTAAGGAAGGTATTACATTTAGGTTTTGCTTGTTTCATATTCAGGTTGAAGCAAAACTTATATGGGTCCATATGAATGTTTATTGTTCTATCTGGAGGAAAAAATGTTCAGTAAATATCAATGCTGGGCAGCAATTTTGTCCAAGTTTTAAATTTCGGCCCTGTACTGTTTGACTCCCCTGGTCTAATGGAACTAGTTGTTACTATTAGACTATTTCGTCTCCTTTTCAAACCTTTGACAGTTGCACAAAATTTCTGGGAAACATTTGATCTGGTGCTTCAGCTTCGATCTAACCTGGAATTTGTGAATTCCGTTGATCTGGGAGAACTCCATGTTGTTGTCGAACAGAGCCTTGGCGATGATGTCCAGGACGCTCAGCCACTGTGCAGACAACATAAGCTCATATTCAGACTCAGCACCTTCGGGGTGAATGTCAGTCCGCTGTTAACGGCTGTCACGTTACCGTGGAGAAGACGAGACACTTGGCCCCGGGGTCCTTCACCTGGATCTTCTTCAGGGTTTTAAGTACGGCCTCCACCTTGGTGGAGTGGCTTCCCTGAGAGGACAGAGGGGGAAAGAAGATGACTATGGCGTCACGTCTGGATCAGCGGGGCCGATCCCGAGTCTCTGGCCGACCTTGACGGGGATGTCCTGGTCCTGGCTGCACGACTGGGCGGTGAACACGTAGGAGATCTCGGTGTGTGACGTGGTCTGCCTGCAAATGGCGCACTTGATGGCACGGCGCCGAGAGCCCACGCTGTACTGCTCCACAATGATGGCGATGCAGCCGTTGCAGAAGCAATGGCCGCAGGTCAGCACCGCCCACTGGTGGACCGGAGAGACAGAGAGAGACAGAAAGAGAGAGAGAGAGAGATGAGAAAGCTCACATGCATCTGCAATAGTAGTGGTTCTCAACCATCTCAGGACCCACATTCTTTTCCTTTTCTTAAAGTCGCTACCCAAATTTATTTCACAAAAAATGAAAAATCTAGCCCACTTTCTTTCATGTAAATTACTTATTGAAATTGTTGAATTGTGTTTCCTGCAAAACAAACACCCAACATTTTCTCTATAAATATCTATATTTAAAAATCCCTTTTAAAAGCCAAAAAAAAACAGCGGCCGCACACACGCAACCCTGTGCAAATTATCCATTTATTTAGCAAGCTTTCAGCCCTTCCAACCTTCTTCAGGCATAGACAAGACAACCAGTGAGTGAGTGTGATGTATACAAAGGGCTTGTGGCCGTCACTTCATCTGATTGTGATAATGCCAGACACCTGTGTAGGCATGGCAGAGGCCAACACAACCTCATGGGCACTGTCGTCCAACTAGGGAACTTGTAGTCCCAAGACAGGTACCGCCTTGCACAGGGTCTAATGAAACCAAGATACAAATACAACATTGCATCCTTACAACGATATAGCCATACATCAATTTTCTTACAATATACACACAGTAAGAAAAAAAAAAAAAAAAAAAAGGAAACTGTCCCCGAAGCCGCAACCTAATCAAAACAGCACCAAGACCCATATTTGGGTTGTGACCCACCAGTTCAGAATCGCTGCTTTATAGAGCTCTGCAAATCACTATATGTAGCCCTCTGTTTGCAGCCTGCTGAAGCTGATGCTTCAGTGGACTTAGGGACAAAAACAAGGCCGGGCCGGAGGGCGGAGCCAACTCCTGGGTGGGGTTGATGTCGAGAAACCTGAGAACAGCATCGGTGAGGTGTAACCCTCCCTCACTGTGACATCACAATGGGCTAGAAGCGCGTTTGTGGATTAAAATTGGAGTAAGTTTGATGGATTTCTTTTTTACACCAAAACACAACAGCACTCTGTATAAGATGGGACCTTTCAGTCGGCAGATCTCACTCACCTCTTGCCCCAGAGGCCGAGCGCAGATGGGACACGGCTCTGGGTTCAGCCCCCCAGTGGACTTGTCTTGAGACTAGAGAAGGAGAAGTTTTTGCGTAAAGTTTTGTTATTTGATGTGAGATGAAACCCAAACCACCGACCGCGCATCACAAGTCACCTTCTCCAGGTTGGTGAGGTAGAGAAACTGGCCGAGCTTCTTTTGCAGTTGAGACTTGGCCACCGCCTGGTCGTTGAGCAGCTTGACTCTGTTCTGCTCCACCTGGAAGCAAAACAAGTGGAGGTCGGAGGTCAGGAATGCAGTAAAAATAGTCCGCCGGGATATTACATCCTGGGAGACAACACAGCGGCAAAACAATGGCACCGGGTCAAGGAGGAGACGCGCAACAGGCTCAAAGCTGGAAGACAAAACAGAGTTCAGCAAGCAAAGTCAAAGACTTATGAATAAGGGAGTCAGTATTGTTAATTTTTTGTATTTTCATTTGTATTTGTCACTGTAATGTTATTTCTTCTGACCTGCCACAGACTGCAGATGGAAAGTAGCCTTTGGCTAATTCTGACATATTTACATTTAAATGTTCATTAATATGCACTGTCCCTTTAAGGGGAAAAAAAGTTCAAAGATGTCAAGACATTTTTGCAAAGATTTCTTTTTTTGCATTGCATTTTGCATTCGCAGGCTGACTGGAGCTTTTAACTGAATGAGAACTGAAAATCTCAAGACACATTTGCTTTGGAATCACTGCAAAATGGTGTATTATAATGCATCTCATGCATACACATTGTGTATGTCATCTTTTGATTTTTAACACAAAATGAACATAAATTAAATGCTTATTCATGGGGCCCAACATGTTGTACGGCGGTATAGTTCAGTCAAAGTGAAGCACAGCAGTGCGCCTCGTCCCACTGGTGTAAACAAGAGAAACGCCACGTGACAGGAATCTGTTACTGGCCTCGTGAGGCTCGATGATGTGCAGCAGCTTCGGCTTGGGCTCGTCGGGCAGACGCACACGCAGCCTCTCCGTGGCCATTCCCAGCTCGTCGATGGCCGAGACGTGATTCCGCAGCACCATCCAGTACTCGTGCAGCACCTGAGGAGAGGCAGGGGAGGCTCTCACCATCACCATCACCCATAGAATTGCGCAAAACCTAAATATCGCCATAAAAAAATGGCGCCTACATTTTGAAAAACCTCTCAAATATTCAAATATCACTGAAAGGTTTTTACGCTCTCATAAGGTGCTTTGTCAGACCTATCGATATAGAGGTATATCGCAAAAGTGGTGGAAACATTTTTTTTCGCATTTATACTTCACCGGACGTGACGTATGGGGTCATGTGACCAGTTCATGTCAAGTGAAAATAATGCATTATGTTTGGACGGAGAAGGAGACGGAATATTTTTTACAAGTAATCAAAGAGAAAATAGAACAACCATTCATGACAGCAAGCAACATTGAAATGCAGATTTATCGCAAAATGTTTTGTAGCTCCAAATTTTCCGGGAATTAGGTTTTTGCGCTTCAAACCCTTCAATGGAAACACCTGCAAATCGCAATTGTACTTGTTTATCAAAATTATCAAAATACTTTAGAAATATCGCTTTTATTTTGCGAAAAATGGTCATGGAAACGATTTTGGATGGATTTTTTTCCTTTCTTTTTCCTCATTTCTGCGTAGGTTTTGGACGTCGCCGCTGACCTTGTACTCCTTTTTCCAATTTTCAAACAGCTCCATGAAGGTGTTGCCCTCCTCCACCAGCTCCGGGTCCAGGCGCTTCAACTTGGCAAAGGCCAGGATGGCTTTCAGCGTGCGCTCCATCTCGCTGGCCGCCCACAGACCTCGGCTGGTGGTGGGCAGGCGGTCGTCCACCAGGCCCTCCTCGTCCTCGATCATCTCTTCAAAGATGGCCGTTTGGCCCTTCACCCTGTCGGCGGGAGGGGGGTTAAAGAAAGACAAAAATCCTGACGAATCCCCGAAGGAAACTCGTAACCGTAAGACGTTCCTGCACTTACGTGTGAGAAAACAACTTGGACTCGTAGTCGGTGAAAAGTTCGTCCGCCTTGCAGAAAACGCAGCTGAGAGGCAAAAGAGAGAGAGCGCCGTGATGTAATTCAAGGCGTGGATGCAGTGAAATCTAACTGCACGTTGCTGTCAAGACGCCTCACTTGTTCAGCGGCAGCCTCACTGGCCTGAGGTGACAGATGGTGACCTCGTCAATGACAGCCTGCGAGGCGGGACCTTCCAGGCTCTTCACGGCGTCCTGCACCGTCTTCTGGGATTTGGTCAGGTCCTGCATCTGCGTCGTGAGGATAAACTGCAGGCCGCAGGCGTCACGGAACCTGCAGGATTCCAAATTTGCCTTTTTTTTTTCTCTCTCCAAGGTCGTAAGATTAACATTTATTTTTTTCTGTCATTGATTTTCTGCTCACTTGTCTGCCATGGAGAGCTTGTGGGCCTGCTGTTTGTAGCTGCACGTGAGCTCATTCTTGACGCGGGACACCAGGTCGTCGTCGTACGAGCTCCGGATGGCCCTCTGGATCACGTCCAGCCACCAAGGGGTGTTCAACTTAACCTGCACAGAGAAGACAATTTTCGTATATATTTTTTCTATGAAACGTGCCAGTTGTTTTTGTTCAGTTCTTGAACTACTTCAAGTTGAAATGCAGGGTTCAGGCAAATATTCAGATTCTATAATTCAACACTGACTGCATCATAAGATACTATGGTTACTCATATTTCTGAGGTGCGCCAGGCAAGTTGTCTCACTAGTAGATAGACGTTTTTTTTTTTACTCACTTTGCGCTTTAACTCTTTGCCATTCTGAAGCACTGGCTGCAGATTCCGATAAGCGTCGGCAACCTCAGAGTCGTACTTGGTCATGTAGTGCTGTCGCAGCTGCTCCGCCTGCAAAAACAGAATTGAACAAACAAACAAATACATTTTCATACAAAGTACAAATTTTATTTTGGAGCAAACGTGCATGAGAGAAAATGCTTGTGAATGACCTCCTCAGTCAACCGGTCGTCTCTCAGTGTGGGGGGGATCCCTGGGTGTTTTGCACTCAGCAGCTCCATCAAATTGTGGGTGGCATGAAGCCTCTGTTTTACAACAATGGCAAAAAAAAAAAATACATGCAAGCACCCACTTTAGCAAGATATTAGAAACAATTCTTGGAAAACATGAAAAAGGATCCTACACATGTATAATCTAATTCCTTTCATACGCAGTCTTCTGTCGAGCCGCAGATGCCGGATCTCGTAATCGAAACCATTCATATGCAAATGGAGAACGTGGAAAGAGGCGTGAATGGGCAGAGGCCGCGCACCTGTAATGAATCCGTTTTCAGCCGGCCTTTGTGCTCCTCTGATGAGCGAAGCACTTCCCTATACATCTCCACCGCCTCGACAAACTCATCTGCAAGCAGGAAAAGGGAAACCGGGGTTATTAGCGAGACTAATTAGTTCCTGTCACATGTGGGATTAATGAGGCGCGCAACACCAACCGGCCCGAGTGCACTCGCCCGCAATTTATACATATGTTACGTGTGAAAGCAGCAGCCGCAACAAAGCAGCTTGTGACCGAGAACGTGGACGGTTTCAGTTGGAAGGGATTCCCATGGGAAAGTGGCGGCAGAGCTAAAGAGCAGCAAGTGAGGACTTTTACTTCTGATGATGTGGATTCCAGCTAGGCCGTTGAGTGCGCACACCAATTGTCTGTGGGCTTCTTCACACTCCACTCGACATTTCTTCTGCAGCGACTTGAGGAGCTCCTCCATGGTCATGGTGCTGCGGGCAAAGAGGTGCAACAAAGACGCTCAACGAAAAAACAAAACAAAACAAAACACACACACACACACACCCTCTAAATCAGCATATATGCAGCCCGGCAAGCTAGCTCAGCTCAATTAATGCTACACATGCAATAATGTCAGGGGTGGGAATCGCTAGGTACCCGATGATTCAATTCAATTCCCATCGATTCAGAGGGCTATGATGCAATTAATCGCGATTAATCGAGAATCGCGATTCATCATGATTCACATGCATTTACACACACACACACACATATATATATCACATATATTCACACACATCTATTCACACACACATATATATATGTGTGTGTGTAAATGTATGTGAATCATGATGAATCGCGATTCTCGATTATATAATATATATCATATATATATATATATATACGGATATATCCCACTCTACCTTTTCTGCAGAGGCAGGAACTCTCCCCTTACGGCCTGCGGGTGGCAGCAGGCCTGCCGCAGCCGCAGTAGCGGGCACAGGATGGTGTTGACGGTGCGTCGGTCCAGGCTGCCGAGTTTCAGGCTCCAGTCAGAGATCTTCCTGAGTTTGTGCAGCGCGTCCTGGGAGCAGACCTCGTGCTGCCGGTGGTAGAAGTGGCCCTCGACGGGGGAGAAGTGCAGCCAGTGGGTCTCCTCGGTCTGCGGCGGGATCTGGATCTGGAGTGAAAACACAAGAAGAGACAGAGAGAGGGCTGCATTTTTGCAAATGTGATGCAACTTGCGTGGGTGTATTTAAATGTATTTACACGTGTGTACACATGTATATATTATATATGTATATATTATATAGGTAATAATGGTCAGAATAAATTGTCTTATTTGGTATTAGATTTCTGGTGCTTGTATGTGATGCTGTAATTTTGTACTGTAATATACAAAATATCCAAATGTATAGGATGTATATAATATTTATAACATAGTTTTGATGCTTTTCAATACAGGAACGTGTTTGTAAGAATGGGTAATAGTGTGCATAACATTTGCAATGTTTATATATAGCTTATTACACTTAAAGAATAATGTGATAATGGTGTATATTTTGGTACTTGTATGGGTACAGTAATATTGTACTATTGTACTAATATATTGTAATATGTGGTATTCGTGTGTATAATACTTAAATGTTAATATATAGTATGTGGAATATGGTAATTAGTGTATATTTATAGTGTACTAATTACATAGTGTAATATAATGGTAATATAATTGTAGTAATGTGGTAGTTGATGGCTTTCCGAGCATATTTAAGTTTCTGGATATTTGTTTTCTTTTGAGTATTAGGCTTGCATTTTTTTTTTTTTTTTTTTTTTTTTTTCTCATTTTATTTACGGTATTTGTGGATTATTTTTTATGCTCGAATAAATAATTCAATTCAATTCAAATTCAATTCAACTTTATACAAAGCAGGGACCTAACCGAGCATAACATGGGGGCCCCTCAAACCTCTGAGGTAACAGCAGAGAAATGAAGCGCTGGCTGCGGTCTTACCTGATCGATGACGTCTTTTTTGGCCGATCGCCACAGTATCTGGGCAATCACGCTGTACAGCAGCTCGGTGTTCCCGCGGCGGTATGGCCGATAGAGCAGCTGGTCCCACCAGTGTTTGACCCAGTACGGATCCAACCCCAGGAAAAGCACAAGGCCGTAAAGATCTGCGCACACATCAGTGGAAAATGCCATTTGTAGCTTCAATGCACCCTGGATTGTCTTCTAACAGAGGCTTTTTTTTCAAATTCAGAAACACTTGAGTGTGCAAATGCGTGTGAGTTAGCGTTACCCTCTAAGCCTCTCTGGACAGGGGTCCCACTGACACACCAGCGGTTGACGGATGCCAGACGAAGAGCCATCTCAGCAGCCTGTCAGAACAGCCAAAAAGTTCAAAATCAAACGGACAAAACCGACACGGCTATGAACTCTCCGACGCAGCGCCGTTTTTTTCCACTTGGTCTTGCCTTCGCCGTGGGACACTCCACCATCTGGGCCTCGTCCAGACAGATGCGCCACCACTCCACGGCCACCAGGGGGCTGGGTATGGCCATGTAGCGCTTCTGGTTGCGGAAGCGCCGGCCATCCTTGCTGTTGCTGTGGGGGATGTCGACGTAGTTGAGCTCCGAGCGCAGCACGTCGTAGGTGGTGATGACCACGTCCTGCTCGGCCAGCATGTGCGGCTGGATGAAGCCGTGCTTCTTCACGCCCTGATAGACCTGTCGCAAAAAAGTGTAATGTTATCAGACTTTTTGCATTTAAACACTGTGGATAAGTGATGTGCAGTTGTGTTGCTCTAAAATATAAAATGACAAAAATCTATTTTATTAATGAAAAATTCACTGTAAAAATTATTATCCTGTCAATGAATTTTTCAGAAAAATCCCATCTTTTCCTCGCTTATTCCACTTTTCAGATGTTTATGCGAAAGCACAAACGAATGGGCTCTTTGTGAAGTCACAAAGGGCAACAATAAACCCTCTCCCAGCTTTGTGACAACACCACCAGTCAGTCCTTGACTACGCCCTCTGAAATGAAGCCAAAACCCTGCTTTTTTTTTTTGCAGATGGCTGTAAACAGCGGGCTGAATATCTTGTTTCTATTCTGCTCCACTGGAATCCAGAATCCTGAAAGGGAGACTTTTGAATTAGAGCCACTAATTGTGTAGTATATTACTTGTGTAATATGGTAAATTAATTGTAGTAATGTGGGTGGTAGTTGATGATGTTTAATAGCTGCATATAATATCTTGTTTTCAATGCATTTCGATGAAGACAGAAAGGAGATGCAGGTAAAAGGATATTTGTTTTCTTTGAATGTTAGGCTTGTATATTTTTTCTCTTTTCTTTTTCTTATTTTATTTACAGTATTTGTGAGGTGTAAATCAAGAATTCAACTAAATTCAAATTCAATTCAACTTTATATAAAGCAGGGACTTCGCCGAAAATAATATGGGACCCTTCAAACAGCAGAGGTAACAGCAGAGAAATGAAGCGCTGTCTGTGGTCTGACCTTCAGGTTGCCTGAACCTATAACATCTCGTTTTTAATGCATTTTGTTTTTATTCTGTTCCGTTAGAGTCCAAAATCCTTACAGGGAGACTTTTGAATTAGAGACACCAAAATGAAGCCATCCTTTAAAGATTCGATTCTAAAATAAAAGCAGAAGTGCTCTCACCAGCACCCGCAGCGAGGAGGACCTGATGTGCCGGTTGATCTCCTCCACCCACTGGTGGCAGATGGAGCTGGGCGAGATGATGAGGGTGGCGCCGGTGGAGACGGGCTTCATGGCCACCAGGCAGTGAGGGCAGTAGAAGGGCGTGGTCTCCAGGCTCTCCTCCTTGTAGTTGACGCACTTGGCGTGCTGCCACAGCTGGCAGTTCATGCACTGCACGCGGGCCTTGTAGTCCACGATGCCCAGCTCGCCGCAGATGCACTCGAAACGATAGTCGGGGGTGTTGAAGGGCACCACGGACGCTCTGGTGGGGTTCTGAGTCTCCTCCGGAGGAGGCTCCGCTGGCAGGTGTGCAGCGTCGCAGTGATCGTGCGAGGAACCCAGCGAGTCGCCGGACTGGTCCGCTCTGGCCTTGGCGCTCGGGTCCCACGCCTCCTCCGGTTTTCCGTCCTCTTGCGTCTCTCCATCAGACCTGGCAGCGAACTGGTCGTCGCCCTCGGCGAGGGAGCTCTGCAGAGCCGCTTCCGCTTTGTCTTTGGCTCGCCTGTGAGACGTTTTCCTCGGCGTGCTCTCTGCGTTCTTGCAATTCTAGCGGAAGGAAAAGAAGAAAGCAGACGTTGAACGTTAAAAAATAACAACAATAAACCGAGAACGTTGTTTGTTGCATTTCACGTCAAATCGGAGGCTCTTTATTCTTACAAACTTGGACGGCGATGTTGACATCTTCTTGGTCTCTTTATACTTCTTGCCCAGCCGAAACGAGCCTGCCAAGCCGCGACCTTTGACCTGGTTGACCAGCCCTTCGCTGATCAGCTTCGCCAGAGTCTTCCTGATGTGGGTGCGATTCTTCAGGAGGTCGTAGCCGTAGGTGGCTCTTATGTAGGTGAAGATGGCGTTGTTGGAGGCCCCTTTGCCCGTTCTCATCTCCTTGATTGCAGTGAGGAGCATGACACGCACAGCTGCACAAAGAAAAACAAGGACAAGTGAGTTACGGAGTAACGCCACAGGGAGGAGGGGGAGGATAAGTAAGCAAAGTACCTGGGTACGACACTTTCAATTTCGGCTGCACTTCAGTCTTGGGGACGACTGTCTTTCTCTCAAGAGGGGGAGGAGGCACAAAATAATTGACAGATTTTCCCTACAACGTGAAAAGGGACAAAAAAAATAACACATCAGACGCAGGAAGTTTTGCTTCTATGGCTGAAATAACCTTGCATGCGTGACAGTGACTGATTACAGTTAATGTGAAATCAGTAAAAACCCTCACCGCGGGCAGAGTGAGGGCCTCCTGCTCCACGTTCTGTCTGCTGTGAAACAGGATAAGGGCAAGAACCTCCACCGTCTTGCCCAGCCCCATCTCGTCAGCCAGGATGCCTCCAGGCCACTCCACACCGGCCAGGGGGAATTCTCGGATCAAGCTGGACAAAGCATTAGAACAATGACATGTTGGTGGCGCTCCGATAAAATTTGATAGACTTTGACTGAGGGTGCAGCTTGGTCTAAGTCAGGGGTCGGCAACCTGCGGCTCTCTTTAGCGTTGGAAAAACAACAACAACAACCTAATAACACGGAAATACATTTTAGACATTTTTCTGGCCCTGTTTACAAAGTGAGCATGTTAAGAAAAACATTTGAATAAAAAGCGATTACACAAAGCTGTCTCCAAAAGAAAACTTACGCCAGCACTTATGTGGCGCTGTGGTTTCACTCCCTGAAGGCGGAAGAAGAAGAAGACCTGAGGCCCGGTGTATTTAAAGAGGTAGCAGCTCGCTAACATAGCACGGCGAAGACGGCAAAGAACGCACGCAAAAAGACGGTGTGGATAGACGACAAAGCTACTTACTTACTACCTCCGCCATCTTTGCGTCGTATCCACAGAGGTATTTGCGCTAACGATGTGCAGGTGAAAAAAACGCCCAGAAATGCGGCACCCGATGAGTCAGAAGTGCAAATTGCGCTCTGGCAACCCTGCCGCATTTTGCGATCTGGATCGTCAGATGTTGGAACGTTGGAACGAAACGTCAATCGCCAGACGTCTAATATCCGACAAAACGTTTAATTTACATGCACATTGGCTTTCTCCCCGAACTCCCGCCAAGAAAGAGACAGTTGCAAAAATCCCCACAGCTCTGTCACCCTCTTAAAGGGGCAGAATGCTAAGCAATATATTTGAAATAAAACAAGTCTGGTAAAATTACAAGGATTACATTCCTTACCAGCCTGTAAAAGGGTTGTAGAATAACTTCTTCCCGCAAAGTGTGATCAGCTCCCTCCAGAGAAAATGCAGCGTTTGTTCTGGAGGGAAAATACAAAACATCAGCTGGACAGAAAAGGTGAAAAGTGACTCTAGAACCCGCCACAGGCGACATTTTATCAATACCTTGTGGTGACGTGATCCTGAACTTCTCTCTCCTCAGCATCCAGTTGACAGCCTGCCTCTGGTAGGGTCTGAGGACGGGGATGAGCGCCTTGTGCTGCACGTCGTACGTCTCCTCCTGGCTCACACTCTGGTGCAGGTGCCTCACAGAGTCGTACAGCTCCTCCACGTTTTGCCTCTCCAGGTCTGTGTCACATTCCTCCTCCTCATTCTCTACGACCTCTACGCAGTGACGGCAGGGGGGAAATCAAGATTATTGGAAGCTCGTACTGCCTGGGAACACCAAACTGGACCAGACACCCACCAGGTATGACAAAATCATAGAAGTATTCCAGAAGTTTCTGCATCAGTTGATTGGCTTTCTTTAGTCGGGAATTTCCCTCGCTGAGGAACTCTGGCATGCCCAGCCCAGCCTCCAGCACATAAATGCCAACCTGCCAAACAAAAAAGATTTTTTTTTTTTTTTTTTTTCTTAAGTTCAACTAAATGTTTAAAACAGCATGCATCCACTTGAGGACACACTAGCGACACACATGTGTTTGATACAATAGATCTACTGTTGTGTTTACTGGTTTGCTAACAGTATCGCCAGTGGCTGGATGTCTTCATACCTTGACCGAACCTTCTTCCTCCTGATGGCAGAGCTGCACCACCCTCCTCTTCTGCATCCAGTCCAGGTCCTCCAGTGGAACCGCACTCAGGCTGCACACGGCCGTGCACGTGCTGTCCTCATCTGGCTTCCACTGTATCCCGGCGCCGTCATCACAGCTGCTGTAAGTGGCGCACAATTGGGCGCCCACCCTGTGCAGGACGAATGCCCTCTGTTGACAGTTTGTTGGGGTCCGAGCCAGTCGGACGCTGAACTCGCCAATCAGCGCTTTCCAGACGTGGGCCAGCTTTGAGGCCGGTTCCACGGTGAGGGCCAGGGTGGCTGAGGCTGCGGCGGCATCGGACGACGTGCCGGGAAGCTCCTCTGCAAAGTGGACTGACGAACGTGCAGCATCTGCAGAGGCTGCTGCAAAGAAGGAGCTCCCGGCGCAAGTATCGTCGGGAAGAAGGGAGCACGTTGGAATTGGATCCTCTTCCGGGACGCCCTCGGCCTTGCAGTCCTCCAGCATGTTCCAGTTCAACCTCTTCTTGTCTTCCTCGTCCACCCTCACTGGAGGGGCCCTCTTCCTTCGGCTGCTCATGGTGCACCTGTGAACATGCATGCAGTCAATGGATCTGGTGCCACTGTGTCACACGACATGAAAAATAATTAGAAGAAAGCTCTTAAAGCATCTAACGTACTGGTGTGACGTCACGGTTCATAAGACAAGGAAGTTACAAAGGGAAAACTCGTCGTTAATTAAACAACATTAATATAAACCTGATTTCACTTTTGAGTTGGGTTTCCCTACGTGCAACAAAGTAAATGACGGTTGTGATCCCGTCACCTTGTTTTGCCCAGGGAGGAATACTGAAATCATCAACATCCATGTTTAAATGAGCATTATAAGTCAAAATAAAAACAACTTGGCGGTTCTGAGGATCTGAAGACTGTTAGCTTGAGACGGGAAAGTAGTTATACATCCGACCGTTTATAGTGTAGCTCAATGTGTCAATTCAATGTCTGAACTTATCTCAACTAAATGTAGATTAATATATAATATCGGCCAACAGATCTTTGCTATAGGCAAGTCATCAGTATCGTCTCAAAGCACAGTTCGTCTCTGGGCAGATACACAATGAAGACAAAGGCTGCTTCCTGTTGATAAGCGAAATAAAAATGAGCACAATTACTGTTGCGAGGTTCCGGCACAGTTTGCTGCTTTTCTATCGACACCCCCGACGATATTCTTTCATCCCAGCAGCACCGGACGATCACGCCAGTGTGCACCAAAACAGACTTCTCTTGCCGACCGGAGCGCTGGTAGTCGCCATTTTCAAAACAGGAAGTGACATCAAATTTACTTTCATACTTTATATTGCATTCTCATCGTAATTATTTTGGAAGTAGAATGTACTTCATCGTAAAGTAAAGAAAAACTCGAATAGGTAAGAAATTATTATTTGAAAAATTATACTCATCGAGGAAAAAAAACTTCGATAAATACAGAAAAAAATATAAAAAAATATATATCTGATATTCTTGGTCTTTCTCGAATTTACACCAGAATCAAAAACCATAAACTATATATATATATCTTTTTTTTTTTTTAAAGCAAATTCAAAGGATTAAAATGAAACAAAGCAAAAACACTATCGCGTCTATAAGTAGATGTAGCGGCTCATAATGGCCACACGACGGCGGCAGAGTCCGATCTTAGCAACGGTAAACTGCAGTTGTTCCACGTCGGTCACTGACCGAAACGACCCTCATGTTAAAGTTTCACCACTCACCGTGTGACATTCAGACCATCAATCAACACACCTCTTCGTGCATTTTTAAAAATGCGATTTTAAGCATTATCTCACGCTCATGATGTACATTCAGAAACAGAACCCACTTAAACGTGATGTTTAATCGGAAGAACGAACCTATGAACGTTTAAGGGCTGTGTCTATAAAATCAGGGGCACTGCAGAGAATGTGACCCGTTTACAGGACGCAGGGAGGAGAAGGGGAGACCTCATGATCAGTGCAGAGAGGGGACGGAAAGATGGATGGATGAGAGAGAGAGAGAGAGAGAGAGAGAGAGAGAGAGAGAGAGAGAGAGAGAGGAGAGAGAGAGAGAGAGAGAGAGACAGAGAGACAGAGACAGAGAGAGGAGAGAGGGAGAGAGAGAGAGAGAGAGAGAGAGAGAGAGAGAGAGACAGAGACAGAGACAGAGACAGAGAGAGGAGAGAGGGAGAGAGAGAGAGAGAGAGAGAGAGAGAGAGAGAGAGAGAGACAGAGAGAGGAGAGAGGGAGAGAGAGAGAGAGAGAGAGAGAGACGGGGGGAGCAGGGGCGGGTGTCGAGAGGGAGGAGGAGAGTTGCTCAGTGTTTCTTCCGCAGAAGAGCTGGAGTCCAGTCGGGCTGCATGAGAGACACGCACCCGTTGTGTCCCGGATCGCCTGGTGCAGGTAGGTAAAGTGATGCCACTCACCAGACGAGACGCAGTCTTTTTCCAGACACACCCCTTGGGTTTAACTCGGGAGCTTTGATGTCTTTTTTCCCCCTATCCCCTAAGCCGTGCACGTATGTTCAGCCTGCTCCGGTAATTAGGCTCGCGCCCCTCCTCGCCACCTCTCTTAATTAGGATGCATGTGCATGAGTGGCGACGTCGGGTTTGTCGTCTGCCCTGTAACTGACACCGACTTCACACTAAGGAGCCAAAGCTCTTGGAGGGGGGAAAATGGCAGGAAGGATGCAGAGGGAACTGTCTGGAGACGATGCGTTCAGGGATGAAAGTTGAAGGAACAGTCACAGGTTGATCAGGCTGCCTGCTCGGAATCAGCCAAGATGCATCGACTGCGGTGTCACTGCTGTATAAATCCTCGCCGGCACTTTTTCTTCCACATCCCGTCAACTTTAAACGATTTAGTGCAACTTTGATGTGCATATTCTTTGCTTAAGAAATTGCACGTTTTCACTTCAAATATGTCTGCGTGTGTGAGTATTATAGTATTATTACTATTATTATTATTTTGAAACTATTATGTAAATGCTAAGTAATGTGGTTATTAATCCAACCAATTTATGGCTATATGGTATAGAGAATAAAAAGTTGAGCTAAATCACAAATGCACCTGACTTTGTGTCATCTGCATCTTAACATACAGATTATTGAAAACACTGATACATCAAATGTTGATGCTGCCTTCGTATAGTATTTTTAAAAGTCCCATATAATGCAAAATTGGTTGTTTTCTGGCTCTAAAAATGTTTCTAGTGCTAAAAAAAAAAAAATATTGTCCTCTCTGACATTTCACAGAACAAACCTTTGTTTTTGTTTTTTTTTTACCCTGTGTCTTCTAAATATGACTAAAATGACTCTACTGCTATCAGACACGTTGCAGAATTTCATGTTCCATGTTGTGTGTGCAGGGCATCCACACCGAAGGAGAAGCGGCTGAGTTAACTCACCTCATCGTGGATTTGATGGAGCTCGATTATGGCCAAGAGAACATGATTCTGCGCCCGTCCTCTGCCGCACAGTGCTCAACATGATCCCCCTGAGTGCCATCAGCGTTCTCTACCTGCCCGTGTTGCTCCTCGAGTCCTTTGCGCTCTCCAAAGGTAAGTATGAGAGGTCAGCAGTGCCAGAGTCTGCCTCCCGTCTGGTGGCTCGCATGGACGGGGACATCATAATCGGCGCCCTCTTCTCCGTTCACCACCAACCGTCCGCCGAGAAGGTGGCCGAGAGGAAATGCGGCGAAATCCGTGAGCAGTACGGCATCCAGAGGGTGGAGGCCATGTTCCACACGCTCGATCGGATTAACTCGGACCCCAACCTGCTGCCCAACATCACACTGGGCTGCGAGATCAGGGACTCCTGCTGGCACTCCTCGGTGGCTCTGGAGCAGAGCATCGAGTTCATACGCGACTCCCTCATCTCCATCCGGGACGACAGTGATGGATCCAAGTGGTGCATCGAGGGGCAACCGTCTAATCAGCCGCCGCCCACCAAGAAGCCCATCGTGGGGGTTATCGGGCCCGGGTCGAGCTCCGTGGCGATCCAAGTGCAAAACCTCCTGCAGCTGTTCAACATCCCGCAGATCGCCTACTCGGCCACCAGCATCGACCTCAGCGACAAGACGCTGTTCAAGTACTTCCTCAGGGTGGTGCCCTCAGACACGCTGCAAGCCAGGGCCCTGCTGGACATCGTCAAGCGCTACAACTGGACGTATGTGTCGGCGGTGCACACAGAGGGTAAGGTCACAAAACGGTTACACAGTGTGACAGGTGTCGTCCCTCGTGCCAGTGGGAAACTTTGTGTGGTTGCAAACTGGCTCGAGCTACAACTGCAGTAAAAGAAGCTGCACTACCTCACTGACCTCACAGAGTCGCAAACCCAGTTTCGAACTAGCTAGCACCTATCTGCTCGTTAATCTCTGTTTGCACAATCTGGTGAGGTGTCTGTCATAGCATTAGGGAACATTTAAAACCAGAAACAGCAAGTCTCCATCAGTGTAAGCTCGCAGACGACAAATAATTCCTTCAACTTTAACACATTTAAATAACAAACGCTTAACTGTGTTTATTTAGGGATAAGCACAATTGTTCTATAAAAAGAAAATTCTTCTTACATTTTTTTTTTTTTTTTTACAAGCCCTCATGGTCATTGTCCTTTGAATGAAAAGCAGTCTTGTCGTCCTGGTGGTTTATCTTCCTCTTGAGGACAAAGTAAGAGGACATGAGAAATGAGGTTCTTCTTTGCTTTGCCAAATCCAGATCATAAACTCCGTCAGCACCCACAGGTCTGCAACTCACACTGGTCGCACTAACGTTGCCAAGGCACTTTGAGGTGTTTATATTCCTGCATCAAAGAGCGTGAGGACCAGTTAATTTCAAACAAGGCACAAAGTTTCCCCGAAAACCTCTCCTGCTGCTCTCTGTTTTCTTATCTTTGTTGTTGTCACCACTAAAAGTACAAATTTGTTGCTTTCACAAGGTTAAAGCCGGAGTTGCACAAAGCAGATTGCGCTCTTTGTGATGATAATGGTGTTATTCAACAGTTGACAATAAAAACATTGGCAGCTATGACAACAAGCCTTCAGGAATCTTAAGGGGAAAAAAAAAATCAAGCTTCATCTGTCATCATATTCTCAAATGTGGAGATTCACAGCACACCCTTGAAATTCATAATAACATCACAACATGGAAAGAAAATCAGATCATTAAACTTTATTTTGGCATCATCCTTGATTCAAAGATCTGATGTTGAAGCCTTGAATTCAACTTGCCCCCTTCCCAAGCCCCCGTAAAGTTGTAGGACTTTTTTTCTAGTCAGTCTCAAAGGCTACATCGACCCTGATCACTGCTGCGCTCGAACAATGAATACAAGACAAACCGCCCCTCAACAAACCAGCAAACCAGCCGGGCACAGATTTAAAGGTGAGAACCAGAGCCGCCTGTGAGTGAAAATCATCTCCTCTCCCTCAGGAAACTACGGCGAGAGCGGGATGGAGGTCTTCAAGGAGCTGGCGGCGCAGGAGGGCCTGTGCATCGCCAACTCTGACAAGATCTACAGCAATGCCGGCGAGAAGCACTTTGACAGGCTGCTGAGGAAGCTGCGTGAGCGCCTGCCCAAAGCCCGCGTGGTCGTCTGCTTCTGCGAAGGCATGACAGTCCGCGGGCTGCTGATGGCCATGAGACGGCTGGGAGTAGCCGGAGAGTTCCTCCTAATTGGCAGGTTTGTCTGAGCTTGTTTACAAACCCCCTCCCTCGGGGGAGTTTTGCTGGTCGTCCGTCAAGGCTTCACGGGTGGATGAAGGATGGAGGGAAAGAAAAGAGAAAAGCAGACTTTAAACTTTTCAAGGAAGGCTGATGAGAAGGATTTTCTGTCTCTCTGCGCCGTCGCCGCTGTGAAGCTCTAGCAACACAGGGATAATCAGACAGACTGAGAGTCGTGCAATAAATGATACAAGTAAGTCATTAATTGACATCAGCTGAAGGAAATAAACAGGTTTGCATGAAGGGTGACCATCTGTAAAGCGTCTCTAAAGAATTTGACGCATCTTTTGTAAAAGGGAAGCCTATTAAAAAAAACAACAAACAGAAAGATTTGTGTTCAAAGCACACACAAACAAAATCAATTCGAGGTGGTTGACAACCGAAAAAGGCTTCCTATTGGTGCGTGGAAACACTGGAAATACAAGGTGCCACAGCTTGTCAGGAAAAAAAACACTGAAAGTCCTTCATCCAAATTAATCCATTTAAAAACTAGCCATCATTTATTTGCTTCTCAAAAATTATTTTATATTTATTTTATTATTTTTTTCTTCTTAATCTTTTTCTGGTCTTTAGTCTGTGGTTTTAGATCCTGAGTGATTTCATACATCAAACATTTAAAAAAGAAAAGAAAATGAAAGCGCAAAAGGAGAAAGATATAGCACCACGGATCCTTGAGAAGAAAAAACCAGAGTAATCATTTCACAACTTGAGATGATATTCTTTCCCACTCAGGAAGACGGTGACAGAAAACTTCATATAGAATTGAAATCCATCCTTTTTTTCTCTTCTTTCCCCCCCCCCCCCTTCCTGCCGGGAGTACAGTTCCTGTGAAAGCATAAAGATGCTTTGAGTGGAGCTTGGCGATGAATAATGCATCCGTGCAGCGAGCTCTCCCTCATGCTGTCAGATCACAGGCAGGATGGCCTAATGTGGGACAGCACCTCCAGCGTAAGCTGGTAGGAATGTGGAGCATTGTGAACATCGGAGCTCAGATCAGCGCTCGGACCTGACGTCCTCCGTCTTTGTTCTGAGTCTCTGCGCACCTTGAGGCCTGTTGGAAAGCTGTCGCAGCGCCTAAAACGAGACTATATGATGAAGAAATATTTTTTTCCTCCACCTCCTCCTCCTTCTGCTGCTTTATTCATCAAGTGTGATGAGAAGCAGTGCAGAACCTTCTTCTCCAGCCAGACGATGTACAATGGGGGTATTTTAAAGCCTAAACTTGCTCTCACCCTTCCACTTGAATTCACACCGCTCTTAAAGTCTCCGCAGAAAGATAAGTCTGGTGGAGCCGCATGCACCCCCGTTTGTATGTGTGTGTGTGTGTGTGTGTTAAAATACTTTTTTTTCTGGGTCAAGGAGACGACTGAAAAAGGAAAATGTTTTTTTTTAGAGCGATGCAGTAAAGTGAACATGCCCCCGGGGTTGTTGGTCGTCGGCCGTCCTCGTATTCCGGCGAGTGGAGGATTGAGGCTCCCGCCTCGGATCGCAGTCTGAGACACAATGGCCGCCTAACTCGATCAGCGTTCCAGCGAGGCCGGGCCGTCGTCCCTCCGAATGCTGGCATCTGTCACTTTTACGAGCCCCCCCCCACCCCATTTCTCCCTCCACAAACATTTGGCTCTGGGCCGTGAAAAGAACTGGCGGCGGTGACGCTTAAAACGATTCGACCCCTTTTCCTCATCGGCTCCTCAGAGCGGGCGGGACGTGTGTCGCTGACGTCAGAGCCGTAGGTTCTTGGCAGCGGCGGCGTTGGACTGGTGGGAGTGTGATGCTGGGAAGCAGATGGCCAGGTACTGCGGCTTCTGACACACTGGACTCGCTATTGTCCTCTCGCTCGCTCGAGTTGCCAGCCAAAGGGAAAAAAAAAACCCGGCCCTTGGCGCCGCTTCAGACAAATGTGGGTTTCGGTCCTGGGGAGGTGTATTTTTGTCCTGGTGGTGACAAAATGGACCATGTGTGAAATTCTGGAAAACTCTGTTTTGTAAATCCACCAATTGTTGGCCTAAATTTATTTTGGTCCTTGCGGTGGGGTGGGGGAGGAGGCGGCAGAAAGTGTCGGCATAAATAATGAAATTGAATGTTAGATGCGAAAATTTGAACTTGCATCACCCAGACCATCATTCATCCTATTGCTGCTTCTCCTGCACTCAGGATCATGCGAGAGGAAAGGGGAGGCAGGGGTTGAAGGAGCCAATCCCAGTGGTCTTGGGGCGAAGGCGGGGCTAAACATTGGACAAGGGCCACATAGGAAGACCAAAAAAAAACAATCGTTCGCATTAGCCTACGCACAATTGAGATTTCCCAGTGTTCCTCAGGTTGCATGTCTTTTACACGATATCTGCTTACATGCTTCTAAAACGGTCGCATGGCAAACTTTTTAGAAGGTCCTGGAGAATCAGGACCAGATGGACACAATGACAATCGGCGTCGCTGGTGTAGTATTGGCCATTATTGGCGTATTGGCATACGCGTGACTTAAGTAAAGTGCCAAATGGAAAGATTCTGTGAGGGGCTGAGTGTTTTAACGCACTCAACATTCACACACTTCCTGCAAAGTAATAAAGCAGGAGAAGCCAAAGATAAATGTTTCTCATTTCGAGGGCGTTCACTGACAGGCAAGGGTGGCATTTTGTAGATAGAAAGCCCTGGGACTTCTCATGCATTTTTTTTTTTTTTTTTTTTGGCGGTTACTTAGGCAGTGTGTCTGTGAACTAATCTGTATGCATAATGTTTCACCATGACGCTGCTGCTTTGTTTGTCGGGGAAAACAATGAAGCTGTGACCTTGAGGGGCTCTCTGGCGATTTTCCCTTCAAATTTTTCCCTCAAACGGCCTGATTGTAATTCACATTAAGATATGGGGCACCTCAAGCACGGCCAGGCGATAATAAGCCGGGACCAAAATGGGACCGGTTGGAACCGCCAAACTTCTTACCACCCTGGACTCCCCTCTCTCTCTCTGCAGTGATGGCTGGGCAGACCGAGTGGAGGTGGTGGAGGGCTATGAGCAGGAGGCGGTGGGCGGCATCACGGTCAAGCTGCAGTCGGCAGAGGTCTCCTCCTTCGACGACTACTTCCTGAAGCTCAGGCTCGGCACAAACACTCGCAACCCCTGGTTCCCAGAGTTCTGGCAGTTCCGCTTCCAGTGCCGCCTTCCCGGACACCCGCAGGAGAACCTGAACTACGCACGGAACTGCTCAGGTAGCCAAACAGACTGTCAGCGCTCGAGTTGTTTTTTTCCCCCTTCCTTTCTTTTCTCTCTCTCTTTTCCTGTTATGCCTGCGTGCACAACGGCTTGTCTTTTTTAACTGCTCTGATGCGTGGAAATGCCCAGAGGATGCCATCAAAAAGGCCCTGCAAACAGGAACACGCTGTTTAATTATGAATTAGAGTGCCAGAGGGTAAAATGCTCTCCGAGTCAGTCCAGTAACACTTGTTTCGTATTGTTTATTTCTGTGACACTTGGCCGTGCAGAGGATGATGATCTAGGTAAATTAAAAATCTTCTCTTTTCTCCAAGAGGAACACAGTAGAATGCATCAGGCCATCGTTCCTCGAAACATTGCTCAACAAGCATGTTTCCACCCCCAGATCTTTGTGTTCTGGCACACCGCTTGTGTTTTCCTCCTCAAGGTGCATTGACAACTGTGCGTATATTTACGTTTTCAATCCTGATCCACAAGGCTGATGGGACAAAACCACCGTTTCCAAAAACAATTTGAGAAAGATTTTTGCATTTTGCACTTGATTGCATTGACAAACGTAAATATAGAGTTAAGCATGCAGCAAATGAAAAAAAAAAAATACACTCAACGTTCTGTGTGTTAAACTCTTGATTCCCCTTGCACTTCACTTTTACGTTTTGTTTTGCAACATTTGCATACTACTTTTCCCTACAGCAGCCTTCCCCCCGTAAGATGCACAGGCATTATGCTTCTTTTTACATTCCTAAGAAGCATCATATTTATGATAATCTAGTTATAGCCCATACCGTTGCCTCTTAAAAGAAAAATCAGTGTATATGTCATTATTCATATCCTATGTTGTTGTTTTTTTCGGCGTAGAACTCCAAGATGGTGAGTGAAACCTGTGAATGGAACTGTAACGCTCCTCACTTTGGAAATATACATATGTATATACATACACTAGAGGTTGACTGACATTAATCTTGATTACTGACATGGAGTGCAGAGTGCGTTTAATCTCAGTTCACCTCTAATGTATAAAGCTATTGGGATGTTTGCCGATTGTTCCTCTGCTAATCAGCTAATCAGCCTATCCTGATCGGGTCCACCCTCCCCCGCCCCCGTTTGGTGCTCTGACTCACACCTTCTGCAATGGTGGCATGAAAACAGCCCAATAACACCACTGGTGCTCGACTGGCTTCAGCTGCATGCAGCCACACAAACCCCGGGGTCACAGCGCGGCACATGTTCTCCAGAGCGGTTGCGTTTAAACGTGGATGGAGGAGGGTGGAGTAGGAGCAGGAGGTGGGAGAGGAGGAGGAGGAGGAGAAGCTTGAGTCGTCCGCAGACTGATGTCGGCGTGCAGCAGCGGTGGCTCCGCTGCTCGCACGCCGACATCACGACATCGTTTCATCATGACTGGAGCTCGCACAGCTCAGCGAGTGTCGAAGCCAAGGAGCTGTTCAAAGTAGGTCATCACCGGCGGTTCCCCTCGGACGCTCGCCCAGCTGCTACCCCAACCAACTCACTGTTTACGTGTCTGAGTGAGCAGCAGGCAGCCACTTTTCCCTGCGGCCCGCTCCCCCCATTTTTCCCTTTTTTCATGGTCGTTGTTCGATTGAGGTTGCCGCTGGCGGTCCTCTTGCAGCGTACAGTTCAGTCGGGTGTTGTCAGGTGCAACCAATCACTTAAAGTTGACAATTTAAAGTTCCAACAATGCTTTTAGATTTGCATGTGCATCCGCTTTCCAGAGGAATGTGAGAAAAAAACAAGGAAAATACAAAGTTATGAAGATGTCCCTCTTTTTTGTATAATTAAATACTAATAATATGTTCTATGATACCTAACTAAAATGACAAACTAATAGTTACAGTGGCAGAATTAGATCAGATTCCATTTTAAAGGTCCTCATGCTGAACCCATTTTAGATCTTTGTTTTCTCTAGCAAATTAGCCTTGCACAATTAATTAATTAACCAGAAAAATATCTCCAAAACAAAAAAAATAGCTCATTTAGCCCTCTTTTAACCATCCACTTCTTTGGAAGTGGATGCAAAGCTCTGTATGATGTCATAGGGCTGAGATCCAGAATGCACACACTTTCTGAGAAGCGGAGAGAGCAAAAGAAGTAAATAGTGCAAACTCTGACAGGACAGAGACAGGTCTCACTGATGCATGATGAGGGACCTCTCAAGGTTGTTTCAGTAGCTGGCACCCCTTTGCCAGGATATGCAGAATATGACCGGCTCCAGTGTTGGAGCAGTGAGGATCCAAGATGCATGATGCAGCTTTTAGTAAAGACTCTAAGTTGACACCTTGTTTTCCAAGCAACCTGAGACCCGATTACTTCAGCTTTCAGCTCACATTACACTGAACTGATGGGGTGCAAGTATAAAACCGCACGCTTGTGTCTGCGCTCAAGTGTGCCTGTTTCTCTGCATAATCGAGCGGACGACACCGCGAGCTGCTTGGTTTTTTCCCCACTCGAAGGCCATTCCCGAACTCAGCACCTTTGACGACCGATTCTAATTCAATCCCGACTCACAAAATGCTGAAATGGAGGGTCTTGCCACGGTAACCAGGTTTCTTGTTTTCAGTTCAGATTTGTCGCTGGTGTTTCTTTTTATTTTTCAAAATCAGTGTCTCACTTGGGCAAAGCTTGGATTTAAAAACCTGCGAGCACCCTGTCACTACTTTGTAATGTCTCCCACCTCGCCGAACACACTTGTGCCGTACACCTCAGCCGTACACCTCAGCCGTGCACAGCAGACGCTACCGCTTGCCGCACCGACGCACTCCTTCCTTTCAAGGCTAAAGAAAAAAGAAAGAAAGCTAAAAACAACAACGCAACCTTTCCGGCGGAGCGAGTGCTAACTGCTGTGTATGTGCGTCAGGTTACGAGAGTCTGGAGGACAACTACGTCCAGGACAGCAAGATGGGCTTCGTCATCAACGCCATCTACGCCATGGCCCACGGCCTGCACGACATGCACACGCACCTCTGTCCCGGTCACGTGGGCCTGTGTGACAACATGAAGCCCGTGGACGGAAGCCATCTGCTGGATTTTCTCCTCAAGACCAGTTTCGCGGGAGTGTCAGGGGAGGACATATGGTTCGACGAGAATGGAGACTCACCCGGGAGGTAAAGCAAGTTTTCCACATGTGCAGTGCATGAGCATTGAGTGCAGCCCACCGAAACAGGCCACATATAGAGGAAAGGGATACAGGAATACACAAGAATGTACCAGATTTTGGCATTTATTTCATGTACGTCTCATTGGTTGACTCTGTGGCCGCCCACAGGTACGAGATCATGAACTTCCAGCACGTGCAGCCGGGCGTTTACGACTACATTAACATCGGCTCCTGGCACGAGGGCCTGCTGAGCCTGGATGAGGAGATGATTCGGATGAACCGCAGCGACATGGTCCGCTCCGTCTGCAGCGAGCCCTGCTCCAAAGGAGAGATCAAGGTAGCGGAGGACCTTCCTGTGGTGTGAAGACCAATTCTACACCGTGTGGCCCCATTTTAGACTAGTTGATTAAAATAAGTGGAGTAATTCAACTCACTCAATTATCAACAATAAATAGAATCAGAATAATGAGTCGGAACAAAAACCCGTTGGGCTCTCACGTTCTCGCAGGAGAACTTTGTTTTTTTTCCTAAAGTTCCTCTGTCCGGTTGGTGTCCCAGGTGATCCGGAAAGGAGAGGTGAGCTGCTGCTGGATCTGCACCGCCTGTAAGGACAATGAGTTCGTCCAGGACGAGTTCACGTGCAAGGCTTGCGAGCTGGGCTGGTGGCCGGACGAAGAACTGGAAGGTGGGTGTGGCAAGCAGGAAGAGATTTAACAAGCCAATACATTTTACCACGTTTCAACACGTTTTGACTCAATATGCAGGTTCTTTCTTCACTGAATTTGAAAAACTTGAGCTATGAGAAAAGAGAGGACATGTTTGGGAGAGCAAAGATGGAAAATTTCCCATAGTTGGTTGGTTGTATTGCTCCTTGTGTGGACTTATGTATGAAATTAAGAGCGCCATTATTTCGGCAGTTCCGAACCTCCTCAGTGTCGGAAAGAACATTTTTGAAGGGTTGTAGAAGCTCAGTAGAAAGTTAAGTTTGTCCTCTCCGCTCTTCCCTCCTCCGGTTTTGTCCTGTTCAGATTTCCGGCGCGCCACTCCGCTAAAAAACCTGCCCCGTCCTATTTTCGATGCACTCCCATGACACTCGGGAGCCATTCATCACGCTCACCGTTTTATCCGACAGCAGCCCTACTTCACTCGCCGCTCTTCTGGCCCACTTTAAAGGGCCCTTCTGCGCCGTTCAAAGACAAGGCACTTTCTTAATAGGATCACACTGCCTTCACGCAGTTTCATGTTTCACCGTTTTTTCCCCCCCTTCTTCATTTTGCTAACTGAAAGATCAGAACGTGGTGCTTCTGCAGTGACATAAAAAAACTGCTTCAGCAGTTTTCTTACCCTCCTGCTGCTTTAGGATGAATAAATAAAAACAACAAGGCTCAAATATTCAAAGTGAGATGCGCACCTGCAGCAGAGACGAGATCCTATTCGCATCCATGAAAAATGCAACCATCTACTTTGTCCTGGTGCTTTCGCCTCCACCCCCAGCCCCTCATCCACTTTGCTGGCTGCAGCCTGGCCATCGCTGAGTAGAAAGGGGTTTATTTTTAGTTGAGCTAAAAACCTAATTCAAGACCTACTGTATTTTCTTGGGGATAAAATGTATTTGATTGATTTTTAATTTGAGGCCACACTTTATAACTTAAAAAAAAACGTCCCTGGTTTTTTATTCTGATCAGGATTAATTTTTGAAGGCGTTCCTCCTCCGGATAAATCGCAAAGAAGACAAGCTGAAACTGAAGCGCTGAAACTTTGATGATCATGCTTTTAGCGCATTGCAGCCACGTGCTTATATTGTTCTATCTCGTTTTAGGCTGCGAGTCAATCCCCCTGCGCTACCTGGAGTGGAGCAATCCCGAGTCTATAATCCAGGTGGTCTTTTCCTGCCTGGGCATCCTGGTCACGTCTTTTGTGGCCCTGGTGTTTGTGCTGTATCGCGACACGCCTGTGGTCAAGTCATCCAGCCGGGAGCTGTGCTACATCATCCTGGCGGGGATCTTCCTGGGCTACCTGTGTCCCTTCACCCTCATCGCCCGCCCCACCATCTTCTCCTGCTACCTGCAGAGGCTTCTCGTCGGCCTCTCCACCGCCATGTGCTACTCGGCCCTGGTCACCAAGACCAACCGCATTGCCCGCATCCTGGCCGGCAGCAAGAAGAAGATCTGCACCAGGAAGCCGCGCTTCATGAGCGCCTGGGCGCAGGTGGTCATCGCCTCCATCCTCATCAGTGTCCAGCTCACCCTGGAGGTCACCCTCATCATCATGGAGCCTCCCGAGCCCATGAAGTCCTACCCCAGCATCCGCGAGGTCTTCCTCATATGCAACACCAGCAACGTGGGCGTGGTGGCGCCGCTGGGCTACAACGGCCTGCTCATCCTGAGCTGCACCTACTACGCCTTCAAGACGCGCAACGTGCCGGCCAACTTCAACGAGGCCAAGTACATCGCCTTCACCATGTACACCACCTGCATCATCTGGCTTGCCTTCGTGCCCATCTACTTCGGCAGCAACTACAAGATCATCACCACCTCCTTCTCGGTCAGCCTGAGCGTGACGGTGGCGCTGGGCTGCATGTTCACGCCCAAGATGTACATCATCATCGCCAAGCCCGAGCGCAACGTGCGCAGCGCCTTCACCACCTCGGACGCCGTGCGCATGCACGTGGGCGACGGCAAAGTGGCATGCCGGAGCAACAGCCTGCTGAGCATGTTCAAGAGGAAGAAGAACGCGGGGAACGGCAGGTAGGTGGCGCCCCGCCGAGCCAGTGAGCGCTGCTCCTGCAGCACCTCGGGGATGCTGTTTTCTTTTTTTTTCTTTTTTTTCCTTTTCTCTCTGTGGCTGCAATTCCCTCTCAACGGGAAGCTGACGCCTTAACTGTATTCACATCGGCGCCGACACCTGTTGTACTGCGTGACAGATGTAGGTCGGCGCTCAATTCACACAGGCGTTTTAACCTGTGATCTGACGATGATGAAATATTTGAAGGAAGGAAGAGAAAAAAAAAATAATGGAAAAAAAGTGGCATCTCTGTGTTGCTGGAGGAAGGCAGTCATTTGACAGCAAATATGAAAAAAAAAAAAAATCAGGGTTTCTGCGGGAGTCGCACAAATTTTGGAAACACTGTTGCAAGCAAGCAGCCTTCAGTTTGTTTCCCAAAGCTTAAAACTATGATGAGATGCGGTCAAACGAAACCAACGGTGCAGCTCTTTGAGCACTTCTTTGACGTCGGTAAACGATATCTACCCCAGAAGAAACAGTTTTAGAGCGATGACATGCTTGTATTCCTAAAAACAATCTTTTTGTCATCTTTCTCCACTGTCAAGTATAAAACTAGTAATTGCAGAAAACCGCAGAGAGTGAAACTGGCTTTCTGGAAGACCTGCAGATCCCCTGAAATACTTAAAGCCTGAACTGAATTACAATATACTAATGTTGCTCTTGCTTGCGCTCACTCACTGTGACGAGAGCCAGAGTTGTTGTTGTTGTTGTTATTGTTGATTTTGTCTCCTGCTGCTGTCCGAGGGGTTCCTAAAGTAACAGCCGTCTTTATTTTGTTCATAGTTCTAATGGAAAGTCTGTGTCATGGTCTGAACCAGGTGCAAGACATCCTCCAAAAGGGGATCACATGTGGCACAGACTGTCAGTGCATGTGAAGAGACAGGAGGCAGGTTCCAATCAGACGGCCGTCATCAAACCCTTAACTAATAGCTACCAGCACAGGGCCGCCGAGTTCTCCGACCTCAGCACCAAGACTCTGTACAATGTGGCTGAGGAGGACGAGGAGAGCGAGCCGGTCCGATACAATCCCCCTGCCAGTCCCCCCATGATGGCCCTCGGCCAGATAGCCGCCTGCGGGCTGATGACGGGCGAGGGGGCGGAGCTTTACACACCCGAGAACACCAACCTGCGAGCCGTGGGTCTCGGCGGCGAGCGCCTGCCGGGCGAGATGGTGGTCAGTCGCGTGTTCAGCGGCGACATCGCCGAGTTCGGCCGCGCGTCGGAGAGCAGCGGCATGCCCGTCTACCACCAGGCCCACCTCATCCAGCAGGAGCCCGTCCTGCCCCTCAACCTGGATCAGTTCGACCCAGATCACGCCTTCCCCTTGGTATTGGGGGAGGACGACGACGAAGAGGGGGAGGAGGGCGAGCAGTTTGGCCTCCTCCAGGGATACGTGTTCGACAACAGCCGGGCTCACGAGGAGGAGGAAGTGGTGGAGGTGGAGGAGGAAGAGGAGGACCTGGCGGAGGCCAAGCTGGTCGTGGACGACTCGCTGGCTCTGATGCCTCCGTCGCCTTTCAGAGATAGCGCCGTAGCTCCGGCGAGCCCCTTTCCCAGCTCGCCGGTGTCCGAGTCCATCCTGTGCAGCCCCCCGCACGCGACCTATGCCGCCGCCATCCTCGGGGACTTCAAGCAGAGCTCCTCCACTCTGTGACGCCGTAGCTGCTCCGCACGGTAACCGCTCTGACGAGTCGCCTCTCGTTTTCTAGCTTTTGAATTGTGATCATCATCATTATTATTATTATTATTGTTGTTGTTGTTGTTATTGTTATAAGGGCGCGCGACAAAAGCAGGTGGCGCATTTTTAAAACTCTTTTAGATGTTGTCTGCAATATGGGGGTGGGGGGTTTCTACTGTTCGAACTAAGCACTGAAATGCAACATAGGATTTTAGGAAAAAAGAGATTATAACATTTAGATTGTGTGTACGTACGTACATTTATGAGCAACTAATAGATTTGTATGATAAATGAAAAAAAAAAGAAGCTACACAACGAGCAGATAGTTTTGCTGAGTTTAAGCAAGGGAACTTTATTATTAAATGTAGTTTTATGTGATGCGAAACAATCTATCTTGATGTCCAGATTGAACCTTTTTACATATTGTCACACTGTGTCCATTGCCCCTATATTTACTGGTATCTAAGCTAGTTAGTTTTTGCCAATTTAAATGAATTGAAATCAAAATTTAAAACAACTACCACCAAATCTAGTTTTCTCTAGTGTCAGCTTTAGTTTGTTTTTGTGTTGAAAACAAAAGGATGTTTTGGTAGTTTATCGAGTCTCACATCTGTCCTCTTATTGCAATGCCGCATCCGGCAGCCTTTTTTTTTTTATTTTAAATGAAATAACTGATCTTTTGTGTCTTGCTATTGGTTTAAATCGTGTTCACCCCTAGCACTTGGATTTTGTGTATTTTATCAGTTTATCAGGGTTTTTCTTTCATTAAAGTTATGTTTACATGTCTTTGCTGACCAAACACTGGCAGAATTGTCCGACATGACTCAGTGTTCTCTAACTTTGGTCAAAAGAGCCAGCGAGCACATTTGCCAAATGTTGAACTTTTGCTTCAGGCTCTGTGGATAAAACAAAAAAAAAAAAGGGTAATCTTCATGGTCCCGCGTTATTAAGAACAGTAATGTGTAGATGGTGTTCGGTACTGCCAGAGAAATACACAGACGGTGTGTGCTGTGAATGTAGCGTAAGAGTCGTTCAAGTGCCACATTTTCATGAGTTTTTTTTTTAATTAATTTTATTACATTTAATTTAAATGGATCTTATTGTGCATTCATCTCATTCCTATAGTTAAACTCGCCTCATATTTATATCTTTTGTAACAAGACACCTGGATTCATAATTATATAAAACGTGTGCGTGTGGGTGTGTCAGATAAATAGCAAACAATTGTTTTGTGAATGTATAAATTGTGTAACATTTTGTATCAGATAAAAACTGTACTGGAGTATTAGATGTTCTAGGTATCAGTGCTTTTATCGTGGACGTGTGCACCGATCAATTTAATGAATATTAAGACTTTAAGATCTACTCAGACCTGTATAATGTGATGAAGTACTGTTTATCATCCAGTATTATGAATAAGCTATTTGCAGATACACATGCGCACATTCTAAGATTAAAAAGGATATTTATTGTAGAGCATTTGAAAGAAAACATGTTCCATTCGAGTAAAATGAATATTTTCTAAGGTGTTGACTCTTTTTTCCCCCCCTCAAGCATGACGTGGTGTTGTTTCAGTTCACTTTATAGAGCCAAAGGTCAAAAGTTTATGGGAAACAGAAGAGAAATCATTCAGGAGAAGCCGTAGAGGGAGGAAGAATGGCTGGTTGAGCGCAGCGTTTTCTTCAAACTGAATCAGGGAGTTAAGCGATGATTCAGGTGCAGGTCTACTAAGACCCGGCTGAGCCCGTCATGGCAGAACACGCAGCGGCACCATGGTCAGAGAAACTGTTCAAAGTTCTCGTCATCGGAAACGTGGACGTCGGGAAAACCAGCATCGTCCTGCAGTACGTCAAGAAGCAGTTCCCCGGAGGTTACAAAGCCACCGTTGGCGTGGACTTTGCTCTGAAAACCATCGAACTGGAGCCCAGGACTGTGGTCAGAATGCAGCTGTGGGACATTGCAGGTAAGTGTGATGGGACGGCAGCTGAAGACTGAACTTTAACCCGACACTGATCATGTGAGAACTATTAACCTGCCGCAACTGCACGCTTATGCTGGAATGTGTGAGTGACTAAAAATAAAAACAATCCTTGTGTACTGTACACAAAGGATACTTCTTAAATAGAGTGATATCCTGTATGCATTTAAAATGGACACAGCATACAAATATATGGATTTGGTGAAATGAAACGAATGAATTTCATTAACAGCATGCTTTTCTGTCTATAGTGAAAAAGACATTAGTTTTTGAAACTATTTGCCCATACATGACTTAAAATAAGGCCTTTCAAAACAAGGACAGTTCATTTCTTTTTAAATCTGACAAAAGCAAGTTATTAGATCGGAGCAAAATAAAAGGCAAATCTCGCTGTGATTGGATTTCAACTCTCAGCACAGAGCACGAGTGAAGCATTCCGTTCCTAACCACTTGTATGCGCCATCAATGAGATTAGATGTTCCATTTTTCCTTCCCTCCAAGGTCAGGAGAGGATCCAGAAGATGTCCAGAGTCTACTACAAAGGGGCGATGGGAGCCCTTGTGGTGTTTGACCTCACTAACAGCCACAGCTTAGAGGCGGCGGCACAGTGGAAGCAGGATCTCGACAGCAAAGTTTGTCTGCAGAGTGGAAGCCCCATCCCGGCTGTCCTGCTGGCCAATAAATGCGACATGAAGGGAAGAGACAATGTCCTGCTGTCCACCCTGGACCGCTTCTGTCAGGATCACGGCTTCTCAGGCTGGTTTGAGACATCTGCCAAGGTGGGTGTTTTTAATCAAGGCCCTGAGTCGGACCAGGCAGAAGGTCCTGAGTTTGAATCCTACTGACGCAAGGAGGGAACTCGGTTGCAATAATTTGACAGATTAGGTATGTTAATATTATGAGATAGATGTGAAATGTGGCAATGTGGCCCCGTTGGTACTAGTGAGGCTCGTGCTCTGCAGCTGTGTGTGCCCACCCTTTACCTCCTGCTGGATATTTAATGCAGCTACTGTACGCACTCACCACAACACAGTGGGGGGAGCAACTCACTCACTGTGATCCTTATCACCCACCCCCTCCACTCCACTCCAACCCACCCTGTCTGTTTATAGGACAACATCAATATTGATGAGGCGGGTGCCTTCCTCATCAAACAAATGCTGCGCTGCGACACGGACCCCACCGGTGAGGAGCTCCGCGGGGACGGGATCAAAATGAACGTGGACCAGAGCCAGACGCTGTGCTGCTGAAGTCCACGGCTCTGAGTCCAGCAGCCAAGGCCGCTGGTGGACGGATGGACGGACGGATGCTCGCGGGGCCACGAGCGACTCCAGGAGGGCCGGCGAGGGCTCGTTTTGATACAGTCAGCTAGCAGCTAGCAGCTAGCAACTCTGTGTTCATATAGGGCCACTTCAATTTGGGGTGGCACACCCAAAAGTAAAAAAGGAAATGCCAAATGATGTGTTTTTGGTTTAATGTGTTACGTTTATTGTTACTAATGCTCTAATGTGTATAGACTAATAACAGCACTAATATCTCAACAATATCTCGTTGGTTCTTTTATCTCAGACATAGATTTTTAAGGTTTTTATTTACCTGACATTTTCCGGTGTATTCTTCCGCCTTCATCAGAGTATCACATGATTTTGGTGTGTAACTCGACTCAATCAGCTGATGTTTATTGTTGGGCGTGACTCACCCGCCAGATTTGATAGGTGGGTCACGCCCTCCGCTGTCCGTTCGCCTCTCCAGGATGCTACTCCAACCTTAAAAATCTATATCTGGGATAACATTTTGAAGTCAAGCAATAATCCTGTTTTACTGTGCCATGGGATCTGTGTCGGGAGAGTTGTTGACACTAAAATAGGTTTGTTCTGCTTTTCCTTATGAAGACAAATATACAGCTTAATTCAAAGGTGTGCACTTATTGTAATCATAACAGTTACTGTGAAAAAAAATCAATCACTGGCAAATAAAAACCAGAAAAAGAAAAAGTACAGAAACATGCATCGCTGCTTAATGTAACAACAAATAATTTCCCACCAGGGATCAATAGACTTCTCTAGGTCTGATTTCTGAAAAATATCAGATGTTGCAGTCGTTGATGTTTTGTTTTTGTTGGTTTTTTTTGTTTTGTTTTTTTTGGCAAATGCAATCACAAGTCCTCAAGATTTATGGCTCTGGCCTTTATGGATTATACACTTGCCACCCCAAATTGAGGAGGAGGATGATCCTTCTCAACCTCCTCCTCTTCCTCCTCCTCCTTCTCACTCTACTGCTCCTTTGTCAGCTCTCTCTCTCTCTCTCTCTCTCCTCCTCCTGTGCAATTTGTTTTCTTATCAAAATAAGCGATGTCTGTTGACTTTCTCTGCATTGTCTGCAAGTTGCATAACTCAGCGCCACGTTGTCAGAATCAATACTGAGAGGTGGGGCCCCTGGCCTGGTGGCATTATTGGCTGAGCTGGTTTCCTCATACAGATGCTGTGAAACGCCCATCGGTGGTAAAAGCGAATCTGAGTGCGACACGCCAGTTATGCAACCAGCGCATATAATTATCTGTTAATCACCTCACGGCGAGATGGGCCGAGAGCCTTGCCGGAGCTTTGTGGGGCCGCCTCGACGACGGGGCCAATAGCAGCGAGAAGCTATCAGTGTGACCTGGTTTTTGGTGGATGGGAGGAAACGAGATGAGAAAGCACCCCGCTGCTTCCAGAGAGTTAGTGAGCTGCGAGCCGCGCCGTGGGGAAGCCGTATCTAATCACTGATAGACAGCCAATAAGGCAGCATGTAATAATCCTATTTTCTTTTCCCTTTTTTTTTTTTGGCAGGGTGGCTGTCATGAATGCAATTTGAGTTCTCCATATTCAGAGGCACAAGAAGAAACAGGAAGCCTGGGGAAATTAAATTCTTAGATGGTAGCGATGACTTAAATTGCAGTTTTTATCTTTATTAGCAGAGCTTCATTGCTTAAAAAGGATCATTCTTAAATGTAGTGAATCAAATGCAATTCTATTGTCTGTGATGGAAAGCAAATATTCTGTGTGTGTGTGTTTGTGTGTTTGTGTGTTTTAATGTTGTGAATGTTGCATAAGGAGCCAATTTCAATTGCTTTGTTTCTCTCAATCTGCAAAGTGATTTAGAGTTGAGCTGCAAAGTTGGAGAAAATAATAAACCTGTAAAGCATCTTTGTATTTATTCCAAATAGATACCTCTGCAAGATCAAGAGGCTAGATTGTAGTCCTGACTTCCAAAAGTGTGTTTCATTAATATGGCTGAATGTGTTGTCATTTTTTGAGTACTTAAAGTTGACACTTTTTTTTTTACATTGAGGAGTATTGGTGTGTGAATGTGTGTGTGAATGGGTGAATGCAAGGCCTTTGTAAAGCGCTTTGGGGTACCATGAAGATACTAGAAAAAGTGCTATATAAGTGAATATATATAAGTCAATTTACCATTTATTTCAGAGGAAAAATCCTTCACGTGAACAAATTCAGGAAAATAAACAAATCAAAAACTGTCTATCATTATCAATTCAAGTCGATAATCATTAGCGTTGTGTGTGTTCAGGAGAGGGAATCTTGTCCCAGAAGTTAACTGACATGTTCATACATCATACAGGTTATTTTTGCGTACCAATCCGTCCTTTGCTGTCCAGTAGTTTTACTTTTCAGTGTCCTCACAGCGCATCTAGGGAACTGTTCCACATCCAGCCCCAGGCCACCTTTACACACAAGCTTTTGTCCAAATTCAGGCTCTTTTCTCTCCTTCCCAGATTTGCCATGTTTGCAGTTAAACTCTCCATCTTTATGCAAAAAAACAAAACAACCCTTGCTCCTCAATTCCACCACGGACAAACACTTATCGCTGATCGAGTCAATTTCAACATAATAGGTGAGGAGGCAGTTTACCTCGAGTGGCAATTGTGCCTGAGGGGGGATCTACAGCACAACTGCTAATTATGGACATACGTCCCAGAAACTGGAGACCCAAATTCATGAGTCCAACGCGGCTCCTGGCCCCGATACCTTCCCACGCTGTACACAAAAGCTGACTCTCCTGATGTGTTTATTATAAATGTGACAGTCTGAATGCGAGTCACACTCTCGGCAACAGATCCCATCACTTGTGCATTATTGATATTGCTCCATTTTATCTGCCCTCTTGTGTGTCTTTTCCCTGGAAGCTTCGTTCATATATTCATGATGGCATGAAAATTTCAAATTAGTCAAACTTGTGAATAGGCCGGTGAAGAGCGAAACGGTGTTGGCATCCCCGCTGTGGCTCTGTCACTTGCTTATTGTGTCTTGAGTGACCCATTTTACACTGGGCGACATTAATTAACTATTAACTGACTGTGGAGAGGAGACATTAATATCTGGGTGGGTGGTGCTTCGCTCCATAGATTCCATACAGTATGTTCAAACAGCTGTTGTCGAATGATTGAAAATGAAAATGATGAGTGCTTAACATACAAAACTTTGAATGAACCTTTACGCCTCCTCTTTTAAAATAGAAATAAATAAATAAAGAGTATATCCTTTGCATAAAGGCAACCAATCAGAGACCGGGAGTCCTATGTTGCTGTCCGTGGTGCTGAATTTTGGCTCTCAAACGATTCCTCCTCAACGAAACGCTGTCATGTTGTAATATTGGTTGAGGTTGCCATCTAGCGGCCAAACTAAGCATGCACAAAGATGGCTCGGCGTTCAAATCGAACATATTCCCCAAGACTAAAAAATGACAACTACATCAATGTTTTTGCCACTTGAAATTACACATCCAACCTACATTTAGGTCTTCTGTTCTGATACAACACGAATGATAATGAGGAAAGGAGCATGGCAAAGATAAAAGACAAAGTAGTTCTTGGGATCAATAGGTTTTTCAATTGTACGAGTTTTGCATGGAGATATAAATGTTTTAATCTTAAAGCATTTGTCAAATGTGCCAATAAACAGCACAATTAAGAATAATGAGGTTTCGTCTCATTGTGTGTGTGTGTGTGTGTGTGTGTGTGTGTGTGTGTGAGAGAGAGAGAGAGAGAGAGAGAGAGAGAGAGAGAGAGAGAGAGAGAGAGATAGTGAGTGAAGTAGGCCTTTGATATGCTGAAACTATTTAGGTTGATATACTACATAAAACTTACATTTGACAATCTCACATGTCGTCGTTTAAATGTCTTTTAGTTCTTTATTTATTGAACATGCCTTTCTCAGGACGGGGGCTAATACCAAAGCTGAAAGTGGTCTCAGCTTTTTCAAACCTGTACCCGAGGGGGCTCATGTTTGACGGAGCAGCAAATATTCCGATAACACCAGGAAACGACCTTTGCAAACGACAGTCAGAATGCGTTGTGTCACATTTGAGCTGTTTTCCCTTTAAACGGGCGATTTAAAACCGCACACATTCGCTTTCGATACAGAAAATAAACAACTTTGCTATTCGGGGCTGATAGTGTCACACTCGCCCGGGTCACAGAATACACCGCGACACCGGCGCAGCATCCGGGTGAGCGCAGTGCGCAGGCTCAATCTCCGCTGCAGTTCACTGCGTTTCCGTAGCCAGCCTGCTACTACCCGCTGAGCCCTGGCCGGGGGAACAGCAGCTCACGGAGACGATTGATCTCGATCGAATAACGCCAGAGCAGGACGTTTAAATGGCGGATTAACGCACGTATCGTAGCGGACTAGCCAAATCGATGTGAGTGACTCGGCCGCATTCGGGGAGTGCGCTGGCAGGACCCTCCGTAACATGTGAGATGTGCACGGACATATATTAACTGTGCGTTTATTGTCGGCTAACCAAGCTAGCAGCTACCCACCGCTCACTCCCCTCCGCCGCACACTCCCCCTCCACCCCAACCCCGAGCCGATCTATGGTAGCTCGCTCGATCTGCTCTCTCTCAACCGTCGCGTCCGCAGCGGAGGAAAATGAAGAAGTTCAACATTAGAAAGGTGCTGGACGGCTTGACGGCGGCTTCCTCCTCCTCTTCCTCCTCCTCCGCGACTGCCCCGCCGGGTGCTCCCAGGGAAAACGACGCCGTCCAGGAGACTCTCCAGTCGGAACATTTCCAGCTCTGCAAGGTGGGTTTCCCCCCCCACCACCGCCACCACCCACCCAGTCGCCACCCACCGCCCCAGCTAATCCCAGGCTTGACAGGAGGGCGACTGTTGTTGCACTCTTGACAGTCAGGTGACAGCGGCGTGACTGAACACGGGCGTTTGTTTTCGACCCTCGGCTGCGCTCACCGCGGTGCTGGTGGTGGGGTTGAACTATGCGCATCTAGCATCATGAGAGAGAGAGGGGGGGGGGGCGGGGGGGCAACTAAGATTGGAATTAAACATTTTTTTTTTTGTGGCACAAGTTCGAGCCGTGACGACGTGAACAGACAGCGATTTCCCCCCCCCCCCCCCGTTCTGTGCCTTGACGCTGCTGCTGCTGCTTGTTTGCGTTGCACAGAATCTTCGCCTCGAGCCACCGCTTCGAATAACCATTGTAAATTAGCCAGGTGACTTCATGGTTTTTCCCATGTTTTTTTTATTTTTATAGTTTGACTAGGGATACAATGTCTAGCGCGCTCGCGTGTGAATGCATTAATACAGCAGCAGCAGCAGCACACACAGCTCTCCCCTATGTACATTGCGAGCATTTATTGGCCGCTCTATTAACTCTTCCTGTCCCTGCTGGCCGTGCAGAGCCGTCCCCTTCACAACATGATTTAGAGCTTCAGGCAAAATCTATTTAAGGCCTGATCCTCAGCCATAATTCCATGTCAAATGAGAACTTCAGTCGTTTTTATTAGGAGTTGGTGGTGCCTTGACCAGAAATACGGGCGCCTCTATGCTATTTTTTGAATGATGGCAATAATGTTTTTGAGGTTGGTTGCATGTCAGGATGAAAATAACCCAAAGTGAGTTAATGCTTTTACCCAAACCTGAATGTCCCTAGTTATAGCCCCGATCAGCTCTTTATATTTCCTGTCAGCCTTGCACGATTCATTCCGAAATAAACTCCAGGGGGGAAAAAAACAAAATGCTTAACCCTGTGTTTATATTCTGCCAAAGCATAGCAGGAAGTCAAAACCAAACATTTCAACTTCCTGCAAATCTTGGTCGACATGAGGATGCGAAACTCACTCTTGAAGGGTGTATGGCAAAAAAGGCGGAGTCAACACCTGACTAGAAGTATTGGTGCACTTTGTGACATCACAGTGGGCTCGTTTTCCAAAACCGTGTGTTTTTGCACACACTGAAAAGTGGTGCAAACTGAAGCAGCAAAACTTGTTTTTTTTTCATTACTGGCCAATTAAGTCTTAAAGGAACATATTGTCATTTTTATTATTATGACAGAGCTTTTTGCATAATATGGGACCTTTAAACGAACAATGTGTAAATTCATCCAATCAAGATGAATGGGTTTTAATGCTTCAGTGGTTTTCTTGTAGACGTTTCCTCATTCTGGACGCCACAATGAAGCTGTGTGATGTGAGAGCGTGGTTGGCAAGTCTGAGCTATTCCCTCTGCTTCCAACCTGAGGTTTCCTTCCCTCCTATCACACACTTGAGCTAATTTGCTTGCATGATTTAAAATAAACAAATAAAGAAATAAAATCGAGCCATTAGGTCCGGCTGGAAAAGGTTTGCGCGAAATGTGTCGAGCAAATCGGCCCACCAGCTGCTGCCCCGGCTCGGAGCAGAACAGGTCAGGTCCCCAGAGGTTACGAGGCCACAGCATTACCTGTTACATAATGCAGCTGTAAGCCGCACAGCGCAGCGCCGCACCGCTAGCCAGGCAACGTTTTCCATCACGAAACAATCGAGTTATAGATGTCTAATGACGATAGCGTTTTGGGTGGCGGCGGGATCCTGGCAGTGATGCGCGCTGAGAGGCTGCAAATGCAAGCCTTAAAAATGGATCAAATAAATGTATGACTGCTGTTTTTCCAGCCTTGCACATGTCAGTCAGATGGCAGAGGGAAAAAAAAAATGCGCCACCCCCTCTTTTGTGCCGCAGTTTCTGCCTTATCTCGTTTATTTTGATAATCAGACTAATTTTCCACAGTGATGGATTAAATTTCTGGGAGATTAGGAAAATATTTGTTTTCTGGGTAATGCCAGCTCGACAGAAGCGGATGATTTATTAGCTGGCTGGAGGGCTAATCTAAATTCTGCTTCTTCTTCTCCTTCTTCTTCTTTTTTTTTTCTCCTCCTGCAGACTGTGCGTCATGGCTTCCCATATCAACCATCCTCCATGGCTTTTGACCCTGTGCAGAAAATCTTGGCCATTGGGACTCAGACCGGAGCTTTGAGGCTGTATCCTTCCCCTCTTGTTTTGTTTTTTTCCACCCTCGCCGCAAAAATCAAAATGAAGTCGGATGGAGGAAGGGGAGGAGGAGGAGAAGGAGGAGGGTCCGCTCGAGGAAGGTAAAGCTTGAGTAGTTCCAGCTTCTCCCTCGTCCAGCGATGCGCAACACACACACACACACATAGACACACACTCTCAAGGCTGACGTCTCACTTTGTTGACGTCCTCTCTGAAAATGTTTTACCACCACGTCGGCCCTCCAGCGTTGAAACAAACTCCCGGCGGGGGGTGCGAATTCCTCGCAACGCCTGACCCGCCTTCACCTCCTGTCATGCTACTCGCTCGGAGGTGGGAGCCGACTCCGGCGCGTCTCTCCGTGCAGCCGGCAGCCTCCTCCAGTCTCCTGGAGCGCCGGGCTCATTAGCGCTAGCGCTGCGGCGGCGCGAACAGCCCCGCTGCCATATGCCGAGGAGCCAATCCCCTGTCAACCGCGCCGGCCGGCCTGCCTGCCTGCCTGCGCCGGGATGCCACTTTAACATGTGCTGTAAACACCGCTGGTGTTGCACAACATACACAGGAAGTCAAGCTGCTGCTGCTGCTGCTGCTGCTTTGCCGAATGGCCCCCACCCTCAGGGTGGCTCTGTGCATGTTTACAGTAACAGCAAACATAAAATGAGCTTCTGCGGGCCGGCCGGGGGGGCAACTTTCATGAGTCACGGCTGAAAGTGGCCCTGGACAGCAGGGCGCGAAACGCAGCACGTGGTTGTCCGGTCAAATTAAGGCGTCTCTGCTCGCACTACGTCCTCGGGGGTTTAACTATTAGCGTAAACACAGGGGTTTCCCTCGGTGCTAATGTCCTGCAAAGGAGGCCCATCTGCTTTATTTAGATTTTCATTAGACGCGCCTCTTTATCCACTCTCCAGATTAAGAGAGCGCTGTGTTTACAGGGTGACTCCCGAAGAACACACACGCAGGCCAGCGCGAGCACACACACACACACCACTTCCATGTTGTCCTAATGTGCGAGGTGGAGCTGATGGGATTACTGTCATTCAGGCAGCAGGCCCATTTATCAAAAGACAGGCCGCTATCGATCCACCTCATTGCCCCCGGAGTTTGGAAACATCGCCACAGCTCAGTAGACATAAGCTCAATGAGGTGTCTACAAGCAATAAATGTCTTGCTCTTAAGAGATCTGTCTCCGCCACAGTGTTTTAATCAGCGCGTTACTGCGGACGCTGCCCTTCAAGGGAGCCGCACGGAGAAGTGAGATGTCCTTTCCTGGAAGGTTGAAAAAAAAAAGATTTATCTTCTAAAAAAAAATTTTTTAAAAATCCTTTTTTCCCCCCTATTTCATATGTCCCAGACCTCCAAGTATAACTTTTTTAGGAAGCTATAACCAACTGTTTTTTCCAGTTGGCTGTAAACAGAGGGCTAAATGTGCTGCTTTCTGTAGATCTGTCCGCATTTCTTTTGGATTGTTAATTGTGTGAAGTGCCTCCACTGGAACACCGGACCCTGAACTCCTTCTGACTTCACTGTGAGATCGCCCAGCTGAACTTTAATTTTCGGTTGATGTATTTACTCATAGGCTAGCGCAGGGAAGGGCAAACTTCTTGACTGGTGGGCCACAAAAGAATTTGACAGAGGGGGCCGGAGCAGCAGCAGATGGATGAAGTGTTTTGGTGACCCACCTCATAGGAGGAAAAAATATGTAATGGGATGTGAAGAAAACATGGTTTAATGTCAATTGAAATTAAACACACAACAAAATATATTGAAATGGATGAATTTCACTTATTTCATCACTTACTATTCATCCAATGTCTTCAAGTTCGGCAGGGCCGGATTAGAAAGTTTAACGGGCCGCATATGGCCTCCGGGCCGTAGTTTGCCCATGCCTGGACTGGTGTGTGGCTTTCTCCTCTCAAGCCGTCAACAGCGCTCGTTGCCCGGAACGCATGAGCGAGAGAGCGTGATCAGAACTTCTTGTCATGATGTTTATCAGTCGACTGAGCAAAGCGGAAACGGCTCGTCGAAACAGTGCGGTGAACCACAGTGGTTCATCAGACAGGAAAGGATTGGTCTTTTAAGTGAAGCCGACTCTGTTTCATGTACGCCGCTCAGAATCCAGGAGTTAAAGATTCAACTTATTTTATTTATTTTTTTTACTGTTTTGTTTTTTGAAATATTTTCAAAGCGACTTGGCTACAGTCGGTTGATTTTAAATGTGCTGGATGAACATGAAGCGCGCGCACTCCCCCCCCCCCCCCCCCCCCACCTCTCGTCTACAGCTTTTGTTATTTTCCCCTCACGCAAGACACTTTGGTTTTAACCACGAGCAAGAGTCACGGCTGATTTGTGCGACTTTGCTCAGCTAGAAACTTTGCACCCCGGCCACTCGCGCAGAAACCTTTTCATGAAGGTTTTTACAGCGACGGCGACGACGCACAGGCAGCAAATCTGCAAACGTGACACTCTAGTTTTGCACGTCAGCGATGAAACCTCTTTTGGTTTTTATAATGTTGGTATTTTTGGCCACTTCCTGTTAGCGTGGAAACCAGCTTGGCTCTGGTGCAACACTAACCACGATTGCCTCATACTCAGACCCGCAGCAGCTTTTCGCTTGTCCTTCATTTTTTGACAGCAGCCGGCAGTCGCGGGCTCTTAATTTATTCCCAACCAGAAGAAATGAAGCCGACTGATGAGTCCCTCCGCCTCCTCTGCTGCCTGCTGCTGTGGCGTCATGCAGCAGCAGGCAGCGTAATTCTGACAAATCTAGTGCGGAACTCGCGGGGGCCAGCGGCGAGAGGCGGACGGAAAGGTCACGGGTGAACGCGAGTTCACTCGGCGAGTCATCCTCAGGGTGGCGCCGCCGCCAAGTCCGCCAGTCTGCCGAGGCCTCGGCCGGCGCGCGCCGCTCGTTCCCGACGCCTGCCGCCCGCCGGCTTGTCCCGAAACGATCCCTGGCCAGACCAAACCCTACCTTGGTTTGCTCAAGGCATCCCGGGATTGTTTGGTCACAGCTGGAGCTAATCCCGTTCAGACGCGCTAGCGCCGCGTCAGCTCAAAGCCGACGCGGCGAGACGGCTTCTCACTCCTCCGCGGCTTCATCACATTAAAAGCGCTAGAAACGTTGCGCCTTTTTTTTTTCTCTCTTTCTTTTTTCTTCCCGCCCCCACTCAAAGATTCTCCTTGTGATTAGAAGATCTCATGCCGCTTCCTCTCTCTGCCTTTGTGCAGGTGTGCATAATTAGCGCGTGCGCAGGCTATTCTGCCCGGCTGCTTGAAATCCGAGACGCTGCCGTCGCCGGGTCGCTTGCATCACAGTGCCGCGTGGCAGCCGCCCCGGCCGACGTGGCCTGCCGTCTGCCGGCAGTAAACGCCGCCTGTTTGTCTTCTCCTCCGAAGAGAAGCGGAGGCCTGACATCTGTGGTTTGCTTAATGGGTGGCTCTGCGCTGGGAGAGCTAGAGGCAGAGGGATTCTCTGACCTGGACCCCGCCGCTACGGCGTTAGGGTAATCCACGCCTGCCTGCTCCAGGCTGACTCTACATGTGAGTGAACTAACTGGGCGTTCCGTTTATGGCTGACTTGACTTTGCTCTGCGTCCACGCTGCCGCCTGTTCAGGGATGAAATCTGAGAAACGCGAGACGGTAACTCTTCGTCAGCGCAGTACTACTACACAAGCACGAGCACACACACACACACACACACACCCTTTGCCTTTGTCCATCCCATAATCTGGATTATGTTTATCAGTTTAACCCTGCTGGCACCTGTCCAGTTTGTTGTTGTTGTTGTTTTTTCCTTTGACTCGGTCGACTCGCAGCTTCGGCCGTGCGGGCGTGGAGTGCTACTGTCAGCACGAGAGCGGCGCGGCCGTCATCCAACTCCAGTTCCTGGTCAACGAGGTCTGTTCCTCCTTAATTGTTTGTCTATGCTGCAGGGAGGGGGGGGTTTCCCCCGTCCTCCTCTTCCTCCTTCCTTCACTACCTCTGTCGCTCCTCATTGTCTTATGAAGAAAAATTCACCTTGGGACTCCGCCAAAAAACACTCCATCTTGACTTATTTCGCTTTTCAGAGAATGGTTAAAAAAAACAACAACTTGTAAGACGTGCCCTAAGTGACGTCACAAAGGGCACATCTGCTAGGTTAGCGGTCTTCTAAAGCTCTGCTAATGGATAATTTACGGACACCTTCAATCACGGGAACCGTAGAGGTGCTCAAGTTACGGCAGGAAACGGCAGAATGACTTCACAGCAATCCTCTCTGTTCTTCCAGGGGGCGCTAGTGAGTGCCTTAGCTGACGACAGCGTCCACCTGTGGAACCTGAGGCAAAAAATCCCGGCCATCCTGCACTCTCTCAAGTTCAACAGGGAGAGGTACGCCTCCTCTTCCTCCTCGTGCTCCTCCTCTTCCTCCTCTCTGCTGCCGCGTCTGTCCGTCTGTGAAGCGGGAGAAAAACACGCCGTCGCAGCGGGCCAGCACGCCTTCTGTGCGCCTCTAATTAGGAATGTTGTTGGCAAAAAAAAAACCCACACGCACACACTGCACAGTTGAGACCCCACCAGTCACTAGCAAGCATAGTGGGAAAAGTTAGCAACTAGCATGTTGGATCCGCCTCTGCCAGTCTTGCAAACTACAATAGGCAGCCGTATTTTTGAATGCAGCTTCAGTTTTGAAAATCACAATCTGCTACACATACTGTACATTCACATAAGAAAGCGCAATATTGATGCATAACATATGACCTGATTGTTAACTAAACAAAAGAATAAGGATTTGTCCAGTAATTACTTAAGAGCCAATAAACAGTATTTAGCCTGCTGTCATCAGCTGATTGCTCGCTATAAAATAGAGAATTTTAATATTATGAGTTGTGACATCACTGTTTTTGCTTCATGTCTTTCACCCCCCCCACCCCGTAGTTGTCGTCTTACTGTCCCAGATCAACTTGCGTAGAATCTCAGTGAAATGAATGGTTCCTCCCAGCCCGTTGAGGAAAGACAGCAGTGTTTACTGCCCCCACCCACGGAAGCATAAATAGCCAGGCTTCATTAGTGTGACACGGAGCGAGGCCTTTTGTAATTAAATCTCAGACACTCTCCGAGCAGCGTGATTAGGGACCAGGGGTGACTCTTTGACGGGATTGAGTCATGAGATAATGAAAAGCTCCCTCCCTCCACCCTCACACCCACCCGCCCTTTATCTCCTCCTGTTGCAGAATCACATACTGCCACCTGCCCTTTCAAAGCAAATGGCTTTACATCGGAACGGAAAGAGGAAACATCCACATCGTCAACGTGGAGTCCTTCAGTCTCTCAGGCTACGTCATCATGTGGAACAAAGCCATCGAACTGTGAGTCTGCATTTCTGTCTTCCGCCCACTCTCCCGCCGCCTGTTCGCCTCGACGCCGTCTTTCGTCAATTTGGCCGGAGTTTCAAACTCGGCCGGGTGTCTCGGAAATGCAAAAAAAAGAAGAAGAAAAAAAGTCGGCGTGCGTGCAGTTGGAAACGCCGCCCAGCGAATGCGTGCGAATCCTGTTGCTGGGCGCGAGGGCGGCATGGAGGTGGCGGCTGCTGCGTCTCGCGCCAGGGTTTCTCGGTCGTCTGGAGGTGTTCGGCTGCCTAATTTAACAGAGCATCTATGATAGGGAGTGCCCACTTGATGACCCCTGCGAGTGCTCCGGTGTCAGCCACTCCACCCACCTCACGGATCTGAGGCACTTTTTTTACATCACCGGCCCCGGCTTGGTTGCGCATTCGTCATATGCAGATAAATTTAGATGTCGACCGGCCGCCTGGGAGAGAAGAATGTTGCTTTGCGGGATTCTTCGCAGCGACAAGGTTTTTCCGAGGAAAAAGCAACCCGTGGCGAAGTTTGCAGCAGAGCCACACCTGAGATTTAAAGGGAGATAAACTGCCTGTGTAATATTGAGTTTTTCTCAATGATCTGCAAATCATGTAATCAAATGAATGATGTAGCTCCCAAATAATATAACAATTTAACTTCCTGAGATGAGCAATGTATGTTTTTTTTGTTTTTTTGTTTTTTTGTTTTTTTACTTGATCCAAAAATTGTGTGTTAAAACACACAGCTTTCAAAACCGTCCCTTTGTGACACCACACAGGGCACAAACAAGGACTGTATGTCACCTCTCTTCTCTTTTCTTCTCCTCCGGTGATGACTCTTTCTCCCATTGAGACCGCTTCTTATGGCCCTTTCCAAACACTTGGAAGCATCTGTATTAGCAGCAGTAGGCTGTAAACAGAGGGCTAAATATGCAGCTTTCTACAGATTTAGGCTTTGTTTTTTTTGTTTCAGCTTTAGTCACTCATCGATAATCCATCGTTGGAGGCTGCTCCACTTGAGTCCAGGATGAGACTTAAAATCTGCATATGCAGGATTCCTGGTTGTAGGTTAAACATTTTTAGCAGCATTTCTTTGGGCCAATCTTCTTTGGGCATTCCCTTTGAGTTTTAAAACAGACCAACCAAACCCGCTGCAAACACCCTCCTGCACGTCCAGAGATCCCATTTCCAAAAAACCAGCCGTCCGTCTGCGGCCGCCGTCGCATCACGCGGTGATCGCCGCCAGGCCGAATCCGTCCCCGCTCTTAATACGCAGCTGCGTCCCTGATTGCATCCCAGTCATCAGCAGCGACGAGGCCATTAGCCACCGGAGCCAGACCACACACTCCCTCCCTGGCAGCCGCTCGCTCTGTAGGCCAGACCTCCGCTGCCTCCACGCCCCCTCGCGCTCTGTTGCCAGGGCGATGCTGTCTCCACACACTTTAATCTCTCACAGACCCTCATGTGACCCTGTCCAACTCCCCCCCCCCCCCCCCCCCCGAACACACACACACACATACACACACTCTTTCCATCTCTCTCTCTCTCTCATATGCCACACCTCTCTCGGGAGCCAATTTACATCTCCTGATCTAAAAGCTGCACAATGTGTTTGGCAACACCTGTGAAATATGTTTTTATTGCATTCATTAAAGTTCCACCATTTTGCAGTGGATCCTCTGATTGATGCTACTTTTTTTTCTCCCCCTTCCTTCTCTGAAACTCAAACAGATCCACTAAGACACACCCGGGGCCTGTGGTGCACATCAGCGACAACCCCATGGATGAAGGCAAGGTAAACTGATAGTTGACCGCTCAGCCGCCTGTGGCGCAAAGATAAATTTTAATCCTGGAAGCCAAAACAATGGCGTGCAGTCGGTGTGTATTTTGGAGGCGCGCTCCTCCGCTCGGCAGATAACTAGTCCGGCACCGGCGGCGCTAAGTCAATACGGCTCGTGTAGCAACACCGGAGAGTGATAGCGGAACATTCATAAGCTAATTAAAACATCAATGCAAAACATCAGATTTTCTTTTGTAGCTTGAAGTCGGAGGCGAAGAGGCAGGACCCCCGTTGCTCCACAGAAATAATCCTCATTTTCTCTGCAGAATCGATGACCTTGAGTGAAGTTTTTATCTTAAAGAAAGAAACAATTGCAGGAAAAAATAGGTCAAAATGCATTCCAGAAGCATTTGACAATGTTAAGACACTGCAGCAGAGCTCTGATTGAATACCGAAACAATTTAGGGCAATTATTTGGGTAGAATATAAGCAAAATGAAACTATCTGAATTGTACACAAAGAAAAATGTTGCCTGTATTCAGGTGCCATTTGTCCTGTAAACATTCCTGAAGACCATTAACAAGTCATTAATGTAGATGCTGATGTCGGCTAATGAGCAGCCTTTTGCTGTTTATTACCCCCCATTAAGACTGCACACATCATGCAACATGATAACCTGCTGGGTGAAGTTAACAAAGAGCATTTCGACAAAATGTGTTGAAATCAGTGCAGCAGTTATTGGGACACCGACTGCGTCACCAAATTACACTTGCCGCTTGCTGGCGGAGGGGGCGGGGCAGTTGCCTGCAGTGAAGCCTGGCTGCATAACTTGAATTACTACTAACTGAATTACGAACTGACATTGTTGTGTGACACTGTTAATACAGTGTGAGCATATAAAAGGCTACTTGTCACAATAATGGAATCATGACAGTAATATTAATATGTTGGTAGTTGTAAAATTGATATGCCGCAATCCACATTGCCATGAAATACAAATTGAAACACTATTACTCAGGTGATTTCAATTATGTGAACTTCAGAAACCAGATTCTGTGTCATCAACCTGACGACATCACGCCATAGCAGCAAATTTAATTTTGTATGGTTATTTCTTCCAGTTGAAAAAAAAAACAAACAAAAGTCAATCTGAGGAAATCCTGATAAATTCTTATCTTACCAATCACTAGCAACGTTTCCATTACCCCTAGAATTGTGATATAACATAAATATTGCAATAAAAAACTGGTAATGGAAACACCAAAACTTCGAAAAACCTCTCAACTATCGCTAAAAGGTTTTTAGCGCTCTCATGAGTTGGTTTCTCGGACGTATCGATACAGAGGTATATCGCAAAAGTGCAACGGAAACATGTACGCGCCACCGGACATGACGTACGTGGTCACGTGACCAGTTCACTTTAAGTGAAAATGGCGCGTTATGTTTGGACGGAGAAGGAGACAGAATTTTTTATTTATTTTTTTACAAGTAATTAAAGAGAAAGATTTAATTCTTGACAGCAAACAAAATGTTTCGTGCCTCCATTCTCAAAGTCGGGTCTCGTGTGACGAGATTTGACGAGTGGCTACGCACCGTTCAATGGAAACACCTGCGAATCGCAAATTTACGTTGTCAAAAATGTTGAAGGATCGCTTTTATCTTGCAAAAAAAAAAACTGTAACGGAAACGCAGCTATTGTTAACATCCTCTTACCGTGACGGACTCCTGTTAGACATCTGTTCAACCTCTGGTTGCCAGTCGGCTGAGCTGCTCCTGCTTCGCCTCTCCTGTTCCTGCAGCTTCTGATTGGATTCGAGTGCGGCGTGGTGGTGTTGTGGGATTTGAAGTGCAAAAAAGCTGACTACCGCTACAATTACGATGAGGTAAGGCCTAATTTCCCTCTTTTCCAATTGGCGCGACTCGTTAATTTGTTCGGGTTCTCCCGTGTTTTGTCCCTCGGAGGTTCACCCGTCACCCGTCATTTCCTTTTAAACCTGCTGCAATTCCACCCACAAGCTTTCCTGTTTCTGGCGGCTTCTGTCGCCATGTGAATGTTGCCGTCGTGCAAGTATGGAATGAATGAAGGAAAATCCACATTTTGCAGGTTGTTGTGCGTCTGACGTGTTTTTTGCGACCCTATGTCGGAACAAAGGACTGAAAAAGATTTCTTTTTGTGTTTGTGTGTCTGTAAGGCGATACACTCAGTAGCCTGGCACCATGAGGGGAAACAGTTTGTCTGCAGCCACTCTGATGGCACACTGACCACATGGAATGTAAGAGCTCCAGCCAAGCCTGCACAGATCATCACGCCACATGGTACGGAGCTGTCGCGTGCATCCTCGCACCGTTTACGTGTGCGCACGTGCACGCGCACGCACACACGCGCGCGTGTCGACTTGAAGCCAAGGGTATTTTTAGAATCTCATGAAAGGTCTGTCAAATCTTCACGGCGCCGGCGTTTTGCGATGACAGGCAAAATTGCAGCGTGTTTGCGTTGCCGTTCCACATTAATCTGAAGTGTTTCTGTTTCTTTTTTTCCCTCAACCTCATCAGGAAAGCAGCCTAAAGATGGAAAAAAGCCAGAGCCATGCAAGCCCATCCTGAAGGTGGAGTACAAAACAACGAGGGCTGGGTGAGTGTGACGCCCATCCTGTGTGTCTGTGTGAATCCGTTTCCCGTACTGAAAGTGGCCCTTCCTGTTATTCTGTCACAACACCTTTTATGAAATAGTGCAGTTCTGCCGAAGACATTGCAAATCCTGAAGTCTGTGTCCCATCAAGTTGGTTTATTTTCCTTTTAAGCTCCTTAAACTTCTTCCTCCGTTCTTATTTCTTCGAGTGCTTGAAGAAGATTTTTGTGTCAAGGACAAAAGTTTCCTATAGAACATGACATGAAATAATGAACTAATATATCATCACTGATCTAATTATCGCACCTGACTTTCTGTCAGTTATTAGAGGACAGAATTTAATATAGTCTTCGTTATAATTAAGAAGTATGCGCCTCCCGTCGCGGATTCTCTCAGAATGGGGGCAAAGAATCTCCGGAGGTGGCCGTAAAAACCTTCACATCCCTCCTCAGCCATTTACCGCCGGCTCCAACGCTCGCATCTCATAACAGCCGCAAAGTGCCGAGCAAGCGAAAAAATTCAAACCGCCGCCGTTTCCTTCTGACCGCAGAGACCCATTCATGGTTCTGTCTGGGGGTCTGTCCTACGACACGGTGGGGAGGAGAGCTTGCCTGACCGTCATGCATGGGAAGAGCACCACCGTCCTGGAGATGGACTTCCCCATCGTGGACTTCCTGACACTGTGCGAGACTCCATATCCAAACGGTGAGCTGCAAAACTTCACTCTGTGTGGGTTTAGTGTTTAGTTTTTGTTGGGTTTTTTTTTTGTCGTTGTGTCAGGATTTTACCATGTTCCATGTTTCACTCCAGATTTCCAGGAACCGTATGGTGTGGTGGCCCTGCTGGAGAAGGATTTAGTTGTAATAGATCTCGGACAGATCGGGTAATTTCTTAGTTTTTTTTTATCATACTAAATAAATCTTTTAAGTTCAATCACAATGTATTGGAGGTACTATATTATACACATTTCCAGATCTTTATTTTTCATCCCAAACTTCAGTGGAACAGCTTCAAACAATTAATAATTATACCAGCCTCCCAAAACCACACGTTTAACCCTCTGTTTGCATCCTCCTGAAAACACTGGGTTTTTCCGTGTATTTGGAGGGGGGTTAAAAACAAGATGGCTGCAACACAGTCTCAGAGAATGGAAAAAACATATTTTTATGACATCACAAAGGGCTCAGGACCTTTAAACTCTTCAGACAAAACAAGCTGCTTTCAGCCGTAAAATGCTCTTTTTAGTGATTCTTGCCTCTGATCCGTTCTGCTGACAGGTACCCGATCTTTGAGAACCCGTACCCCCTGACCATCCATGAGTCACCGGTGACCTGCTGTGAGTACTTTGCCGACTGCCCCGCTGAACTCATCCCTGCACTTTACTCTGTCGGGAGCCGGCAAAAGAGACAAGGTTACAGTAAGAAGGTAAATGGCCGCCGTGTAGCTGCGCACTTTGATTCCGAGTGGATGGCCTGCAGGCATGACGCACCCGTGCTAATAAACAAGGCCCGTAAATGCTAATAATTCCAAATGCACTGTCTTTTTCACAGGAATGGCCCATTAGTGGAGGGAACTGGGGTCAAGGCACTCAGAGTTACCCTGAGCTCATCATTACCGGGTCAGTGGCTAATTATTCACTGTAAAGCTCCTTCAAGCAATGAGTCTAAATGCAAAAAGAAAGTTGGAAAAAAGGTATAAAATACAATCAAACGTTTATATCCAACCTCCTCTCCTGTTTCAGGCATGCTGATGGCTCCATTAAATTCTGGGATGCTTCTGCATGTGAGTAGATTTATTCTATTCTGGGCAGACGTTTAAAGTCAAAGTAGCCCTGGTGAGCGTTGGAATTGGAAAATTCACTCTTGCCCTCCCGTCGCAGTCATGCTGCAAGTGCTCTACAAGCTGAAGACGGCCAAAGTTTTTGAGAGAGCTCGCGCCAAGGAGGAGAAGCCGAGCACGGACATCGTGGACGAGGACCCGTTTGCCATCCAGACCTTGTCCTGGTGCCCCGAGAGCAGGATGCTGTGCATCGCTGGGGTGTCCGCCCACGTCATCGTCTACAGGTTCAGCAAGCAGGAAGTCACCACAGAAGTTGTGCAGGTGCGCCAGTGATCGTTCTTCTCCTGTGCGTGTTGTGGTTCCAAAAAACTCATGTCAATGGTTAAGTTGATTGGTTGATCAGGTGTGCCCCATGAGTTTCTGTGGCTGTGTCTCAGTTCAGGGTCTGCATCCTTCGATGCCTGCATTTGTATGCTAGTTACGTTATAGCACTGCGCTAAGGCTTGTCCCAATTCGCTAAAATTCGAAGGACGCCTGCTTTTACCTGATTTGGAGGATGCACCGCTACTATCCTTCGCAGCCTCCCGGATCCCAGGATGCTTTGGGACATTTGGGATCCTGGGAAGTCAGCTGAAATGCCGGCATCTACTGGCAAAGACATGACATTAACGTATTGAAATTTCACAATTTTACCATTGGGTTATTACTTATTTGAACATCCGACGTCATGGGTGGATGGCGAACCAATGGTTAGCTTGATGCTATAAAAACTTCACTTCCGAGGTTGGCCAGCAGTAGGGAACGGCGGTGAAGCAACCAGGAAATACGCTGAAGGCTAGGCCGTCCCATTTGGTTACCGGGGAGGCGGGTTTGTATTTGGACCCAGCCGACCAAGAATGCAGACCCTGCATTGAGACAAAGCCTCTGTGTGTATAAGAGGTGTTTTTGCCAGGTTGGACTTTTACCCTGATGAAGGCTATAAGCCGAAACGCATACGTCCAGTCCTTTTATCTCTGTAGCCATGCCAAAATAAAGGCTTCAATTTTTATTTCATATATAAAAACAGAGTTTTCAGTCAGCTTCTATGCATAAACCCCAACCAAAGAGCACCTGTTTCATTTAAAGGACCCAAGCGTCTTCTGTTTTTTCCTTCATTCAACTCTCGTCCTTTATTGGCTGGATTGCATTTAGAAAGACACGAGACAGGAAAAAAACAACATTATTTCCTCTCACTTCTCCTGGGGGTGCAGCTCCTGGAGGTGCGGATGCAGTCCGAGTTCGGCGACGGCGACTCTCCGGACCCAGGAGGGGATCAGACCCCTACCCTGCCCGCCCCGGTCTCCTCCAGCCCACAGGAGAGCGAGCCCCCCCCTACTCAGTCCTCCTCCGGCAGCACCTCCTCAGACGGACCGCGGGACAACATAGCCTGCCTGCAGTACGTGGGGACATCTCTGATTTATTGCGTCGTAGCCGCCACTAATACCCGCCTCACAGGGCCCACTCTGTCTAGACAAAAAAATAATGATAATGATAAATTCCCACCCACCCACACACCGGAGAAAAATAATCCTCTCCATGTAACAATGTTGTGTTACAACCAAAATAATAATATAAAGAGGGCTGATGGTTGAGTTCCGGTGTGAAGCTCATGCTGCTGCCGGTGTCGTGCAGGGTGCGCAGCTCCCCGTTGAAACAGTCGCCAGGCTACCAGGTGGAGCTGGTCATCCAGCTGGTGTGGGTGAGCGGGGAGCCTCCTCAGCCAATCACCAGCCTGGCCATCAACTCCTCCTACGGACTGTGAGTTTTAATCCCGCAACTCCACACCTACTTCTGACAAAAAGGCGGCGCAGTCCAGGGCTTATAACGTCGCCGCTGCCGCCTTGTGTTCCAGGGTGGTGTTCGGAAACAGCAACGGCCTGGCCGTGGTGGACTACCTCCAGAAGACGCTGCTCCTCAACATGGGCACGTCGGAGCTCTACAGCCCGTCCGACCCCTACCAGAGGCAGCCCCGCTCCCCGCGCAAGACCCGACAGCCCTCCGGAGGTGAGCTGCACTGCCCCAAAGCCTTCTGAACACTCCCTGTTAACAACATGAATATCACATGAAACACGTCCCTCCTTTAAGGTCCTTACACACCCGGAAATAGGCGAAGTGATGTGAATAAATAATGCAAAAATGTGAATTTTTTTTTCTGTACACACTGCAAGGTGCAAGGTGAAAATGTGTATAAAATTCGCTAAGCGAATAAAGTTTGGGGCTCTTTCTTTTTGGATACGTAGGTCAGGTGACTATAGGTCAAAGGTCCAGCTCGCCTCGCAAAATTTGACACGAGCAAACCAGTGTGTCAGGACCTTTACAATGAATTTGTGGGCCAATAGCCATTCCAAAGTCAACTGTCCTAAGCCGCACTGGCTGTGCAGATGTTGGTGAGGGAGGCGGGCGGGTGACACTTGGCAGCAGTGGCGGCAGCCGCCGCGGTGACTTTGCGCCGCCGGTACCGCCCCGCCCCCTCCCACCTGCAGTGGCACCTGTTCCCCTACAGGGGGCGTGACTGACAGACTCTCCATCTGTTCAGTTGGGGCAGATCAAAGGCACCGCAGCAGCGCGCAAGCTCATGGTTTGCGTCGTCAGGGTCACGCTGTTTTCCTTTTGAACTACAGAACCACTCTCGCTTCATATTTCCCTGCTGGTCTGAGCGTCGCTGTTTTGTTTTTTTCTGTGTTTCTGTTTTATATCATTCTGTCATTGACTGCTTTTTATTTGTTCTTGACATTCTCAGGGTCTGGTGCTGGATTTAGGTGCCACGCTTTCTATTCCTGTCAGTGTCTTTTGATATCGCTATTGATCTCTCACGTGTCACCGAACTTGCTCACCTTTTCAGAAAGTACATGAAGTACACAAATCCCTAGAAATCAGCCCTTTGTGACATCACAAAGGTCACTAGTACCTCTCCCAGGTTTTTATACGGAGGCTATAAACACAGGGCTAAATATGCTGCTTTCTGCTGGCTTTGCAGTCTGTTTAGATTATTGAAGCCAACTTAATGTCTGAAAACCAAACAAAATCCGTCTGACAGATTTATTCTCAACCACAAATCCAGCATGAGGCCTCGGAGACTGTTCCTCTCCACTTTTCTCTTCTTCTTCTTCTGACGTCCATCCATCTCATTCGACTCTTCTTCACTGTCTCTCCCTGTAACCCCCCGCTAAGACGTTCCGAACGCAAAGTCATACATGTCCAGGCTCTCTTACTTGTACTCTGAGTCTGTGAAAAAACTTCGCCCATCTCATCCCAGTAAGTCACGTTGTGTCCGAACCCCACCCACGCCATCACTCCCCTGCTCCGAGCCCCCCCCCCCCCCCTGTTGCCTCATAAAGATGCTCTCCCTGATTTTAATAAAGCACTCCCAAAGCTCACTTTCCACTTTTTTTTCTTTTTTTTTTAACATCAGCAGTGAGCTTAAGGAAATTGGTCGAGTTGGGAACAATTAAATAGAATCAGGCTGCAAATCTTTAAACCCTTCAGACTATTTCACCAGCGAACTAAAGTAACACCTCGACTCGGTAGATTGGAGTTGAATTCTGTGGCCCTGTCAAGATAATTACAACCTATCGTCTCACAAATCCGTCAGTTTTGTTGTCACTGCAAGACCAGGACAATAATGTAAGAACAGCAACTAAATTTGCAGTGATGATAATGTGCTTATTTTTTCGTGGTAACCATTTAAAACCATTGCAATTGAACGTCAAAGACACACTTTGACCGTTAAAACTGGCTTTAAGAGATGATGGGTTGATGAGTGACACTCTTGACAGGTCTGGTTAACACCTCCTCCTTTGTCTGTTTGGGTGCCGCTTTATTAGTTCTAGTGTTTAACTGTGTGTGTGCGTGTGCGTAGGAACTGTCATTGCTTTAGTCCAAACTTCCAGAGTCTTTTTTTTTTTTCCAGCAGTAGGACGCAACCCACTGTGTTTAATTCCAACCTCTGCTGCTCCCTCAGCGCTCTGCGACTCCAACGACGGCTCCAACGCCTCTGAGGACCGCTGCAAGTCGCCCACTTCAGGTGAGACTCTGTTAAATCGGGCTCGCAGGAGCTTTCCCAGTGTTGTTGTCGGGATGTAACGATATCAAAATCACAGAGCGCGATAATGGCGCCGTATTTATTGAAGGATTTAAGGGAAAAGTCAAAGAATTGGAGATCAATTGAAAAATAATTGAATAATAAAAGCTAGGATACGCACATCCTTGTGCTGTTGGTGTGCGCCAGTTCCAGTCCAGACTCTTCCTCTCCTCTTTTGCCTCTTATTTATTTCTCAACGCGGAAAAGAAGACAAAAAATCACCGTTTGCGACATCCTCCGCTTCTGCTCTGCAGCTCCATCTGCAGAAGTTTAGCGGATCGCAACGCACGATGGATGCGTCGCCAAGTGGCGTCTGCACCTCCAACTTTTCTGCACTTTTCGCCGACAACACCTGTTGTTTGAAACCCTCACAGCACCACGACAGCATCGTCACCCCGACGCAGTTCAGAATCAATGATATCGTTGCATCCCTGTTGTTTCAAAACGTGTGTTTCATTGTCAAAATGCCACAAACTCTCCTGTAGGGTCTACCTCACCTTGCAATTCAGACGATGAGCGAAAGCCGAAGTTCATAGAGAAGGGTAACTGTTTTTCAAACAAGTCGCCCCTCCCAACCCCATTTGAAGCATTTGAAAGATGACCGCAGTCATCTGATTTGTCTCTCTGAACCTCATTTCCAGTGAAGATCAAAAGCAGACGCTTTTCCAAGACGGTTGCCAATGACTTCGGTACTGTATCACCGGGATGTCTTCCCTCCCGCTCGTCCGTCCGCTCGCTCTTTCTCTCACTGAATGACGGCGTTCTAACCACGTTTTGTGCCGCAGTCCTGCGTCAGCCTGTGCATCCTTGTGCCAATGACAAGAAAGAAAGTGCATTCCAGGAAATTGATTATCCTTTTGTGATTAATCACGTTAGCTTGGGCGAAGGAAAAGTTCTGTGTCTGTGATTAATGAGAAATCTTGTACCCAGTGCATGACAGGACGTCTTCTGACTCTCAGCTCTCCAGATTTTCTATGCAGATTTTCCGCTAAAATGCTACAGAGTGCTGCTAATCTGGCTTTGGCTCCCTGTTTTACATTCAGAAGCATAGAAAATCTGCTTCGTGCCTTCTCCCTTACAGCACTAATGTCCTCACGGTGTCACTTCAGTGTTTAAGTGAATTATTCCTCTCTGATTATAGCCACTCGCTGTGTGTGTGTTTCTTATTCCAGGGTTCTCGGCTCAGTGTTTGGCTGCCCACTGATTATTCTTCCTCCCACTCGCGCTGCATAACTTAATTCACTGAATAGCAGTTTCTTGTCTGCTTCTCGCTTGGTTTGACCTTGCAGGCCCCTCTGCTGCTTCTCAGCCACATTTGTGTGTGTGTGTGTGTGTGTGTGTGTGTGTGTGTGTGTGTGTGTGTGTGTGTGTGTGTGTGTGTGTGTGTGTGTGTGTGTGTGTGTGTGTGTGTGTGTGTTTTTTAAGGATGGTTATAAACGGCACGCGGCAACGCTTGGGGTTTTATTCCTAAATTATGCGGAGGAAACAAGCAACAGGCTGTGGCTTCAGTTTTAATCAAATTGTGTGTACTCTGATCAGCCAATTTAAAGCTTGTTGTTCTCAGCAAGACAGGAACCCATACAGAAGGTTTAATATTGTGGTTTGGAAAAGCCAAAATTCTTAATTGTACTTATAATAATGATGCCTGACATATGAGCTGTCCATCAGAAAGTGCAGCTCAAAACACTTTACTCATGATTATAATTGTTTTTGACCTGCTATACAGGTTTTCCTTAGTTATTTAAATATTACACGTTGAATGCAACTTAAGTCAATTTTGGAAAAGAAAGAATTAAAACCATAATTATAGTCATCCGTGTCAGAATCCCTTTCAGACCCACACTGAGTCTCACAGCTTTGTCTGCCCTCAACAGTCGCCCGGAGTTTATAACCACTCTTGAGCATAACTCTGATATTTATTTCCAATCATCTTGCACTGATTTGCAATGTTGCAGACTACCCGGTGGATAATTACTCATTTTGTTTCCATCATATTTTCAAAGCAACATTTTTCCTCTTCTTTTTTTGTTTTGTTTTTAGCAGCTGGAAAGTAAAATTGGAGTGTTTGTCTCTGTTTCAGCTAAGATGTCGCGGAAAATAAGCTCGTCTGGCGAGCAAAAGCCAGATCAGGGTAAGATGCAAGCCTACAAATTACAGCCTACATTTTTTCCTCCCTCACTTTCCAGGTTCTCCGTCTGTAATGTGACTCCTCTGCTGCCTCTGTGTTCAGTTCGCACCTGTGAAATATCTCTGCGTCTGTGAACGCACCTTGTTTTTTTTGTTTTCCCCGGTGTCAAGATCTGAACCTGCTGTTGACTGTGAGTTAAGAGGAACTCTGTGTTTGCACTGTGAATAGAGGACAGGTCCCACCGGTGGTGCCACATCTTGCTTAAGAGGCAATTGTCCGACGTGCATGAGGGCATAGCGGCGCCTGCCACCAGGCACAAAGCAGCCATTTGTCGAACTTTCTCCGACCCCTACTCCCGTGAGTGGACTGGTCGCCATCCGACTTGGTCTGACGTGGGACAACTGGTACTAACTCCCACCAGCGCTGGCGCTTTTATTGTGAAGCGGTTGTGGACATGTGATACTAATCTCACAATGACTCTTTCATTCTTTTTTTTTTCCGAGGACGCTGCGCTGACTTGACTGTAGTTGGGTTTTTTTTTAAAGAAAGAAAGAAAATCCTTCCTTGTTTACAGTCTCTCCTGCGGAACCGTTCCCTCTGTGTCACAGATCTTTTTCTTTTCTTTTTTTGCGTGTCTGCTGCTGCCCCTCATTAGCTGTTTCAACGTGAAGCCGGCATTCTAGCCGTCGTCGGCACAGTAATGAGGCATGAATAATCTTTGTCTGTAAAGGCCAGCACTGTCCTGGGAGTCCCTATAGCTCCACAAACATCTCCTACCTCTATTTTTCACATTGAGAATGTTTTTGTCGGGATTTTGGGCTACCAGTATGTGCAATTAGAAGAAAATGAAGTGTTGGACATGAACCGTGCAGGAGCTTCTCAATGTCAAAAAGCCTTTTGGTGTGCTAGGTCTGATGAGACAAGAAGAAAAGTGATTTTATTGCTTGGAGAACGCAGGTCTAACATGATAACTGACTTCTGATCGGCTTGTTTTGTACGCCATTAACTGACATTAACCGCAAACACTTCAAACGGAGCTCACGCCTCCTGTTTTTTCCCGCTCCTTCCCAGACGCCAAGGACAACTCGTTCACTCGCTCGCGCAGCTCGAGTGTGACCAGCATAGACAGAGAATCCCGGGAGGCCATCTCCGCCTTTCACTTCTGCGAGAGTTTCCCCCGGAAGAACGACGGCCAGCCCGGCCCCTGTCTGCTGGTGGGGACCACGCAGGGCTCGGTGATGATGGTGGCCCTCAGCCTGCCGCCCGGCGGAGAGCAGAGGCTGCAGCAGCCGGTCGCCATCTCCTCCTGTGGTAAGTCAGTAAATGATGCTTTGCCGCCCTTCATGCAATGCAATGTCATCGAGGAATGCAGGGTAGAAGCTCAACCATATTGCTAATTGCTAGCCACTCCTCCTTAAATATGAGTCTTGCGATCTCTGTGGCAGCAGCGGTGCAACATTGAGTCTTAAATAACTCTAGAATAACCTTTTATTCAAGCGGTTGTCAGATTTCTGCTCCCTGGCGCAATGCAACCAGCTGCTTCTCAAATCCAGGCAGCATTTAAGGAAGTAGAGCCCTCAGCACCAAACCAAACTGTCCACTCTTTGTTGCAGTAAATGGCTTAATCAATGTGTTCCTGAATCTGTTTCATTTAAATTGCCAAATCATTCTTACTGTGCTGCAAAAAAAATAAAAAGCAAAGATCTTCCACTGTGTCATAAAAATGTTCTGAAGTTTCTAAATTATTCCAACGATAAAACACGTTTTTAGTCATTTTTATGCATCGTCCGGTCATTTGAACATTTTCCACAATCCGAAAACCATTGCAACCCCTCTGTAACACCTCTCCAGGCACCATGGCCGGCCTCAAAGGTGGCATTTTAACAATGGCTCTCCTCGACGCCACTGGAACTCTGCTGCCCCCTTCCTACGAGCCGTGGTACGACCCAAACGCCTCGGACGAGGATAAGGAGAAGAGCCGGAGGCGCAGGCCGGCCTCCCCTCCCTCGTCACAAGAGGGCCAGGACTCCCAGTTTGCCGTGCTGTGCTCGGAGAAGCAGGCGAAGGTCCTGGTCATGCCGTCGCAAACCCGCATCTACAAACACAACATCACCGAGACCTCCTTCGTCCTGAGGGCCGACGTGGTGCAGATGGCTGGAGCCAACTGCATCGCCTGTTTCTGTGCCAACGGGCATATCATGACTCTGAGGTATCACTTTAACTCCTTCAAAGGGAAAAGGGGTGGGGGGCGTCTGCCAAGTCCAGCAGTTCACAGCTTGTTTTGTCTCCTCCCAGTTTACCCAGTCTGAGGCCTCTGCTGGACGTCAACTACTTGCCGCTGACAGATATGCGCATCGCCAGAACGTTCTGCTTCTCGAACTTGGGTCAGGCCCTCTACCTCACCTCTCCCACCGAGATCCAGAGGATCACCTACAGCCAGGAGACGTGCGATAACCTTCAGGTCAGACAGGGTCCGTGTGTGCGTGTTTTGATGGTGCACATTTTCTCAAAGGGTTTGAAACTGAGAGATGGGACTGGAGGATTGCGCTAGAAATCATGGCAATTGTATTAGATGAGAAACACAGCTGGGCTGGTGGGTGTTAATGGACAGAGAGGACCAGAACCAGATCTAGAACACATTTCCCGATGCTAGCCTACGTGCCATATCATGCAGCATGACCTTCATTTTACTCAAATTATCTCAGGCCTGTCGTCTTCCCATATACCGGGCCATAATCTGGACTGTCAACAAAGCGCGATGCTATGTTTTACCGTCAGTAGTACCAGATGGTCACGTGTAGATGGGTGTGGTGCTCAACAGGAGATGCTGAGTGAGTTATTCACCCCTGTGGAGACGCCAGAGGCCCCCAACAGAGGTTTCTTCAAAGGCCTGTTTGGTGGAGGAGCTCAGTCTCTGGACAGGGAGGACCTCTGTGAGTGCAACACGGCCTTTGTCTTGTTCCTTCTTCTAATTTTTTCCAACTCACTTTTTTTTCTGACTCTGATATCTGTTTGATGTCTTTGGTGCAGTCGGCGAAACAGCTGCCGGGAAGGCCTCCAGGAGCCTGGCCCAGCACATCCCCGGCCCGGGGGGCATGGAGGGCATGAAGGGAGCGGCGTCGGGCGTCGTGGGGGAACTCGCCCGTGCTCGGATAGCTCTGGACGAGAGAGGGCAGAAACTGGGCGAGCTGGAGGACAGGACCGCCGCCATGATGGCCAGCGCCGAGTCCTTCTCCAAACACGCTCACGTTGTACGTGCCTGCCGTTGCTTTTCCCACCCAACGCATTATTTTCAGCTTTACTGACTCTGCATTGTTTTTTCTTCTGCCCCCTCTCCCTCCCGCAGATGATGCTGAAGTATAAAGATAAGAAATGGTACCAGCTCTGATGGCAGCGCGAGGAGCGTCGGACTCTGTACACATGAAAGAGCTGGAGGTCCCTCTTCTTCTTTTCTCAGTTTTTTCTCTCCACCGGAGGCTCTGCTAAACAGACTCATGCTTTTATTCTCAGCACAATATCCTACACTCTGCTTTTACCTCAGTCACTGGAGGACTGCGGCGCAGCAGCGGACACTGGCCGACCCAGCATTAGTAGAACGGAAGGAAACGGAACCGGAGGAGCCCGCAGGGGGAGAAAAAGTCTTTCTTTCCGTTTCGCCCGATGATCAGCTCGCAGATCATGAGCGAAGGGACCTTTCCATGTCCATAAGTCCTGCACTCACATATATCGCACCTATATATCTCTATCTACACACCCTGCTGTTATGTTTGGAAAGAAGAGAAAAGACAATTCTGCAAAAACTCGTTCTTGTGGAGGCCTGCCTGCAGCTGTTCTTCTTTCCTTTCTTTGCCCTTTACGATGTCTGCCAAACGCAGTGGACTTGAATGAGGAGAAAAGTCTGATGAACCCCCGACCTCCCCACCTCCCCTGTCCTTCAAAAATCCCTAATCAAGTCGCTGAAGATGCAAAGTTTACCTAGTGAGGATCGAATCAGTGAGGGAGCGGCGTACGCTTGTGCGTGTGGTCTGAATTGTTTGGTTTTTTTTTCGAGCTTATCCTCTTGTCCTGCTATCGGTCTGTTCTGCCACTTCTTTGTTTGTTTGTTTGTTCAGAAAGGGCCTTTTTTTTCCAAGCACTTACAACGAAGGAGAACAGACCAATAGATAAACAAATCTGTTGCCTCTCATTGAATAAGGGCTGGTAGTACACTAGTTCATCACTGACTATTCCTTTTACAGTGCTTTTCCAAAACAAGTTGGTGTTGACAAGAAAAACAAACGGCAATTAATCTAAGAGTTTTTTTTTAATTAGACTATTTATTGGAGCAGCAAATGTATGAAATAAGAGAAGTTTGTACTTTGGGCATTTAGTTTTGTTGTTTTGTTTTTTTTTTCCATTAGTTAAACGCCGCTGAAAAAGTTTACTCCGGATGAAGAGTTTACAAAGTTTTATCAGGAAAAAAATGAAGTTGATACACTGAAAAACCCCTGAAGGTCTTCTGCTGTATTCTGGACGCTTTTTAGGGGCTGCAGCTGAGTCCTGTGTGAGAAGGATGACGTATTGAAGGGCAAGACAAAGATTGTCCTGAGTATAAGTAACATAAATGTATATTTTGGTTAAAATTTAATTATTTATTTTTTTGGGGTGATTAAAAAAAAAAAGAAGTTTCTACCTATAAATGCTTAACAAGGTTTTATTTTCTTCCTGCATTCTGTCACGGCTGTTGTTTTCTTTGTTTGTTTGTTTGTTTTTCGTCTCGTTCTCGCAGTGTGTACGTTAAAAGCATGTCTCTTGCAGCACAATAAAATTGGTTATGCTGTCTTTGTATTCGTAGCTGTCAGTAGAAATGACCGAGCGCCGCCGTGTTTCATTCCAGTGCCATCGGTCGTCTCTCTGAGTCATCAACTTAGAAGGAAAAAAACAAAACAAAGGAAAAACCATTTCGCTTATGCCTTTGCCTCATGATGCATATATGCTAACCTATGTGTATGTCTGTGTGTCTGTGAGCATACATATGTTCTGGAATATGTGTACGGGCGCCAAAACATATATATAATACTACATAGATACAGCGTGTTACAAATAGATCTTTTTAGAGACTTTTGTTTTTGCTTGACGGTGTTTGTTTTTTTTGTTTTTTTTCCTGTGTAATTATCTAGAATTCTATTGTAATTAGAATTTTTTTTTCACATGAGGTGCAAAGATATGCTGCTACGTGTTTCAGTGTAGGAGCATTGCCCCCTTTTGGTCTTTTATTTTGAAAGAGAGACAAGACCTAGCCAGTCCAGATCGCTGCCAAATGTTGTGACCAGCCAGGACAGTCTGACAGTGCAGCTTCAGGAAACATGATCTATATTTAGGGTGGTTGCTTGCGGCCGTGTTCTTTTCCGACACCAAAGAGTTGATTAATTTCACAGAGTTGTCTTGATTTCTTTCCCCCCGCAAAATGCTAAGTCTGGCAGCTTGGACGGCACTAATGAGAGAGAGACAGAGAGCGAGAGAGAGAGAGAATGCAGAGAGGTTAGAAGGTGCTCACCATCCCCATTAGTTAAATTGCTGTGCATTTGTTCAGAGGACAGGCAAAGTCAATGCAAGTTTTATTCCAAAATAAGATCTAGGAAATCCATGTATGTGATTGCAGATGCAAGAGTCTTTATTTTTTAATGTTAAGAAAATTCTGATTCATTATCAGTAGATTTAGTTTTAATCTCTGCCTGGAACTTCCTGAAAGGTCACGTGTCTTGGACAAACAGTATTTTGGAATAAAATGCTTTCCTCTGAACTGGCTGGGCTTAATCACACTGTATACTACTGAGGTAAACCCATTGTGGAGAGTACTTATGTGGGTTTTGCACTATTTTTGTACTTAGAATTGTTTTTTGTTTGTATGATTCTTTTTCATTTTTGTCTGATTTCTATCTTGTCCCATTTCTTTCTTTCATTTGAAATATTATTTTTGAAAGGACCAAAACATGACCGAATCTATGCTTATCTTTGTCAATTGCCAATTATGCTGATTACTTTTCTCTCAGATTTGTTTTCAGTGTCAGGTTACAGATGCTGTAAAACATTTATGTATCTGAAAACGGTTGTTTAATTCCAATCATCTGCTAAAACCTAATACCTTTAATGTCATTTTTTGGAATGAAGTAACTCACATGGACATCCCAACAATGGTTGTGCATAATCATCCGTCCTCCTGGTATTACAATAGACAGTTTTCTTGTTATATATGGAACATGCTAATCTCAGATCCAAGCTTTGCTACTGCAGGACGGTCGTCCCTCCTTGTTGGGCCTCTTGAGTCTTACTACAAAGAGTGGCCTAGACTTTAAAGTGCTTCAGTTTGCAGCATATATGTCCTAAATGGTCTCCTATTGCACATTGAAGGATGCATGATATTAAGTGTTTACAAACTTGAAACAACCACGTATTATCCCTCTTAGAGATTGTCTGTTCTGGCATTTGTATTTAACACCAAGTTGAAAAAGAAAAATCAAAAGTTCTCATCACATCAAGAGCGTGTCCCATTCTCATTTGATCATATGCCAAATGTACAAGTGTGAGAGAATATATATTTATTTTATTGCTGTACCCGTTTCTGTTTCCGTTTGCTTCACGGAATCTCTTGCTTTCAGTGCGCTGTAGAAATACATGAGTGTGAATGCGAGGCTCACAGTGATATGCAGGAGAGTCGCCATACTTCCGTCCATCTGTCCGTCTTCTGGGATGAATATCTGTGGAGTTGCAGTATTTTCTCATAGTAGGCAATTTTGTACAGTTTTATTAAAACAAATTTCACATGGATGTCTGACTTAATCTGCTGCCACAAACAATTTAGACTGTAGATACAGTATATATATAAATATATTACTGTGCAATGGAAAAATAAATTTAAAATCAATCATAACCTGTTTCATATTCCTGTGTCATTTGTTACTGTTCTTTTCAAACAAAGGTCTTTGGTTCATGCCCAGGTTACCACTAAAAAAAAACGGACTAGTTTTTTGCATGTTGTACAAAAACATTTTGTTCTGCATTGTTTTTTTTGTTTAAAAAAAAAAAAAGATATTAGCAATATTTGGTTTTCTGGTTGAAGTTGCTTTACAGCTTGCTTTTGCTGTAAAAAATAAATAAATAAATAAATAAGACAGAGACATATTAAGCCCATTCGAACCCACATGACATTCCAATCCAAGTCACCTAAATGTTTATTAAAAAAAAATAAAAGAAAAGAAAATCCTGTTTATTTTTGATAAAAATAGTTTTAAATTAGGCCCTGTGATGAACTGGCGACTTGTCCAGCTGCCTTCGCCCTAAGACAGCTGGGATAGGCTCCAGCAGACCCCCGTGACCCTGAGCTCGGGACTAAGCGGGTATGGAAAATGAATGAATGAATGAGTTTTAAATTATGCATAAAATGTGGAGTTTTCCCATCTACTTTTAACACAATGTGAGGGGGGGGAAATACAATAAATACTTTATAAGCCATTTTATCTTTATGTCATTTCACAATTCATGAATAATTCGCCTTTAACATTTATTAAAAAAAAAAAAAAGAAAGAAAGAAAAAAAGAAAGACAAACTTGACTTACGTATTCGTGTGATTTTTATCTGTACTAATCCTGCGTTTCCCTCGTGGTCCTGCGGGTGGCGCCTGAGTTCACGGAACTGTCGTCATCCCTTTGGGTGAAAGTGAGAGACGCCGCAGAAAGCGAGCCGTTGTGAGTGAGTGAGTAAGCGAGCATCCCTCACACACACCGGCAGAGGAGGAGGAGGAGGAGGAGGATAGAGGAGCGGGAAAGGCAAAAGTTGGGAGCAGTGGAAGGTAAGCACCGAGTCGGCCGAGAGGAGGGCAGTCCGGGCAGGTGTACGGGGGGGTACGCACGCCCGTCCTCCGCCATAAAACCCGCGACTCTACGCGGTCGTTTTCCTGCCGCGTTGTGAGTGCCTGGAGGGTCGCGAGCCTCCCGCTTCCGTTCACCGTTGCGAGACAAAGAGGATGGACGCAGCCGGAGAGGACGCCAACTGTTAGCATCACGGCAACTCTCACGCCACGTTTGACGAGCGGGTACAGCTCCGCCGACAACGGTAGCCACTGACTTCGGTGACTTTTTGTTTGTTTGTTTGTTTGTTTGTTTTGTAGCTAAACGTACAAGTGCCTTCCAATTCAGTCACCTGTTTTGGCATTAGTTTAGAAAAGTTAGCTGACGTTATACTTTCAAGTTGGGGGAAAAACAAACAAAAAAAAAAAACAACCCGGACGTTTTAAAAGTCTTTGCTTTCCTCCTATAAAAGTCAATATAAACGGCGCTCAAACAGACTCTACAGACAACAGACTCAAAGCTTCCGGCTTCGTCCCACCTCTAACAACCGAACAGACACGTAGATGTGGACAGTTTGGACAAGTGGACTTGGCCATGTTGGCTTGAGAGGGGACTTGCATGGACTATGACGAGGTGCACTGTGCACACACCTCCCTGTATCCTATCTTAAGATGAGCCAAGGGCCAAACCTTGTCCTCGAGTGGCTGTCCAACCTCCATCTGGCCCAGTATGTGGAGTCATTCATTGACAACGGCTATGATGACCTGGAGGTTTGCAAGCAGATCGGGGAGCCGGACCTGGATGCCATAGGGGTCCACATTGAATACCACAGGCACAGGCTGCTCGCAGCGGTGCTCAACCTAAGAGATGGTGACAAGCGCAAGTCGTGCGGCTACTATTTTACGCTGGAGCCACTGGCTCCGTCCACCTGCAACCAGAACTCGGGCCCCAACAGAGCTAACGACTCCAGGACGTCACGGTCAAATTCACGACGAAATGGACTGCACCAAGCCTCCTGCCCTGGAAACCACGATCCAAGGGTCACAGATTGCAATGACTTTGTGACCTACCCCAAACTGAAGCTCAAAGTGCTGATAAGGGACAAACTGGCGAAGGATGGAATCAACCTGGGAGAAGCACCATACACCTTTCAGGTAGGGCTAATGTATCTTATGCGTTTCCTTAAAGTGTTAAATTCAGCCTGTTGGACTTCAAAAGTTCTTGTGTGGAGAGCAATGATGTTGTTAGACTTAGACTAGAGAGTGACATCATAGCATAGACATCCCTTTGTTTGTTGCAACATGTCGTGGTGAAATGATCTAAAGCCTCTTTAAACCACTGTCGCGTGCAATTTGACACGCCGTACTCTGCTGCATTTGAGATGAGAAGTGTGACCAATTTTTTTGATGGTGCCGAGGTTCTCTGCTTCCCGTCTTTTGCGTTCCACATTTTTCTGACAGAGGTCAAGTGCGGTTCAGTGAAGTGTTATTAAACTTCAGTTAGTCTTGCTTAATAAAACATTTTCATGCTCGGGCCCGGGTTCATCTACTTAGTTCCTCTTCGTACGCAGGGAGCAATTAATTGCAGAGCCATTATCATAATCGAATTATCCCCCTTTCTCTCTGTGTTGGCAACACAAGACAACGACTGGTACGATTTTCTCATTGCAAGCAAGCGCCCGCGGCTTACTCCAATAATGCTAGTCTATTGAGGCCAATGTTTTTTTGAATTATTAATTGGGAACCGCTGCCCTGTGACTCCTCGTTTCTTCTTGTGTTGCCTGATCGTGGAAGGTTTGGCCCAAAGTGCGTGAAGTCCATAATTCAGGTCAGTGCACCATTAACCATGCCGTTCTTATATAAAGAAATCACCAGGGATTAACATTATGCCAATGTCATGCTACAACGATGACTTGTTAACAAATCCTCAGTACGATACCTATTGTGCTGTTTTAAAGAGGCCAAAATAAAGAAATCATAGAACTGCAATAAGTGTTTCATGACTGTGGTTAGAATTTCCCACGAAACAAATTTGCAGATGTCGTGGTGCATTTGTGGGTTAAACGTGGCCCTTTTTGTCCATTCCGGCCCCACAATATGCCAGGAGGTCGTCTAGCTGGTGACAAAATGATTCAATGTTTCAAAGCATAATCCTTCTGCAGTATATTACGGATATCAGATGAGGAAGCGTTAAAAATCCCCTGACCTGTGTAAGCGAAGGTCAGTGGGACAATGGGCGCGTCTGCCTTGTTGACAGATGTTTGCTGCACGCATCGTGCCTTACACACAGGCGCATTGAAATGATCGCCGGATATGACTGTCCAGTTAGCGTTGCGTCGATGCCGGGGGTTAATGTAATTGCGGGGGATAGCTACTGTATATCTCCCCGGCATCGAGATGGAAATCTGGTCGCCTCCTTAATACACTCAGCAAACGGTCTGCAGGCCAGCTAGATGAAATGGCAACTGGCAGATTTGGCTTATTTTCAACAAATTGTCGCCGTTAGAGTGCAGCGAAGTGTGATTGATGGATTCTGGATTTGATCATAGCGGAAAAAAGCAGGCCGGACAATCCCTGAAGACAGAGCGGGGGGGTCAAAGGAAAGCCCTGCACCAGTGCTTCACAGATAACAACAACACAGGCACGGCCTCCGCTGTCAGCACTTCACCTTGACTGAACTTAGTCCATTAAGTCACATTTATGCTTGCGTTGGTTTTGTCCGTCCTCAGTGGATACAATCTAAAAATGCTACTTATTAAAAAGGAATGAGTAAGGTGCGAGCTGCTGCTGAGCTGGGACACTTTTCCGGTTAAACTGAGCTCCAAGTGCAAGAGAATGCTTTCATTTATTGTCTTTGCCCCAGACTTCTGTTTCACAAACTCCTTCATCATCATACTTCATTCTGCTGTGCGTCTTGATTGCTCATCTATATCATTGATGAAAGTGTTATTGGAAAGGTTCATTTTACCCCCCCGGTCCTGTGGCCTTTTAAAATAGTTGCACTGTACTAGCAGCACTTTCTGGCCAGTTTCACAGTCAGACGCACGCACGTATACTGTATATGAAAAATTCAGAGGCTGTAAACTTTAAAGTGCAAAGCCACTCTGTGATTCACTTCCAGCCCTATTTGTAGGCTGCAGTCAACGCCGGCACACTTACACTCAGCCCACAAATTTCTGTTTAGTCTTGTTTAGACCAAAAACAAGTGCCGTCTCTTGGGTCAGCACAACCATGCTGAGATTATAGGTCAACGAAAGTGCAAAAATGTATTTAACAAAAACAGATTATACAGGTGAATAAAAAACTAGACAGGCTATTTGATGCAAGGACTTCAAAGTGCATGTGGCATGAGCTATGTGCATCATTTATAATTCAGTTGGGGTTATTTTTTTAATCTTCATATCAACAACTAATCTTATTTAGCAAGTAAGGTCAAGCAAGGCTACGGGCCTTTTGGCAAGTTAAATTTGTCACTGCTTGAATTATGGGGACATTCTGCAACAAGTTCTGCAAAATTGGGCGGTACCCATCATGTTGATTAACAAGCCCTCTAGTTGTGTCATTTGACAGGAAAGCCTCTATTATAATGTTCTTAAACACCCAGAGCCCACTGGTAGAGATCCCCTTTATAGCAGCACGGACAAAGGGAGAGAGGGCCTGAGAGGGCCTCGCTGCTCTGGCCAGTCTTAAAAACATCCTCAGAATGGAGAACAAATCTTAGTTGTGTTGAAGATTGCCATGTGTTGCTCTGCCAAAGGATCAGAGGACAAGCAAAACCAGCAGGCTGCTTTTGACAATAGAAAGGCCAGTCTGAATAGAGCCGGGCAAATACAAGCTCTGCAGCAGCTGACAGCTGTCGCTGGTTTTGTCCCAATGCAGCAGGGACTCAATGGACTCAGGGACACAGGGTTTTTTTTTGTCTTGTCTTGTTTTTGTTTTTTTGTTGTTTTTTTTAAACCACCAGTGCTGCGTCACGATGGAAGCACACCCTCTGTTTGCCAAAATAATAATAAAAAAATAATTTAAATTCCCCCCCATTCATCTTAAAAAGTACCAACAGACCCATTATTAGTCAAACAGAGTATCGCAGGACCAAATCAGCATCGTCTGCAGTGAGAGAAATGGAAGCTACAGCCAGAGTTTAGTTGTAAAGTCAGAGAGCTACTGTTAGCTTGCAAACAATGGCTGGCTGCAGCGCTGGTGCTTCACTATCATTTTATCACAGGTGCACATTGTGACGTTAAAAGAAGAGCGAGAGATGGTCCATGTGACGTGAAATGAATCCAGGATTTTTGTGAAACTTCCTGTAACAGTTGATTCTAAGGAAAGCAGGGAATAATGGCTACTGGGTAACTTGTATCAATAATACCAGATTAGATTATGGAGGGATGAGAAAATCAAATTTTGGGAAAATGTGGTCTGCCATTTATTCATAATTTGATTGTTGCGATGGGATCCGTTACCAATGTGTTCTTGCTGATTGTGTGGTGTAAGTGGGGTAGGCCTTACTTAGAGACTTGTGTCACGACAGATCAAACCACTGGACCATTCCAGGAATATTGCTGGATTATTGCACTGATGGTGCTGAGGGGGTTGGGGAGGTTATAGCACTCTGAAGCTTAACATGCCACATGAACGTGCACGTCACTTCAGGTTTGACATATGGCTAAAAAAAATAAATTAAAAAAATCCTATTCAGAATTTAACATAGACATGCATCAGCTAAACAGCGGCATTGTGCGTAGACAGCTGTGACACTAACGGCACATGTGCAGCTACGTATGTTACATCATCTTGTCATGTCACAGATACAGCTGTAGGTGACACGGAATACTTCATGCTATATATATATATATAATGCAGGAGCGTGTGCTGAATAACAGCATGCGCAAATGTAATCGCTGACCGACGTTGATTCATTTCAGACCGAAGATGAATGTGAATTGGATGTCATCAATGTAAGCAGACTGGACGTTTATTACAGACAAATGTCCTCTATTTTTTGTACTCTGTGTTTTTTTAGTTAGTTTGTTTGCACCTCCCCTCTGGCGTGGCATATTTGTGCCTTTATATTTCTCTTATCTGATAATGTTCTTCCAGCCATGCTCTCTCCAAACCATGCAGTTGGACGTTGACCACTGAAAGGACCATATGTTGCCCCAAGTCTCTTCAGAGATCTTCATCCCTGTCTCCCTGTTAGAGAGAGTTTTGCTCAGAAAAGTGCACCTCGCACTCTGGAGCCCTTGTTGTGAGAGGTGGGGTTCGTCCAGACTCCTTGGGTTTTGTGAAGGGATCGTGTCAGAATTTTGTGTGGTTGTTGTGTGCACACCATTCTCAGTTTCGCTTTTACCAGCCTCTACCTTTCCCTGGTGCCTCAGGCCAATTGTGGAACTGCGCTGATCAGCCCTTTGAGATAGCATCGTACTCTTTGAATTCAAATCACTGCAGAGAAAAGACTCTTGTTTTCCAGTGACTGAATTAAGAGAAAAAGCCTCAACCCCATTTGCAGGTTTTGTTCGGGGTTTATTTTTTAATGGCTGTGGAATTGATTCATTCATTATCTTGCACCTTAACTCTTGGCTCCTTTCCTCCGCCTGTGTTGCATCACCACCAGGCTCTCCGGGTCTTTGAGCCGCTCTGAGTTGACCTTGATCACGTTCCATTACAAGGGTCCAACCATACTCTCTCTCTGTTAGGCTATTTTTACTGCATTGGCAAAAAGGGCCATTTAAGCTGCAACAACAAGCATTTCCAGCCAGTCAAGCAGAGCAGCCTATTTGAGTTCAATAAGAGAGCCTGTCTTTCAAAGGGCTCCACCATTAGTATAATGCTGTTGTGCACTACCTTTCTTAAATATTGTTATATGATGGAGGATTTCTTAAAAATAGTTTTACAGAGATATCCTCAGTTTTTTTTTTTTTTAAATATCCAGAAAATTGTACCCACAAAGTAATAGTAGTAGTAGCTAACAAAGGCTGCCATGATCTGATCATAAATCCATGTTTTGTAAGTGTTTATTATAACATCTATTTGGTGATCACACGGAACCTGACAGAAGTGTCCTCCTGCCCTCATGCTCATTACACTAATTATTTATGCATAAACGGTAAAAAATAAAAAAAATTACATGACGTTACAATATATATATATATATATGTATATATATGTATATATATATATATACATACACATTTTTTTAATCGCTGATCATTAGTGGCATTGAAGAGCATTTATGCTGTATTTCTTTTTTATATATGGGTCACACAAGGATTGAAGCTTATAGTTGTATGTATGTAAGTCTCGGTACATTGGTGCTAATTCCACAAGGCACATTAATGATGTGAAGCAATAACTCAGAGCACTGTTGCTGCTGGTTTGATTTTATCCATTCATCAACCGTCTATAGATAAAAAAAAAAAAAAAAAAAAAAAAGAGTCTATAGACCGTCTGTGAGATAAGTGTCAGGATCACATTAGACTGATTTTGTTCTATACTTGAGTCTATATTTTATTCATTATATTTGTTTCCTCTTCTGCGTAATGCTGCAGTCGGTTTATTGATTTTGAATTAATTAAACTACATGGCTACATTGACCTTTTCAATACTCAATGACAATATGCAATGAGAATGCGTTAATTAATAGCTTTCAGTTTAAGTGTGGGAGGCATCCATCACTTTCTTCAGTCATTGAACCGATGTGAGTGTTTTCATGGGGATTCCACCGTCCGATGATCTCGGTGCTAATGTCAGTGAGGCGTGAAGCAGTGAGTGCTCCTGCTATATGTAGAATTCACATGATGTCATCTGACGAGACAAAAAGCAACGTTAATTGAACATGGTCTGAAATAAACATCACACTTTAGCTTTGGAATGTGGCTTTTTTTTTGGTCTAACCTCTTTTCACGCAGAAACATCTCAATGAGTCGTTTCAATCCAATGTTACTCAGACAGAGGATGACTCTCCCGCTGCTCACGTTTCTAAACTCTTGGGTTTCCCAGCCATGTTTTAGTGAGAAGATTTTACTTCCACAAAAACCTTTGTCTGACTTGGAGAAACTCCCTGGAATTTTGGGGGGAATTTCTTATTGGTTCACTTCACACCGTTAGACGTTGTGGATTGCATTTGAGAATACAGAATTAGAGGTATGACATTTCAGCAGGCGTTACTCTGTGTTGCTCTACGGTGCCGGGCTGTGTTTGTGCAAACGGCACGCTGGCCGAGTTCTCCAATGCTCATGCCGCTGTGCAGACACTTCAGTAATGATCACGGGAATCTCCAGTGGCTTAGATTAAATCTCTGTTTTCCGATCCATCTGCTTCACATTCAACCCATTAGCGGTCCGACTTTCAGCTGTCAAGCGCTCAGACTGGGGGCCACGACGACCGTCACTGCAATGTGACACGGCAGGACAGTTCTTCGTCATGGTGGATCTCACGTTTGCTCGTTTCTCATCTCACTCATGCTGCAAACATTTAAATGCCTCATCAGTTGTTGTTGTTTTAATTCAAGCTGAACTGGGGGTTGAATGTTTTAGATATTTTAGATTTTTTTTTTTACTGTTCATCATCGTCAATCAGCGCATATATGTCCATGTAAGTTACCCATAGATTATGGAATTATAACTGATCCCCCCCCCCCCCCCCTGCACTGCTTAAAGTGATTTAAATAAATGAAGTGGGTGATCATGAAGCCTATGGTGCAGGTAAAGTTGGATCTACACATATGACCTAGTTTCCACTTGTTTTCCTCTACAGCGGCTAAGACCCTCCTCCCATATAAATATCATATGACAAGTCAACTGACACTATTACATGGATACAACTGCATAGAAGATAGCGTTTCTTATGCTTACTGCCCTGTGGAATCAAGAGGACTCAAAGCTGTGCTTTGCGTCGATCTAATCATTTTTTTGTTAGATTTTATGATATTTTATGATTAAGGGAAGTTTCAGAATTATGGTCACTGTGCCTTTTTTATGGTTCTCTGTTACAAAAAATTTACACATTCCGATATGAGAGAGAAGCTAAGCTAAGCAACTAAGCTGAAGAGGATGCGATACTTCACTGAGTCCTCCTATCACCCCGTGTTTGGTTTCTTAGAATATTCAATGTGTCCAGTGCCACCCTGCCATCATACATAACTCATTTACTCCAGGAATCACAAGTTGAATGGAGCAGCGGCCGCACGCTCGTGTTGCCACTGCCCCCAGGTGTTTGCTCATTAACCTCCTTTTCGCAGCCTTTTCGCAGTGCATGTTGTTTGTCTGTCAGTCAAATCTGAACAGTTTTATTTAAAAACATTAAAGCCTGTAGTCTGTTTCTGATGTTTCCGTTTAGACGCTGCTAAACACACAAAGATTTCACCATAAAGATCACACAGTTAGTTTTTCAGTTTGTCCTGCCTCTCATTAGATTGCTCCCAGTTGCATCTTATTCCCATCTTGTCTCACATGTGCTGACTCCTTAATGGATAGCACTTGTATTTTTCCTGCCTCAGCGGCATTAAAGAATCCTGTTCCTTCATTAAAAAGAAGAAGAAAGAAAAGCAGGCTGTGCCTCCTGGGAAAGTAGATGGCACCGAGTGAAAATGTGCTGCATAATTATGTATGTGCTCTTTGTGACAATGGTGCACGTCCTTTGAAGCTAACGCAGCAAAGCTGAGGGAACCTGATAATGACATAAAAGTATGTTTTCGAAACCATTAGGGTGGCTGTTGTTGTTATCAACTGCACGGATCAGCAGAAACAGGTTTCTTGTGTATTTCTTTCTGCACATTTCAGCAAGAAACATCTGTTGAGATATTGATTATTTGCTTTATATGTTGTTAGGGCGATGTAGAATAAAGGAAAGAAAAGGGAAGAAGGAGCGCTGCTTGGGTCCTTTTAATAAAATGAGTAAAAACAGGTGCTCTTTGGTTTGGGTGTATTCATAGAAGATGACAGATTCAGTTAAATCCTCGCTCAAAAAATTGGGGAGTGTACAAGTGAAGTGTAGGATGAGAAACTGAAAAATCAAAGAAAATCAAAAAGCCTTTATTTTGGCATGGCAAAATAGCTGACACGCGTAGGTCAAGTCATTTTTAATCTGTGTAGCCATGCAAAAATAAAAGCTTTTTTATTTTCTATATACAGTACAACAGAGTTGCCTTGGACTTTTCAGTTTCTCATCCTGCACTTCACTTGTACACTCCCCATTTTTTGGGCAAGGATTTAACTGAATCTGTCAGCTGACTTTGTGGCAGTTTTGAAAGGTTTTGAAGCCTTTATGTTGTTTTGCATGCATTCTTGAATTAGAGATATATACAGGTTTGTCTGCATGAATCATCTCCACCAAAAACTAAATGAATGGTATCTAGAGCTGCCTTGTCTCTATATGAAAGACTGCGATTGCAGGATAAGTGGTGTTGAACAATGGTGACCACGTCACATTGAGAGAACGCATTTGCATAAATTCTTGCCTTATCTTAGTTGGGAGACTAGCAACACTGCAAGTATAACCCTGACCAATCAGCTCTCATGACCCTGCACGTGATCATGGGTCATTTGGGAGGCAGGATGGGGCGGAGCAAAGAAACTGCCCGGAGAAGCAACAATGCAGCGTAAAGAATGGCGATTGCCACGAGGAAAAAAAAATAATGGTCAGTCACTTTTTGGCAAAGAATTGCAGCAGTCTCTTGTGACCCAACTGAAAAGGCAGGACTGTCATTGTGTAGTTGAATTTGCTGCAGTTTGATGCATCTCAGGTAGTTTCAAAATTCAGACGTGCTAATCTTCTTGAGGTGTGTTCTTTCCAAATCGATGGCTTTATGTATATTTAATTGCTTGGGAAACCCAACTGTGAAGGTGTGTATCTGATATAAAACTTCAAAACTTTGGTTAAAATAACTCACCTAACCTCTAAGAAGACACTGGTGACTTGAATTTAATCGCACACTATTGCAACAACATTCACATCTTTCCGTCAGTAGGAAACTTCTAGTCCTGCAGGTGTGACAGCAGTTAGCTGCACATCTGGCACAGACACGACTTGTCAAACAAGAACCGTCTCGCAAGGTGTGCCAGTTCACCTTTTTCCTACAGCTTCAAATCCAGCACACAAATATAAACAGAGACAATGTCACCAGTGTAAGCATCAATATTGCTGCTTTTAGCCCCTCAAACTGTCCAAGCTCTGTCATTTAATTGAAAACTATTAATACTCAAATCCTCATGTGTGTCCAGCAACATTGTGCCCACTGAGAAGATAATCCCAACTCCTGTCTGTCAGCCAGTCTACTTTAAAAACACCCAACGCTGAGATTAGGGGGAAAAAAGAAAAAACAAATTCAACTGTGCTAACAAAACCAATAATACCAAAGGACATTAAATCCGTCCTAACCGCTGCCTAACCTGCTATCAGTGCAAAGGTACAGGGGATTTTTATAAACTGTGTAAGAAGCTTATAAAAAGCCATTGTGCACCTTCTAAATATGTCTGAATATGTTTTGTCTCCACTTCTGTGGGGAACTTTCTTGGTTTCGTTTTTTTTTTTTTTTAAGCTCCACTACAACAGTTCAAGTACAGTTTCACAGACCGAGCAGTGCATTTTGGGTAGTCATTAGCTCAATTACACCCCGTGGGTGGAGTCGGTTAGTGTTTGCCGGCTACCTTATGGAGTGTAATCTGGCAGACTGACAGGAGGCCCATTAGCTGTTTTATTCATGACTAGTTCTGACCCGGCTGGTTGGCCGCTCCGCCGCAGTCTCCCGCTGTCGACCAACTAGACATGACAGCCGCGGCCGACACTGAAGTCCGGCTTCACCTCAGTGCAGCGCACACTGGGATTTCTCTGGGATTAGGGAAGACAAGCTTCTTTTTAAAAAAAAAACTCCCACACTGACACACAGGGGAAAAAAAGGATTGCATTTGGCACAATGAGGCCACCGGCCACTGCACCAGGACCTTCAGCTCCATTGTTGGCAGGTTCCCGGCACGGTGATTCGGTGGTGACAGAGGTGTTACCTCCATCCTTGCATTATTAATACTAAAGTAATATATTTGTATAGTGAGACTAGACTTGCTACTGTGCACATTTTTATCCTGCTGCGTCCTCCCTCTTGACTTATATCCAACTAGACAGTGTTCATCCTGCACAACACGCTCCTTAAATGTCACATAACTATTATTTCACTGTCACGACCCACGCCAAGAGTTCCTGGCATTTAAATCTTAAGTTCAGCAAAGGTTGCGGATGCTGGCCTGGTTTTGGAGGTGAACGCCGTGTCTCTTCCCCCCCTTCTTAAAATGTCACTTTGACCCGTGTCTCAGTTCAACGTCACTGCGACATGGGAGAGGATCCTGAAAAAGGCTGAGAACTTGGCAAATATTGAACCATATATGCATTTAATCTTTATTAAACAGTCATTTATTACATAGTTTCCCTGGAACGTTGTTTTGTTTTGTTTTGTTTTTTATTTACGTTTTGTAGTTCACTGGTGTCCTGCCTGTTGTGTAAAGAGAATGAAAAATGAAATGGGGGGGTTAAAAACGGTTGGACCAGGCTCAACTATTGTCGGTAAATATTTGGCATTTGTTCTAATCTCCTTAGAGGAGCAGATGGACGACATTTATGAAGAAGAGCAGCAAAGGGCCGACCGTTTGGAGGTAGATGAATCGGCGCTGCAGAATGTCGCGACAGAACTCGTATTCTGAACTAAACACAACGATAGTACTCACAGACTAATAGACTGGACTTGGGTGATTCCTGAAAGGCTTGTTGTGATTCCTGGAAAAGTCTGTTGTGCCCAGTGAGCCAGTGTGTTGTGCCTGCAGACAGACCAAATCTATTTGTGGATCAGATCTGCTGCGTTGAATATTCATCACTCAGCTGTGCTCTCATGCTTAATTTTACTCTCTTTGAAGACGACGCTCGGCAGGCTGCGATCTGTATCTCCGACTCGCAGATTAAATTCGGAGGGCTGGCTGAATTTAAACAGAATTATTTTTGTTCCCGAGGGCTGGGGTTAGTTTTCGTAATTGAAAGAGTGAAGAAAACACTGAAGAGGTCAGAGTCACTGACATTTAGCTCCGGGGACCTTAAGGTTCTTCTCTTGAGTCATTGTAGCAGAAAAAAAAAACATCCTTGCAAGCGCCTCACATTTTGCATGGATGACATGAAGCAGAGACGAAACCAGACAAAGTCGATTATGGATATAAAAGATCAATTCATGGCTTCATGGCCACATCGCTGGTCTTTTTATGTTATCTTTTTTTATTTTTTAACAGGGGCTCTGATTCGTTTTAAATTCCGTACATACCAAACAAAGCTTAGCTCAGTTAATTCTCTTAGTGTCGTCTGTATGTACATGGCCCATAATGCACCATATCCATTATTCACCCACTTTAATGGCTTCGGCTGGCATTATCCTGGAATTGGCTCTGCAGTGGCCAATAATGTTTAAATGAGAAACGTGACTGTGATCGTCCATTATCTCATTAGCTCTGCGAAATGACGTTTTTACGTGATGCCCCGGCAGAGGTTTCACTTTATCACGCTTTCCGTTTCCTGTGTTCCTGACAGATGAAGGGTGACCCTCATCTAACCCATGTGACTGGAAGTCTTTGGTTTTGATTCGATACGTGAAATGTCCTGCAAGTCTTTGCTGCACGTGGCCTGACAGCAGCAGTCAAGGAAGAATTTCATACAAATCGATTGAAAGTATAACCTCTGTTTCAATGTTTTAATCAATGTTTTAATGAATGTTTTAATTCATTCTTCATTCATTCAAACATCATTGCACAACGCACCTGAGCCGCAACAGTTTAGAAATCCCACTTTTCTTTATATTTTCCCTCTGTGATCAACACACTGGATGACAGTGAGGCCCTTAACACTCCAACTTTCCCAAAGGGGCTGCATTTAGCCCTCAGCGACGCCTGTCTGTGTGAACTCTTCCGCACAAACAGCTCAGCGATTCAGTCTGATTGCTCTTCTGCTAATTGCTGATGCGACATTAGCAGCTTTGCGTGCGTCCCAAACACGGTGTCGTGTGTAGCAGGGCACCGTTGAGTCGGCACACTCCCCCTGAGAGAATCACTCTCAGTTCACCTGGCAAAGTCGCTTTCACACTAAATAACGTCCATGTTAACGTGTGAGCAGCTACAAACTGTTTTCAGCTTGAGCCAACGATCCGATGAACTCCCAGTGGACGGCGCAGGCAGCAAGATTGCACCACGTTCTGTTTCGCCTCGCTGGCGAATCTTAACACCTGAGACGGTCCCGAACGAGGTTTCCGTTTTTCAAACGATCGGCGCAACTTTCATGCTCAGCGCCATGGAAAGGAGCCATGTCCGACAATCTGCCACTCCTAGGGCTGTGCGCTAAATCAATTTTGAATCGAAATCGGATTTATTAGTCAAGACATGCTTCCGGCCTGTGCGTCTTTATTTTACAAAATGTGAAAGTTTAACACTTTATTCAAGATGATAGAAAGACGTTTTATTTTTAAAGTGATGTTTGGTGAAAGGTTGGCACCTCGGGATTCATTTGGATTTGATTCTTAAGTTTTCACTTTATTTCCAAATAAGGGAACTTCATCTTTGTTTATGAAGAACCTGTTCATTTTCAAGTGAAGTTTGGTGAAAGTGAGGTTTTCACTTTCAAATTCATCTCTTTTTTTTGTCAAGAAGACTGTAAATTGTCATTTTACTAAAGTGAAGGAGGATTTGCAGTAGATATTTACAGTGTCTTTCAGTTGCACTTTATCCCCAATAAGGAAATGTTTTTGCTATTTTTTCTAAAAAAAAAATAAAGATAAAATATTTGAAATTATTTATTCCATTGTCTTTTGTAGTTTTACCAAAAAAATCAAAATTGAAAATCAAGTTTTCAGAGAAAAAAAAATCTGATTTTATTTTTGTCCAAAATCGCCCCGCCGAAGCCGTTCCTCTGATGCACCTGGAAACATGTTGTCCCTCCCTCGCTGGTTAGCATTCATTTCTTGCGTTCTATTCTTTTGAATTGCATGTGTTTATATTTTTATATTGTAGCTGTGTGTGTACAATTGTCATATTTTATAATTCATTATCAAAGTTTTAGCTGTCGTTTACTCTTTTAAATGCACTTGAGCTTAAAACTAAAATGCATTATTGTCGCGGTTAATCTTTCATTTTTTTGTCACCCGCTTCTTGTTACGTTTGTCGTCGATTTGCCGTGATTGAGCTCCAAGGGCGGCTAATTAAATTCAAGAGCTCAGGCCTGGCATAGAGAAAGGCACGCATATTGACAGCGAGATCAATTCCTGTAAGTGATTATGCATATTTTATCACCGTATCAGGTTTTATTGACCTTGAGTGATTTTTTTTCCTCTAAAAAAACGGCCCCACGCCACCGAAAGAGATGTCAGACAGCGAGATCCTTGGTGAGATCTCCGGCTGAACACAGGTCCTCCGCCTTGAATGGATCCTCATGCAATTTTTATGATGTCAGCGCATGCTTGGCCTGCTGCAGTTAGCATCCATTATTGGAGACTGTGTGTGTGGGCGTGGTTGGTGGCGAGGGGAAAGGGGAACGGGGGTGTCCTTGGAACGCCACGGGGAGCGAGCGGGAGAGGCTCCGAGGTGTTTAGACAGGAGAAGGCAAATCGAGAGGGACGTGTGCAAGTTGTCATCGGGTCTTCCGGGACGTCTGCGCTTGTCACCGGGGCTCTGGTGCAGTCGGCCGGCCGTGCGCAGCCCCTCCTGGAGAGCGGTGCCGTGTGAGGACGCGGCTGCCTGAAAAATCAATCCGCCAGAGGGGGGGAAGAGATGCAGATGGCGGGTCCAGTTGGAGCCGCCAGCAGCTCCGACCAGACTGCAAGGGGAGTGGAGCCGGTGCCAGAAACACCTCTGAAGTGTTTCCCTGCTGGAAGGCGTTGCGCCTGGAGGAAACGTGGTGCGTGACGCCCGGCATCGCTGTACGACACTGGGCAGCACTCAGGCAGATTTAAAATCCACTCAGCAGCTGCCGATTGTACTGTATAAAGTAGTACTACAGCAGTGTCTTTCAACCACTGCACCGCGGCACGCTAGTGTACCAAGAGATAATGTCAGTTGTGCTGTGAAAAATTATCAAACATCTCACTTCTAGGGCTGTGTGATTAATCGATTTTAAATTGAAATCAGAATCAATTTTCCTTGCTTCTGGGCTGTAAGCTTCTTTCACAAAGGGTGAAAGTTTTGCACTTTATTCATTCATCGTTGTTCAAGATGATAGATAAACCTTTTATTTTGAAAGTGATGTTTGGTGAAAGTGAGATTCATCTTTGTTTGGTCAAGAAGACTGTAAATGTTGTCACTTTACTAAACCCAAGGAGGATTTACAGTATCTTTAAGTTGCACTTTATTGCCAAAAGGGAAATTTGTTTGCCATTTTTCTTTAAAAATAAAGATAGAAATATTTGAAATAATTTATTTTATTGTCTTTTGTAGTTTTACCAAGAAATCTCAATCACTTCATTGCTCTAAAAAAATATATATATATATAATTCCAGTGTTGAGTAACTATGCTTTAAAAGGAATAGAAGCCTATTTTCTACCTCAATTCCTCAGTTCACCACAGCGTTGCTCAATCCTGGGGTCAAAGGTCGACTATTTGTCTTGTCTTCATTTACCTCTGCATTTTTCCCCATCCTCGTGTGGACAGTCTCAAGAGTGAAACACACACCAGGGATTCACTTCCTGATTGAGACCAGTTCACGTGCTCCTCACACCATGTGGAAATATCCTCATCCCAGGGGCCCTGTAGGCCTGTATTACATGGCTGACACATGTCATCCTCCTCCAGTGGAGGCCCGAGTCTCTGCCTTGGCATGCAGGCGCGTCACGGAGGATCGCATAGTCGCACGCGGGGGAAATTGAGAATTGTGGCTGTGCGGGGCGGTGGGGGTGGGGGGAGAGGCCGGATGATGTGTTTTCTGCACCTTTGAATTAGACATGGGTCAGAGATTATGAAGGAGCCACAGGCTGCTATTCCCCGCACACACCCAGAACCTCTCACAGCCTTTTATAACCGAGGACTCAATACAAGTCTTTGTAACTGTTAATTGAGCCTGAATTTTAAGGAGAGGCTTCTGCGTTTGTTCGGAAGGGCCGCCGACTACAAACATGCTCCAGGAAGCCCTCACAATATAACCCCCTGCCTTTGAGAGGGAATGCATCTCCAAGCATGCAATTTAGCTGAAATTTAAAGGGGATTATTTCCTATTTGATCTCCGCTCTGCTGAATTAAACATGCTTCAAAGGGCAGGGACAATCCAGCTTCTTCCAAACGGACAGGGACCCCATACAATCCACAGGGGGCCTTTTCAGTATTTGCTGATTTAAAAAAATGGACATTTCTAAACATTTTTTTTTTTTTTTTTGCATTTTAAGGATTAAGCGTTATTTAGAGGGTGTATTTAAATTTGAACTGTATGCTTTTAGCAGATGCTCTAAATCTCAGTGCAATGTGATTTGGTGTTTCCCTCTGCTCTGCTGAAATCGTGTTTTAATCTTCACCCCCTGCTGCTTTCCCCCGAGAGTCGTGGATCTTTACGCTGCTCTAAAATATTTTGCGCTTGCTTCGACAGACAACTGCTTTTGGCTTCTTTTTTTTTTTTAATTCCTCTATCATCTGTTAGTCTTGGTTTAAATAACTTGTAACTCAGGCCCAGCGTTACGTTCCATCTATGTATTCCATCCACCTGACACTTCTATAAAATCACAAGTAAAGACATGGGTAGCAACACTTTCCTTTTTTTGGGTGTCTCTGAACGTGACAGAGAGATTTTCACCCAGTGACAGCTTGAAAAGTGGGAGCTGAGCTCCGCTGCGCTTTTCAGACCTTGATTGTTGTAGTCAAGCCGTTCCCCAGTGTACAGTGGCTGCCTCAGCACGTCACCACGCCCTCGTCTGAGACCCGTCAAAATCCACTTAGCACTCCGACATGAATGGTTTGGATCCTTCCTTTCCTCTGCAGGACACCCCGGGGCTGTCAGTCTGACAGAGGCGGCAACTCTCTCTGCCACACTGACACACGCTGTGCAGATTTTACTACATGGCGCCGCTCTCGTGGGAAACCCTTGGTAATTCCCTTACTCTTGACAATGACACCACTGGGATCAGGTGATTTTGACTTGTACAGATCTCTGTGGCAGAAGACTCGACAGATTATTTGAAATCGTTCCGTTCGGTTACCATAAGAGTGATGCATTCAATTTACTACACAGTCGAGGCTGTGTTTAGATTCTAATAGAGACCTCAAAAAACATCCATGTAATTTATAGACCAACTCAAAAAAAAAGTGAGCATAGTTTAAATCAGGTATGGGCAAACTACGGCCCAGGGCCCCGTTAAACTTTTTAATCCGTGTGGGGCTTCAAAGACACATAATTTGTGGTAACTTTGCTTTTGTTCATTTTCAATTGACATTAAAGCTACATTATATTTTTTCTACGCATCCCTCATACATATTTATAGGCCCCTCTGTCAAATTTTAGAACCCATTATGGCCCACCAGTCAAAAAGTTTGCCCAACTCTGGTTTTAAGCAATATATCCTAGACATGATGAAGAATATTAGGCCAAAGATAATTAACGTTTTTCTTCTTATTTCTTGCTTGTTTATTAAACTCATTAAATCTGTGTGTTTTTATGCTGCACTTGTGGATTTTCAAATCTTTTTGATTTTTGTCTGATGTTAAAACCTTTAAAAAAAAATCCATCTTTCTCTGCCACGCATCACTTTTTAAAAACAATTGTATTCAGTTTTATTCATCTATAATAATTTCCCCTTTGATAAAAGGACAGCATGCAGCACGATACCAGTTCAGTAATCCTCCCTGCACACCGAGACGTCTCTCAGTCTGATGAATGGCTCTGCCAAAGCCTCGTGAGCTCAGGGTGGGTTGTGCTGAGATCAAAGCTATGGTCCTCGCCACCAAAACCCAAAAACCCAGGAGCGTTCTGGGTTCTGGTGGGGGGGCAAGCGTCCTGCACTCACTTGACCCGTGCATGCCGGTGAAGTCGTGCGGGGCTTCAGTCTGTGCGAGGAACCGGAGCTCTCCATGTTTATCAGTCATCCATCTGCAGCTCAGCGTAATCTGCAGCCTCCCACTGTAGATCTGACACAGCCATTGTTCCCCCCCCGGCTTCCGCCGCCACTGCCGCCGACGCTCACTGCTCTGGATTTAGTGGTCAGCTACTAAAGATGAAGATTAGAGCCGGTGGAGTTTCCATCGGACAAAGACGCCCAGGGTTGTTTCTCCCGCCTGTAATCCCACTAATGCTCACAATTAAACGAGGTCACCACCCTGATACATGGGGGATCTTATAATGCCCCGTTTTCTATTAAGTGAGCGTGATAAAGCTGTGAGTGTAGCACTATTTTCACACTGTTATAGCCCCTCTTTGCACAAACAGTCTGAAACAGTACGTTCTATTTGAGCTGAGGGAGGAAATTCCAGGTTTCTATCAAAAATTAAATATAAACAGTCGGATTTACCTTGTCATTTTAACTCCCGGTACAATGAACTGCGATGAAGTCTCGGGGTCTGAGATGATGAAAAAAAAAAAAAAACAGCTATCTGCTGCCACCTGCTGGTTAAGAGCCTTACACGCTCAGCCTGAGGCATTTGACCTATTAGACTGTGTGTGTGTGTGTGTGTGTGTGTGTGTGTGTGTGTGTGTGTGTGTGTGTGTGTGTGTGTGTGTGTGTGTGTGTTCAATGCTTACATTTACTACTGCTTTTGCAAATGCAGAGTAAACACTTCACTCGAATATGCGCCATTCAGTTTAAGCTCTTTGCTTCTTAATCTGCTCTTCACAGATGCACTGATACACCCATTAAAAACACGTGTTTGCAGAAGGCTTTAATGGAAGTCTTTGTCGTCTTTTTATCACTTTGCTAATTGGTAAAGACAGTTTCACTTTCAAACATATGTCTGTAAAAGGAAGAGACAGAATATTTTATTCATTTAGGAGCACAAGAGGAGAAAGCGAGAGTTGCATGCCATCACAGAATTGTCCAGCAGGGGGCGGCATGTCTGGCGAGTCTTTACTGTTTCTCATGTACAGAGTCTGACACGTCACTGGAACTCCGTGGTTAACATAAACATGCGCGCGCGCGCACACACGCACACACACACACACACAAAAGAGGTGGTGGTTTATTTGAACATGTGAGTCAGCCGGTCCCTCTGGGCCGCAGCTGGAACGACTGGAGTGCTCCACCCAGCAGCGGCCGCATCATGTGGCTGTAAGTCCCCTCCTCCGGGCCAAACTCTGTGTGTGCCGGCCGGACACCCCTCCCCTGTAAGGCCAGGATGCATTGTCCTCCTCTCAGTGACATGAGTTAAGTTGCTCAGAGTGGTGTCTTCTCTCTGCTGGGAGCGGTGTGGTGGGACTGCACAGCGCCGGGCAGCTCTGTTGGCGGCCGCACGCCTGCTTGTGGTGAGTGTATTTCTGTTCAGCAGCGCGTCCTGCTTTCTGCTCTGAGCTCTTTTGGTGTTTCTGGTGAGGTTAACAGTAACTGAAATGCATATGGTTCACACACATCTGCGCCGTTGACGTGTCTTTGACGTGTATCTGTTTTGAGACAAGAGCTAAAGCTGGTCAGAACGTCGGGGCCACAAAAAACTGCTGAGCTCTGGCGATGTAAGTAATTGACAAAGAGAAAATGTGTGCTTCTTTTTTGTTGTTGCAGTAAACTCTCTTTATATGAGTTTAATGCTAATGTTTCCTCTGGGAGTTTGTGAGCAGAGAAATTTAAAACTTCTCCTTTTTTTTAAAAAAGGTCCGCTATTATGCAAAATCCACTTTTTCAATGGTTTCCAATTATTTATGCCCTTTTCTAGCCTGCTAGTCAAGTCCATACTTTACTTCTTTAACTCGCTTCACTTTTCAGAAAGTGTTGGATGAAACACACAAGGGGTAAAAAACCTGGCATTGACACCTCATGGATACCTCTCCCAGGTTTATAGGCTGTAAACAGAGGGCTAATCGTGCTGTTTTATGGAGATGTGTTTTTTAGGTGTGCGGTTTTTTTTTTTTTTGGTTTTTTTTTTTTATAACTGATGACATCAGGCTTCTCCACTGGATTCCAGGGTGAAAATCCTGAAAGTGTATTTAATATGGGATAACTGTAAACCCTGGTTACGGCCGCTGGTTTCGGCTTTTAGCAGCAGAATCCCATCTTGTGGGCAGGGTGATACTCTCTGGTTCACTAAGGTGAGACGGGGCAAGAGAAACTGCCAGCGAGACGCGTCAGACACTCTCAGCCCTGCAGGGCACGTGGACCTTTTGTCTGCCTCCAAGTTGCTGGGCGCCTCAGAAATGTGACACCGCACGCTCATTTTCAAGCCACTGAGGTTGATGCCTCACGCTGCAATTTTGGCTTCAAAAACCAGTCATTTTGGAAAGGAGGAAACATAAAGCACGCACAGATATTTCCCCACCCCCCCCCAAAAAAAACGTCTATTTTGGACGAGGTTTTTTCTGGAAGAATGGAAAAGAAAAAAATAACTGTTTGTGGGTCTGCGAGTCTCGTCGTGGCAGCCTGTTTACTGTTTTACCCAGAGTGCGTTTACATTTGTCAGCGTGGCCGACGCGCACACACACACACACACACACACACACATACACATATACACACACACACATACACATATACACACATACACATGCAGCCCGAGGCGCTTGGATATCATGCGCCACTGTCACAATGGCTTGTTTATGTGGCTCGACGACAGCGTGAGGCGGAAGAGTGGCAGCGGGCCCGGCTCAGCGCGCAGCGCCTCCGTCGGCCTCGACCTCGTCTCCGTCCGGACTGCATCGTGAAGCGGCGGCCAGATTCTCAGTCGGGGGGGGGGGCACATCGCCTGCAAAAAGAATGGCCCCCTTTTTTTCGGCACAATTGAGCCAGTCACAGTCTATGATGCCACAAGACAAGTGGACACACAGCTCTGCTCGCCACTGCACAGACTGAGAGCCGGGGGGCAGAGGGGGGGGCTCTCAGTCAGAGGGAGGTGTGATTAGACTCTTACGCAGCAGTAAGAAAAGAAAATCAAACAGATGCCAATTTGAGATCAAATGACAGTGATTTGTTAGGAATTTGCACTGTAGGTGTTTTGTTACAAGCCAGTGTTGCTCTTAAGGTGCAAAGATCCACTTTGTCTTCAGAGACACTTTGTAGTTGCCTGATTTCGACTGGACTTCTGGACCAAATGTTCCAAATTCAAAAGCCACTGGGTTGTGCGCAGTGTCACAAACTCAGTTGGTCGGCGCCACTCACAGAATCTTACATCCATATTAACAATCATGACTTGTTTTGTTCTCTTGCTGAATTTCTTTTCTGTTACATCTGTAACCTGATGGTTATTCTCTCTAAATGTTCTAAGGAAATGATAAATGTTTACAGTTGATATTAATGGACATCTGAATGAACTATTATTATCAACCGTATAACATTTGTCACGTTATTATGAATGTACAACTTTAACAGCATTGCATATATGTATCAATCCTTGTTGTTGTTGTTATGTAGTTTGTTTGTCGCGCTTTATGTGGTTTTAGGGACCCCCAGGAAGACTAGCAGTCGCCTAGGCGTCAGCTAATGGCGATCCATTCAATAAATAAAATATATATATATATAAATAAAACAAATAAACTACTTGATGCAAATAAGCCGAGGGCGAAGGACGGCCGCTGTTTGTCGCTGTGCAGCGACGGATTCCTGTCACTGTAACTAACGCCGCCGAGCCGAGGACGCTGATTAAATCTGGATTCTGAAGGGTTGAGGGTTGGAAAAAGTTGTGCCGTAATTGGCCTTCACCGCTGCAGGTGTGCTATGTTTTTTTTTCAGCAGAGCCTGTGCGGGATAGAGGCCTTCTTTTTTTTTTTTTTTTTATCTCGCATCATTACGTCTTTTTAGTTGGACAACAACACAAAGTATATAGCAATAAAATGTTTGAACACAACAGTCTTTTATTTTCACTGAACAAACTAAAAAAAAATTGTTACAAACTTTGAAAATAAAGGACTCAACTGTGTGTTGCTGAAGTCGGCCCAGAAGGTCAGTCAGTCAGGAAATTCGGCATAAACTCTTCACAAACTGATTTATGTCCCCCTGGTCCCCTGTGACCTACAGCACATCATTCCAGGTGCTGCAATCATGGGAAGGCATCGAGGCTTTGACCTGTCCAGAGGAAAATAAAAGAACAAGACAAAAAAAACAAAAAAAAACGCTCCTACAGAGCAGATTCTGCCGGTGATTTATGCCGCACTGAGCCGCGGCCTCTCGAGTCGACCGAGCGAGTCACATCTGCGTCACGCAGCGTTTCCTCTGGCCAGCAGGTCGAGTCGGAGGAGCTCTGAGGAGGCACCGGTGGTGGGTGGAGGGGTTGGGGGTCACAGGGCAGGAGAGTGACAAACCGACGTAAGACAGAGAGGACGGTCACAGCTGGGTGCCTCTGGCACTTTATCTGGCTGTTTCCTGCCTGCTTGTTTGACCGGCGGCGGCCGCCGCGCTAAAGGTTGCAAACAATGGCGGCAATCAGGAGCGAGTCGGTGGTTTACAGCGTTTGTCTGCCGGTTGGCATCTGGGTTCAACCTCTGCGGGGGCGGCGTGACTGACTTTAAGTGCCTCTTTATCTCCCTCAGGATGGCTCGGTGGGGAACTTTGACAACCTGGCTGAGGAGTATTCCCGGTATTACGGCACCTCGCTCACTGACGTGTGTGAAAGGATGGAGGAGCTGCGGAAGCGCAAAGTAGTGCAAGATGCTGAGATGGTAAAAAAAAAAGGCTTCTTCTTTTTTTTCTTTCTTCCTTCCTTTTCCCCCTCGCTGAGAACTATATTGGCCCAGATTTAAAAGACAGAATGTTCACTTACTTGTTTAGAATAAGATTTGATGAGCAGGCTAATTTAGCTTTAAAATTTTAAATCAGTGACAAAAGCTATTTGAAAAATTAAATCAAGCATGCCTTTTAGATTCATGAGCTGCATATATTTGGGAACAAAACCCCAATGTAAAACAAGGTACCACTTTTTTTTAAACCACTGGAAAACGTAAATAGTCGTGATATTTGTTTTTTGTATTGTATTGCATTTTTCAGTCTTTATATCAAGCCAAACTAACTATTTAATTGTTTAAGGTCAGTTTTAGCGTAACTGCTTTGATTGAAATTTTTTAATTTTTAATTTGATTATTTTTTTCCATATACCGAACCACACACATTAGGTTCAAACAACATTTCTCAAGTTTCTTCGCTTCATGTTTAGATGAGGGTCACCCAGTGACACTTTGTAACTATTAGCCATTCATTTTTCCAATGGTAGTTGACTATAGAGGAGAATATGAATGACGCCTTTAAGTTCCATTACCTGTAAATTAGCATTTTAACTAGGGATTTCTTGTGCGAGTTTCTTCTTCAAGTCGTTGCCTTGCACTCAGACATGATCAGACAGGCGCCGGGTAGAAAGTGAGCAGTTTGCCACCACCTCCACCACCAGCGGAGAGGCACAGCTCCAAACCAGCTGGTTCTCGCTCGGTCAGCTGAGCATCGTCTGTATTTCTGCCGCGCGATGACACCGCAATTTACCCCTGCACCTCCCGAATCCTGTGTGTTTCAGGGAAGATGTGACTCACTGGCCACATCACTGCAGCTCCGCTCTCAGATCCAGGTGAGTGTCCGGCACCCAGTGCGTCACACCCCCACCAGCAGCAGGAAAACTTCCTGCGTGCGTGACGCGTCAGCATAATGGCAGATCATCGGCCCCAGAAATGCCCCGCCGTGAAAACGGTGCAAAGAGAGATATGAGCGGCTGCAGTGCAGCGCGAGCTTGACACTGTCCTTGACTGGGAGCCACAGGGTCCATAAATGTGGTTTGTGGCTCAGTTGGTTTCATTGCGAACAGATTACAAGTCTGTTATTTTAACATTGCTCCCCATAACACGCATGAATACTTCAGATTCCTCTCGTTGCCTCCCAGTGGCAGCTTCCACTTAAGCTTCCACATACTGAAGCTGTCGTAGTTTATCTTTTAGCTGCGTGCCACTGCCAGACAGTTGGATTAATGGCAGTTGTATTTAGAATCACAAATTAACGAGAACTTGAATCGTGTTTTTTTTTTATATACATATGTTGTGAAATAGTGAGCGTGCAGAATAAAACCCTGACGAGAGGGAAAACACAAAACACACAGCTTCCACGCAGCCTTGGACTGGAAAGTTAACTGATGTTTTGTCCATTTATTTTTGTTGAAATAAATCAGAATTAGGGAAACTTATCAGTAGCATAGTATTTGCCGCAGGATGTTTGAACTTCAATCAGCGCCGAAGCCAAAAGTGCAGTTAAGTGGCAGGATTTTGACCAAGAAACTCTACATGATGGTTTATTTAAATTTGTTTTGTTGATTTAGGAATCATAGAAATTGTGCTTATACTGTGTCATCTCTTTCAGGAATCCCTTGGCCTCAGCAGTAACACCTCCACCCCAGAGACTGAGAGAAGGTAATGTTTTTGTTTTTTGACTAAAATGTGAGAAAGTATACCAACACATCAGGTCTCACCAGCCTTTCTCAGGAAGTAGATTTCAGAGATGAATAATCTTGAGGGCTGATTATGAGCAAGAGTCAAAGATAAAATGTGCAGACTCTTTGTCATTTAATTGTTTTCCCTTCGGAAACAGCCGTGACTCCTCTTCCTGGATTATCTCCTAGTGTGTCTCATTCCTTTCCTCCCCCTCCTGAAACCTTCCGCTCACATATATGGAGCATTAATGTGTCACCCTGCAATATCCTTCCTTCCCTCCTTTGTTTCTTTTAAGGGATTTCACCAGTTACTCATATTTGGTTACTGGAAAGTTAAATAGGGATGAGTGTGGCGGTGACTAATGGAAAGCAACAATTTATTGGTTTGATTACGCTTGTTAAAGAGTCCCTGCCTTGGGAAAAAAAAAGTGATATCCATTTATTTATTTATTTACTTTCAAGAATACGTCAGAGTTATTCAGAACACAATGTACAACTTCCCACCGACGTCTAAGTAGTATTGACAGGATTTCACAGAAAACGCTATACTGCCCCCTAGTGGCGTAAACCCCGCTATTTCTACCCTCAACATCAGTTCTCATCCGCCCCATCCACAAAGGCAGCCTCACCTTCAAACCTTTAGCAGCCCCTTGCAGAAGTTTTTAGTTTCCTGCTTAAATTCACCATGACGACCTACCACACGTTTAGTAGAGAACAAAAACGAGTTGAAGTCTCAGAGGGCGGAGCAAAGCCTGGGGCCGGGGATGTGTTCACTGACCTGGGGAGTTATCAGCGCCCTTTGTTGACGCCACCAAGGGCTGTGTTGTCCGGGACATTGTGTTTTAACATCTGCATTCTAAGAAGTAGAGCAAGCAGAGGAAGTAAAGGCCAGTCAGGCTGACAGTTGTTGTTATCATCATCATCATCATCATCATCATCATCATCATCATCATCATCATCATAATAATAGTACATTTTGTTTGTATAGTGCTTTTCACAAAACTCAAAGTCACTCTCCAAGGCAATTCAAATAATAAAAATAGTACATACAAAACAATAAGTAAATTAAAATGCGAGATTCATCAAATACACACACACACACACACACACACACGCATATATACACATTAGTTTTCTAATGTATTTGTATATATGCACACATACATTGGAAAACGTTTAGTATCTTCAGCAAATTTTTGTATATTGTGAGATCAGTAAAAACCACAATTGGTTGATTGTGTCATTTTTAAATCTGATATTCCTGAAAGTTGCCAAATTGAATTTAAAACAATAGCTGTACCAATGCACATAAGTATTCACACTCATATAGCTGACCTTTTTTCAGCTGCACTCAGACTGCAACTTGGCTGTAAAGGCGGGGGGGAGAGAGAGAGTGAGAAAGAGAGAGAGAGGGAGAAGGTGAGCATGTGCAGGAATGTTGGGGCCGCGTCAGTGCTGCTGCTGCTGCGGCTGCTGCTGCAAACTCTGAGTGGACGTGAAAGAGACTCTATTGTTGGTGCCATGGCTGTCATTCTCTGACCTCTGTTCATCTGCCAACATCAGCCCGTCATTTTCTCTCTGCTGGCTGCATTGATCTACCCTCAGCAGCAGCAGCATCATGACGGACGGAGCGCTTTTGTGACTCTTTTTTTCGTATGATTTCAATTTGTCCTACGTGATTCGACATAGACAGGAACTTAAAAGAGATGGTTGGATAAAGCAAAGATGAAGAAGATAACTTTGAACAACAGGTAGAGTTCTGTTCAAGGTTTGAGGTTTAATCTGAGCTTCTCAGCCGGAGTAAATATTTTGTTTTTCTCCTCATGTTTTTCCTCTTTCTTTTTTTAGGATGCACGTGCACAAATCCAGCTCTGACGATGGATCAGGAGGTGAGTTGAAATGACTTGCAAACAATAATTAGCTGAGTCATTATGAGTCACGCTTCATTTCAGTCAGGAAAGACATTTTCAAAGGGGCTTCAAGGGCTGCTGGTTAAGCTCCTTTCAATTTGGCATATTCCAACTTCGTTATGTAACAGCGTGAAGTTACTCATGTTGAATCATGTTCATATTTCTTTGTTGTTTTCGGTAATCTTTGTCATCTTGTTTGTTGTGTTGCCAGTTCTGCCATTATACTGTGAGGTCGTTTCTTCTTTGCGCTAAGTGAAACCTTTTGATCTTCAAGGTAAATTTGATGGAAAGAAGAAGAGCAAATCCTTCTGGCAGAATTTGCGAAAGCCATCTAAAGGAGTGGTGGCCCAAGTCTCGAAGGGTGCGTCACGAAGTGAAACCTTGACTTTTTAGAAATATTATTCATCAGTTGCCGTTACCTTTATTTACTTTTTCTTTTTCCTCACAAGGCGATGACGTTGGGTTCGTGGCCAGTGAAATCACCATGAGTGACGAAGAGCGAATCCAGCTGATGATGATGGTGAAAGAGAACATGATCTCTATCGAGGAAGCCCTGGCTCGGGTACCGTGTCACTCCAAAATTCTCTGCGTGTTTCGCATACTTTCTGTCTGTTTACCTGCATTGAACAGAATCGATGTCCACTGACATACAAATAACCTGTTGAAAATTAATTAACTGCATTTTAGTTCAACCTTGAGCACTTGTTTTGATTGTAAAAGTGTAGATGTAAAAGTGTAGCTAACATATGGAAAGGATTAGATTAGATGTACTTTATTAATCTTTACAGGAAATTAAATAAATAAATAAAATATAAATATATTATACACATATAATATTTAAGAGTTCCCTGAGAATTAGCTGCGCTTTTAACAACACTGAATATGCTGTCGAGGTTCAGGGACAACAAGCACTGAGAGGTTGCATCAGGCCCCGAAAAGGTCATGCTTTGTTTTTTTTGTTTTCTTGCAGCTGAAAGAATTTGAGAACCAAAACAGACACACGTGCGGCGGCGGCGACGCCGCCGAGTGGACGGCGCCCTCCAGCCCGACGCCCAGCGAGCTGCTCAACAACAACAACAACGTAAGTCTCCCAGCGACTCTCCAGCTCCCTCTTCAAGCAGGGAGAACGACGCTCTTCCTCTGACGGTGCCCCTGTCCCACCGCTGAACCAGGGGCCCCTCCAAAGCCCTGCAGCTCAGGACCCTCTCCCAGCTGCGGAGTGACGGGCCCACTCCTATTCATGGCTGTCAAAGCGCTAACCCTCCATTGTGATGCGCTGAGCGGGTGGATTCAGCTCAGGCCGCTGTTATGCCGGCCGCAGCTCTTTTGTGCATGTGTGGGGTGATTAGGGGGCTCAGGTTCAGGCCACATTTTTCAGATTTGTCTGGATGGGCCTGAATGTTTCTCTCTGCTGTGTGTTTTTGTGTGTCTCCTGCTCTCAAAATCTTCTCTTTGCTGGCTTTGCGCACCGCGAACAACCTACGAGCCAATACAGACTTCAGTAGTCGATTGGGGTTTTAAAGCCCTATTTCCAGCTGTGCATTTGAAACCTTGACCATTGCCTAAAATGTGCTGCTGCTGCTGCTGTCTGCACTCACCACAAGCTTAGATGATGGTTCAGGTGATTTCCAAGCATGTGCACTTGAGCTTCCACGTGTCGTGATGAGTGTGTGGTTTTCTACCACATATTTATACTGGGCTTCGCAGATGTTTTATAGCACTGCAGCCTGAATTTAGCCTATGCAGCTGTTTATACAAAGAAGAAAAAATATTTGAAGTAGATTTGAGTGGAAACACATTGAAATATCTGAGTCCATAATGTAAAGCTTCACACTGGTATCAGTCGACACTCAGAATGGTAACGTGTCATTATTTTCTGTGGGGGATTGTAATTGTTTTCCGTCACTGCTGCCCTCTTGTCAGCCCTGCGACGTGTCAGACGGCGAGCAGGACGAGTCTGCGGGGTTCAAGAGGCTCCACAAAATGGTCAACTCCACGCGGAAGTCGAAGAAGAAGCTGATCAGAATCGAGGAGTCCAGGAGGACAGACGGTACGAGAGCCGACGCGGCAGACGGAGTCACTGCGGGGTCTAGACGGAAAACCAGTCACTGCGTCTAATTACTGTTTTGACTAAGATTGTTTACTGCGGAAACTGTCTCCTCAACGTGCTCTGCTTGGGTTCATGAAATTTGACTCTTTCCAACGTGTCTTTCCATCCTGTCGGTTTAGAAGAAATTCTCTTTTTTGTGCTGTAATTTTTTAATTCACATATGTGAAGGTCCCATTATTGTGCAAAATTATTTTTTACTTCCTAACACTAACCTCTGGCTCTACCTTGTTCGTGAACTCCCCGTGTGATGTCACAAAGGGCACTGCCTTGTTTTTCATCTCCCTTCTAAACATGGAGACATCAGACAGGAAGCTACAACCTTTTCTTTTTTTCGAACTGATCATTTTTCCCGAGTATAGAGAGCATCTGAAACAATTGCGTCCATTCTTTTATTGAGAGCTGGATTTAATGGAAGCAAACACGTTTTACTTAAACCTGTACTGTAAAACTTAACCTTTAAGACACTGGGAGATGGTCTCGTCTTTAAGTCACATTGATGGTATTACCATTAGTTTGTCGACTTTACGAAGGTACCAGAGGACTTGTTCAGATGGAAAGCTCATTCAGATCTCCTCGACATGGTGATGTCTCTCCAGGATGAATTGGACATATACGGCATGCTCCATGGTTACAAGATGATGCATTTAAAATACATTCAGGCTGGCTTTGTCGTGACCCAAGAGTCGATTAGGAGGCTCCTAAATATATTGGAACCGATGTGTAGCTAAGACGCCGGAATCGCCTTTGGTGGCGCATGTGGCAGAATCCTGGTCCAATCCTTTGTGGAGCATTGACTCATACAATAAACTCAAACCCAACATATGTAATTACCCCACGGAAAAACAGTTTTTTTTCCCCAAGTGAAGGCAATACGCTCCGGTAAAAATAGCTTTATTACTGGGATCTTTCAATCAGTGCACTCACCTCTGCAAATCTGTTGAACGTCCTCCCAGCATTCCTCTCTCTGTGTGTCCTGCAGACGCTCTGAACGTTGACGGGTCCCTTTGTGGCGACGCCAGCACCTCCACGTACCCGGGCGGCGTGCAGAGGAAGAAGTCCACCGCTTGTCCCGTGGAGTCGCTGGCCTGCGCGCTGCAGGAGCAGCTGGCCTTTGACAGGGACTCGGACGGCCTGACCACCTCTCCCTCCTCCAGCAGCCTGGACACCTGCAGCAGCCAGAGGATCTACGAGGTGTTCAGCAAGTCGAGCGGGAGCCCGGCACATCAGGGGACCAGCGGCTTGGCCGCAGGCGAGACCAGGGCAGCGGGTGAAACCAGCGGATCCTCGCTGTCTGAGACCGACGGCAGCAGCAGTGTGGATCTGAAAATCGCCCGGTCCATGACCGAAGGGGAGCTCCGGCATCGGATGCTCAACCCTCTCAGCCACCACGGGGTCGGTACCGCACAACTCCACTAGATCATCCTGGTCATTTTAGTGTGCAATAGGACAATACAGTCACACTGACAGACATACATAGAGGGAATAACAAACAACAACATTGATGGTTTTGTGTGTGTGTGTGTGTGTGTGTGTCTGCGTGTCAATTGTAAATATAGCATTAATATACAGGATGTCCCAAAAAAATTGACATAATTACGCAGTCGGCCAATCATTTTGACAATTTCTGTTGCAGGACGTCCTTTGTTATAATAAATTCGACAATTATCAGAATATAAGACATTAAAAAAGAAAAAAAAAAAATTTCTTCATCCATTTATTCATTCATCCATCCATCCTGGTTACATTGTATTTACTGTATTTCTTTTTTTAACCAGAGAGCTTGTAGCTTTGGAGGATTTGACCTGATGAACCGCTCAGCCCACCCTGCCATCTCCGAGGACTCCTTGGTGAGCCGCTCCTCCTTCTCCCTCTCCATTCCCCCTAACTTGAATGACTTTTCTTCTCGCGCTGACACGTTTATTCGCGCCTTTCAGAATAAAGACGGGGATGGTCTCCGAGATCCCATTAGGTCTCCGGCGACGTCCCGCATCTCGCTGGGCAAAAAAGTCAAGTCTGTGCGGGAGACGATGAGGAAGCATATAACCAAGAGATACCACAGTTCCGTCTCTGAACAGGTGGGAGCGACAAATCGTCTGCGCCCGCAGTGGATCGACACCTGCCACTCCTGCCGACACCGTTGACACGTTGTTTCTGCTCTTTCTGCCCACCAGTCGAGCCCAGATCGTGTCTCTGGCCTCGCTCACTCACCTCAGACGGACTCCGACTCTTTGGAGAAACCCAAACTGAAGCCCGGTGGCTCCGTGGAGAGCCTGAGGAGCTCGCTCAGCGGACAGAGTTCCATGAGTGAGTCTGCGTTGGGAAATAATTGCGCTCTCTCCTTGTGTTTGTTGAAAGTTGGCCTTGGAACAGCCCGAACAGACACCGTGCCGTGTTTGTCAGAAGAAGCGTCTCCAGGCCAGTCTAAACTTTACGCCGTCTCTGTTTGCCGTGCCTTTCGTCAGGCAGCAAGACGAGTGAAAACAATTTTTTTTTTTTCCTGGGCTGAGTGACTGGTACTGCGCTGCGTTGCAGTTTCACAGTGAATCACTCGCCTCTTTGTGTTTTTTTTGCGTAGGTGGTCAGACGGTGGGCACCACCGACTCCTCCAACAGCAACAGAGAGAGCGTGAAGTCTGAGGACGGCGAGGAGGACGAGCTGCCTTACCACGGCCCCTTCTGCGGCCGCGCCCTCGTGCACACCGACTTCACCCCCAGTCCGTACGACACAGACTCCCTCAAGCTGAAGGTATCTGAGCGACATCCGTCCTGCGGCTCCAGCATCGAGGTCTGCCGTCGAGGATCCCACACTGACGGACAGTCTCTCCGCTTGTGTGTGTTCTGCAGAGCGGAGACGTCCTCGACATCATCAGCAAGCCTCCCATGGGGACCTGGATGGGGATGCTCAACGGCAAAGTTGGCACTTTCAAGTTCATCTATGTGGACGTGCTGATCGAGGAGCAGGCGAAGCCCAAAAAGACTCGCAGGAGGAGGAGGGCCAAGCAACCCAAACCCACCTCGGTGGAGGAGCTCCTGGACCGCATCAACCTCAAAGTACGAGAGCACAGAGCCACAGGGTCAAAGCTCTTTTTCCCGTCGGCTTTGGTTTGTTGAAAAATATAGTTGATGTTAAAAGGTGCCTATTTATATCTGACTCGTCATTCAGAACTCAGTCCTCTTCAGAGAAGAAAGACAGTTAGCCCTCTGTTTTTAACTTGCTGCTCGGACTGTTGCTTTTGCCGTCTTTCCACTCTTAGAATGGGATAAAAAGATCAAAAGGTTAAAGTGGGAAAGTGTTTCTCACAAAGAATATCATCATATCAGACTGGAAACTAGAGATACCAGTCTGGCTCTGAGTTTCACAACAGTAACATGACTTTGCTCTCATGCAGACCAAGATAGAGGAGGTTGCTGCTTGTAGTGGTCGTTTCGGTCCATGTGTCATTTGTGACTAATTTGGCGTCATCGCCGCACAGGAGCATCTGCCCACCTTCCTCTTCAATGGCTACGAGGACCTGGACACGTTCAAGCTGCTGGAGGAGGAGGACCTGGACGAGTTGAACATCAGAGACGCCCAGCACAGGGCCGTGCTGCTCACCGCCGTGGAGCTGCTGCAGGAGTACGACGGTGGGTCTGGCAACGCGCTGCACGCGCATATACACAACCTGGACTGTTCTAAACTGTTGGGAGGCATTTCATTCCAGTACATTATCATTAGTTCCGAAAGAACAGCGCTTTCCTCTCTCCAGTCATGTGACGTGACCGCCCCCTGTTGTCCGTGTTGTGCCTTGCAGGAAGCAGCGACCCAGAGCGTGGCAGTCAGTCCGGAGGCTCCCAGGAGAAGCTGCTCCTGGAGAGGCGTGGCCTCACCGGAGACTCGCCACGCGACTCGGGCTGCTACGAGAGCAACGAGAACCTGGAGAACGGTAACGACAGCCTGAGCCGCCTGTGAACTCTGTCCTCCTCCTGCCGTTTCTCTCCGTCTTCTGCCTCCACTGTCTGCCAGAGGGATACGGGTGGTCTCCAGTTTCCCTTGGTGCACAAGAAAAAACAAAAAAAGATGGATACATTTATCCAGTATTCATGCACTATTGGACAGACTCTTCTCTCACCATCGATTTCTGGTGCTTTCAACATCCTTTCTCCTGTTTTTCGGGAAATCAAACGCTTCTGCAGTCTTTTTTTTTTTCTCTCTCTTTTGTCTGTTTGCTACTAAAGCTTGTGTTACCTTATTCTGTCTTTGAGCATCACATTCTGAAGAATGACCAACACTAAAGTCTCTGTCACTGTGGGAACGTTCACTCGCATTTTGTCAGAGCGGCAGCCCCGAGTGAAGCATGCATGGAGGAAAAATAAGGTCCAGGCATAAATAGACCTGCGGTTCTGAGTTGTGTGGTGGGTTTTGCTTTTGTTTGTTTGTTTGCTGGAAATGGTGAGTGTTGGACCGGCGTGTGAATAGAATTAGATTTCTTTTAAAGGAGGAGAATTGCAGTATTTTATTATTATTATTTCTTTTTTACTGTGAACGCTTGCTTTATTCATAGCTCTATCATTATAGGTATTGTTGTGATCATTTGGTTTTTGATAAAAAGTCTTTTGGGGGGGGGGGGGGGGGAACATTGTCTGAAACTTGTCAAAGTGTGACGAGGCGTGCTCAGTGTAAATGAGGTTCCTGTGAATGTTGCTTCCTCCTGTGACTCGTTGGCCACATCTGTACATACCTGAGTATCTCTCTCCAGATTTTGCTGTCAGTGTGTATATTTTTTTAGTCCAGTGAACCATGACGTTGCACAATGTTTTATTATGTGCCTGAAAACTGCGTAATGCAAGATATTGCAAACAATAATGATAATAATAATTACTTAAAAAATATCTAATTTTACTTGTAAAAAGTATGGCATTTTGTATCAGTGTAAATGCACTAAAACACTCTGACGGAAGGTCTGGAGTCTCTGCGTTTCCTAAAGTGTGCTTCTGTCACGGTTGAGCGTGAGTAATAAACTGCTCCGTGCTTTACCTCATCTGACTGCTTCCTTCTTGTTTTCGCCATCGTGTTTGACTTCTTCCTTTTTCTGGCTGCCTTTTTACACTCTCTGCTGCTTGTTCAGTGACATTCGGTACAACCAACGGCGCTTGATAAGAAAAGAAGAGTTTCCCACGTAAACAGGCTGTAATTTGGCTGCACCTGCGTCATCTGCACACATTTCACTTGTTTATTTTCAGGCCGGGACAAAAAGAGGTCTTCCGCCGTGAGCAGGGCCTCCTCTGGTTTTGAGTCGAGTCACCTCCCACCCCCGTCCCCCGAGCCGCATCCCTCCACCTCGACCGGCAACTGCGTCGAAAAGCCTGACCCGCCCTGCTCTTCAGCATCGGGAGGGCCACCAGTGCAGAGCATTAACCTCCCGAGAGGGCCAGCAGTTAGTCGTGTCCCTTCTGGAGCCGTTTCCAGGAGCCTGAGTTGCTCGGAGCTGAGAGAGGATGCAACGTCCCAGCCTTTGAGGCGGAGCCTTTCGCTGAACCTCCTCTGCAAAGACCAGAAGAGAGTGAATATCCACCTCAAAAACCAGAGTACAAGTTCACCGGTCAAGACCAAGGAGAGCACGCAGGACACGGGAATTGTTCGCGATGATCACCAGGTGGGGTCCCAGTCCTCCTCCCAGCCTCCAGCAACACAACACAGCGCCCTGCAGGACACAGCGAAGGCGACCCACTCGGAGGAAAAAGACGCTGCGCAGACGTGCGCCCCCCTCCAGCCTGCACCTGACGTCTCCGGGGAAAGATCCGACCTTCCTCCACTCACGGCTCCCATTCTGAACCCACACGAGGACGTTCTTCCAACAGAGGCCGTCCCTGTGCGCCTCACAAACCGCGCGGTGTCTGCCAATATCGAGGCCCGCCGACTCAAAATGAAAAGGGACAAGAAAAACTCTGTCAATGTTTGTTCCCTCACAGAGGAGAAGCTGTAGCTGTCGAGGGGTCAATATGAGAAGCTTGCTATTATAAAGCTTTGTTGCAACTGTTGATGATAAGCTTCATGACATTTTGACTTTTTGTCTAAATGGTGGACAACTTCTTCAAATGTGAGCCTGGACTTCTATCTGTGGTTAAAGCAGGTCTGGGATTTTTCAATGTAGCAAGAAACTATATGATAAATAATATTAATGCAGCACGGTCACTTTTTAGGGGTTTCGCTAGTGTTTATAAAGATTAATTTGAAACTTGGTTAAACTGTGGTTCAAGACTGACAGCCTTCTCAAAATTACAAGCGTCACATCCAGCAAGCCCCTGTAAATGGCTGACTGCCTGTTTGCTTATACTGTGATTCATAAATAAACATTCTGAATGCGTGAGTTGTAATAAGTAAAGAAATAGTCATTGAGTGACAATTCATTTGATTTAAATGAGTGACACAAGTTCATTTCAATAACAATAGAAATTAGAAAGATAATTCATTCGAAAAATAAAAAGTTATATTACTATAAAATTCTCTCTTACACTTGGTGACTGTTCACCACAGTAGTTCCTAAGTGATGTCATTACATCTAAGTTAACAGCAACGTGCAAATGTAAAAGCTTATCAATTTTAATTTACTTAAAACACCCTTATGGCTTTGGAGGCTCTGCAGCATCTGGAAGCAGACTCAAAGTTTAGCCCGCAGCGGCATCTCATGGAGGCACTGCCTGACCAGCCCCAGGGCGTCCAGGGCCGTCCCCCAGGCCAGGGTGACCCCCCAGCCTCCGTGGCCGTAGTTGTGGACCACCGGCACGGTGCGTCCCTGCATCCGCAGCAGCTCCTTCTCCACCCTAGGGTTTCTCCTGCTGGGCCTCAGTCCCACCCACTCGCCGAGCACTTTGGCGTGGACGAGCGACGGCTCCAGCCGGCTGCAGCGCTCCAGGATGCTGCTGGTGTCGCCTTTGTCCACCTGCAAGCGCCAGTCATGCTCCTGCCGGGTGCCGCCGATGGTGACGCTGTGGACTCCCGGGTAGATGTAGGTCTTCCCGTCTCCGTCCCTGACAAAATGCTTCAGCCAGGGTGCCTCCACCTTCAGGACCTGACCTCTGACCGGGTACACCTGGCCGTCGTCCACCAGCGTTTTGGAGCCGAGCCCGGCGCAGTTAACGATGATGTCATAGCTGTCGCCGCTCAGCTCCTGGAGGCTGTTGATCTTCCTCTGCACTACCTGTCCTCCCAGTTGCACAAACCTTTCCAACACAAGTATGTTAAAGATTTACCCAAATGACACTCTGGAAATCATTTTCCTGGGAAAACAAGTGTGGCACAAGTTTATACTGCATTATCGTTCTTAGAATGATAACCTATAGGAGATAACGATGGTAAACAAGACATACTGTATCTAATCATGGAACAACAACATCTTTTCAGACCAGTTTGGCAGAGGTATCATCTTTTGTTGGAGAGTGAGTAATCTGAATGTTAGCAGACACACCTATTTTTGAGCCACGGCAAGTAGCTGGAACATTCACACTTGATGGTGGTGAACACCTGGCCACATTTGTGATCTGGAAACCTTTGAAGCTCCTTGTCAGTCATGAACCTGAAGCCGATCACAGAGTCGGCCCAGAAGGGCTCCTTCTCCTCTGTAATCTCCCTCAAGATCTGGCAGCTGAGAGAGAGAGAGAGAGAGAGAGAGAGAGAGAGAGAGAGAGAGAGAGAGAGAGAGAGAGAGAGAGAGAGAGAGAGAGAGAGAGAGAGAGAGAGAGAGAGAGAGAGAGAGAGAGAGAGAGAGATAAAAAAAACAAAACAACAACACTAAAGTGTGTATATCTTTGCACAGGGTCAGAATATCTACCCAGAGCTCATGATGACTCCAGCCTCCGGTGCATGTTGGGACTGGGCAATGGCCAGCAGGTGATCAAAACTGTCCTTGAACCAGCGTTTCTGCCTTTGCATAGGAATATCTGAGAGTAATATTTAAAAGGGTGAATAATCATGCATGTGCAACGTCTGAAAAATGCAATCATGCAAAATTAAAACCGGAAAGCAGATGGCGGGCTGCACCTGGGAACTTGGCCGCATACAGGATCCCCGCAGCTCCGTCGCTGGTGGTGTCCGGGCTGAAGCGGTCAGCCAGCAGGGTAACGGAGCACAAGGGCAGAGCTTCGGCGACGCACACGGCTGTGGAGAGGCCGACCACACCGGCTCCGACCACCGCGATCCGGACACCTTCCTTCATCCTGCAGGAGGGAGAGAGCCGACGAGGAGATCGGTGTCCACTTGCCGCAACACGACCTGCGACAATCGACCTAGTTATGAGTTAACTATAGATCCAACGACACAGTCCAAGAACCGGTTACATAATCGATGGTTAAGTAAGAGCAAGTTTTTACAAGCGTTTTCTTTCCAAAAAAGAAAAAAAAAAGAAAAAGAAAAATCACAATAAACTCCAGCTCATAGTTGTTTTTCTAATACTTGTACTGCTTTTAATCAACCGCTATGTATTGGTTGCTATTTCTATATTGTGTATTGAATGTGCAAAGAAAACGAATTACATATCGATTTATTTATTTAATGCATACAGATTGGCTGCACCGTGCATCGATGTACATACGTGAATGGAGCTAATCTCCCGCAGCTGACGTCTCAGTCAAAACTAACTCGGCCAACGAACGAAAAACGGCGTCCGCGTCGACGCAGTGAAACGCGGCCACTAAAGTCAATGAGCAGGTTCACACCAGGCGCAGAGCGTCCGCGTTTCAGAAGCGTCCCAGAAGCAGTAAAACGCGAGCCGCTGGAAAAGAACGCCAGAATTTATTCTTTGACGGTTGCCGCGTCCCTCCTGCGTCAATTGTAGCAGGTGGCATCGTTCCGACAGGAAATCAATGGTGTAAAAACACGGTGGATCCGGTTGATTTTCATCGTAACACACAATGTGCTGGATTTTGTATTTATATGTGCTGTACTTTACTGTGAAACATCAACGTGACGCATCGGCTTCATCGCTGTTCAGGTCGGCCGTCAAACAAAAACAGATTTCACTTTGAATCTCAAACTATGATGAACAAAATGCATCTATACTTTAAATACCTGCATTTTGCATGGAAGTATGTGGGAGGGTGCTGGAGCGTGAGCAGAGCATCAACGCGGTCGCTCTGCTGACGCTCTGCAGACGCTTCTGGTGTAAAACAGGGGTTAGTTTGCCGGTGTCGTGCCAAGGCAGGTATCCCCGATATAATTTGCACCCCCTGGCCGCGGGAGCGCGCACACACTTCTACGCTTCGGTTTCACACTGAATAGCCTAAAATAAGCTTCAACACCACGTAGGGGACAGCGGAATAAGAACATTCTTGATAAATGTCTCATGTGTCCGTAGCGTAACGTTGTTGATAAAATTATAACTCTGAAACGATGAATTACATGTTGCTCATGTACTTCGTTGAAACCGAAGCGTACGAGCGTGCGCGCGCTCCCGCGGCCAGCACACACACACACACACACACACACACACACACACACACACACACACACACACACACACACAGAGAGAGAGAGACACACACACACACACACAGGCTTCTTGCGCGTGAATCCCGTTCACGTCTCTCTTCTCGCGATATGAGAGCCACACTAGGCTCTCAGCGACGGAGAAGGTAAGGTCCTAGAAGTTCAATATTCTGAATTAGACCCTGTTTTGTGCTCAGCTGGACCTCCTACACATAAAAAAGTTTCCATCGTATAAACTCGCTTACTCTCCATTTCTCTTTGTCAACTGGTTGTTTTGCCGAACCTCGGTCCCGTCGCGACGTTTTGTGGACATGCTATAGCTAGCTTGCTAACCTTTGAAAGACATCGCTGCAGCAGCGGGTATATCTCTGGACTGTTTTAAACTTTATGTGTAAAACTGATATGGGGAATTCAGTCTGATAAATAAACAAATAAATAAAAAAAAAAAAAAAAAAAAAGGAAGGGAACACTTCAAAGAACTCCATGACCATTGCAATTGTAGATAATGTAGTGTCGGCTCGTTTACTAATGGAAACGTTTCATTGCCCTTGCAGTGTGTTTTTGACTCTTGCAGACAGTGAAATATTTATTTAATTTACCTTTTAATTAACTTTAATCGATACCCTCCCTAAGTTTTTTTTAATTTTATTTTTTTTAAATAAAGACATATTTTTATTTAATTTATTTGTACTTTATTTTATTATGAATAGATTGTTGGCTTTTTGATCTTTAAGGCATAGGATGGTGGAATGATGTCCACTTTATTCCAAAGCATCAGCTAAGCCAATTTATATATACTCACTTTGCAATGATAGCACAGAAAAATCACCTATTTTGTCACTATTTTCTTTTATGCATGCATACAGAACTGTTGTCAGTCCCATTTTTAAAACATTTTTCTGTCTATTAATTACAGAAACAAGCTTGTTCCAACCAGAAAATGTCTAAGAGAACAACGAGCGGGAGCATATCTCTCGTGGCTCTGCGTTCCGACTCCCACCAGCAGAACATTCTGAAGAAATTCAACCAGCTGAGGAAGCAGGAGCAGCTCTGTGACATCACCCTCATCGTGGAAGACGTGCACTTCAAGGCGCACAGAGCCCTGCTGGCAGCGAGCAGCGACTACTTTGCTCTCATGTTTACGGCAGAGGATCAGGTCAGTCAGGCCGTCCTCCAGGTGGCTGGGACGGCAGCTCCAGTGTTTGCCAAAGTGATGGACTTTATCTACAGTGCACAGGTGTCCGTGGACAGGAGCGCCATGCCGCAGCTCCTGGCTGCAGCTCGTCTCATGGAGGTTGGCGACCTTGTGAGGCTTCTGTCCGACCTACCGAGGGAAGCTGAGGAGGTCATTGAAGGCGTCACTGTGGCTTTAAAACAGACCAGGCGCAAACGAGGACGGCCGAAGAAGGCCGTGAGTTTGCCAGCGGCTGAGCCCTTGATCAAGAACGAACCAAGTGAGAGAGCCGAGAGGAAGCAGACTGACGCTTTGACAGACGATGACGACAACGACGACGTTGAGACGCTTTCTAACGACAATGACAATTATTATCTCGATGTCAAGCGGCCGAACAAACGCAAAATCAGGCCACCGCAGAAATACAGTATCTTCAAGGTGGGCAGCGAGACAGCTGAAGGCAAAGAGATGGCGAAGAGAGGCAGAAAGAGGAAATACCACAACACTGAGACCCGGTGTGACGCCTGTGGCAAAGAATTCAAAAACCACTTCTTTTTGAAAATTCACCAAAGGACTCATACAGGTAGTCTGCAGTGTATTATTATTATTATTATTATTATTATTATTATTATTATTATTATTATTATTATTATTATAATAATTATAATTATAATAATAATAACAAGTCCTGTGTTATTATTTGTTGTTTCAGGTTGGCTAAAACTTACCTTGATGTGCTGTTCTCTCCTCCAGGAGAGAAGCCTTTCAGCTGTCAGGTTTGCAGCAAGTCGTTCACCCAGAAGCACACCCTGGTGGCCCACCAGCGCATACACACAGGGGAGAAGCCATTTGTGTGTTCCATCTGCTCCAGATCGCTCTCCTCCAAACACACCCTGCAGGAGCACATGAACCTGCACGAAAGTAGGCACCCGGCCAGATCCCGTCACTTTGGTTTCCCCATGCCTGCCTGCCTCGCCTCCGTTTCACCTCTGCACCTTCATTCTCAGAAAAGAAGTCATTCACTTGTGAAAAGTGTGGGAAGACGTTCACTCAGAAGCGGCAGCTGAAAAGCCACAACAAAGTTCACTCAGGTGAGAATCGGCCGCAGCAGAAGGTCTTTTAGAATTCACGCCCAGTAATTTTGATTATGATCCCTTTGTATGAAGGCAAATCGTTACCAGAATGCGCCCATTGTCATCACAAGTTTCTGGACACAGCTCAGCTGAAAAAACACCTGAGGACTCACACAGGTAAGGCCGATGAGGGTAATTATGGTCTGTGATGTGGGTTAAAGGAGGCACTGCTGTCAGCTGATCATCTTAAAATCTTCCCAGGCGAGAAGCCCTTCACATGCGAGATCTGTGGGAAATGTTTCACGACCAAGAGCACGCTGCAAACTCACATCATGATTCACAAGTAAGTCAGTGAAAAAGAGTTTTCAAACTTTCCTGGTTAGGAAAAAAAACCCAGAATGTGCCGTGTCTCTTCAGGGGCGAGAAGCCGTACGAGTGCAACATCTGCAATAAATCCTTCACGGACCCGAGCGCCAGGCGGCGACACGTGGCCTCCCACTCTGGGCAGAAACCCTTCAGCTGCTCCATCTGCAACCTGTCGTTCACCCGTCTGGACAACCTGAAGACGCACATCAAGTCCCACAACAAGGAAAAAGCTGCAGCCGACACACCGCCAGTCGCAGCAGCAGCAGAGGCTCCATCAGAGGAGGTGCGCAACGTCCTGCAGCTGCAGCAGTACCAGCTGCCCTCCGGATCCCAGCAGGAGATCCAGCTGGTGGTGACCGAAGACGGCACCAGTATCAACTTTGTGCCGAGCCAGGGCCAGGAGATCAGCATCGTCACCACGGAAGAGGAGGAGGGGGAGGCAGAGGAGAGGATGACGGGATCCTCTCACCCCAGACTGACCCTCCTCAGTCAGCCCACCGGCAACATGACCCTGGTTGGCCAGGACCAGCAGAGCCTGGTGGAGCAGAACCCTCACATCCAGACCATCAGCATGCTGGAGGGTCCGGTGGCGTACCAGCCCGATCAGATGCACATCATCTCCCTGAGCAAGGAGGCCATGGAGCAGCTGCAGGTCCACCATGGCCACCTGCAGCAGCCTCTGCAGGTGATGCAGGCGGAGAGCTCGCAGCAGCAGCAGCAGCAGCAGCAGCAGCAGCAGCAGCAGCAGCAGCAGCAACGGGGCGCTGGGGGAGCCGGCAGGGACAAAGCCAGTCAGGGAATCCACATTAGCAGCCAGAGCAGCCAGCCCATCTCCATCAGCCAGACCAGCGAGGAGATGTCCGGCCACCACATCCAGGGGCAGACCTTCCAGATCCAGGCAGGAACCGTCTCCTATCTGTACACCACCGGCCTGCCGCAGGGCAGCTGAGGGGAGGGTGGGCGGCGCCAACGCAGGTGAATCCAACAGGCTACAGTAGGTTGAGCGGCCACACGGTGACCAGAGCAACGCTGGTTTCACCTCCAGGCAGCACAGACAGGCAAGAAAGACTGAAATACTAACATGCAGCAGGGTGGCCAAAGGTCACATGTTACTGGCGCGTTTTTTTCTTATCATTATCTCAAGGCCTCTAGGAAACTGCAGATTTAGCCCTCTGTTGACAGCCTCCCAACAAGACTGATGTTTTTTCGGAATGCCCACATGTTTGAAAATCACATTAGAGCTTGCCATGTTGGAAACAATTGTCCACATTTCTCAATGAAACTGATGAACTGGACAACAAAGACTTTGTACATTTTATTGTGTTTTTTTTATTAGTATTTTTATATCGCACAAGTTCATCACTCATGTTTCAGATTTGTGCAAGGTAATAAAATTCTCAAAAAATCAATATCAACCCTAGCTGAACTGTTACCTTTGGACATGAACTTGTCTTATTTTGCCTCTCCTAACAGACCACAGAGTCACTGTCGGATGTGTCTGTGCGGGGAATTGAACCTTCTCACAGGTCTGGCAGCTTCCTGTCGGCGTTCAGTTCTCGCAGGCGCGTCGGATCCTGAAAGAAGAGCAACGGGAAGATTTCAACTCTTGACTTGATTTAAACTTGTTGAATGCCTCCTGTTTGCTCTACTTACTGCTTTTGGTCTGTCGGTCCTTGTGGTTGATCTGCTCCGACCCATTTCAACTCTCTTGTGAGTAATCACGGTGCTCTGAGTGAGTTTTCCCAGCTGCAGACTGGACTGCAGTAGACCTGAGGACAGAGGGATCGACTATCAAAGGGATCATAAATCAGCCTTTCAAACAAGTTCAGGATTAAATGATGGCTTTCATTTCCACTCAGTGCAGTCGTCCGTTTCGGATGATCACGAAAGGTGAGAGTGAAGGCACCTGCTGAGGGACTTCTGCTGCTCAGCCTGCTGGCTGACAGCGTGTGGTAAGACCTGCTCTGTCCTGAGAAACGGAAACCAAACAAGACGTTAGCAAAGAGAGGCTCCTTGTAATTTAAAACCTGCCGCACCAAGGTGTGAATATGAACCACGTCAACCAAGGCGGGTGTCTGGCTACCTGTGGTGGTGGAGGTGCTTCTGGAGAGAGCCGCCTCCATGTCGCTGAGTCTGCCCTGCAGCCGCTCCACCTGCACGAAGGCCTCCTGTTTGAGGCTGAGCTCCTGCTGCAGCTGACTCCGCACCTGCACCCACACCCACACAACCCAGTTGCTGGAGTCACTGGAGTTCCTGAAGGTAAGACCCTCGTCCATTACTGTCAGGAGTTGTGATCTTTTTTGTTGTTGTTGTTTTCACCCCAGAGCAGGTGTTTGATGTATATGGAAGAGGATTAGGGCCACAAGATGAGAAATTTCGTGAATAAAATCGAAATTTTGCAATTAACATCAACGTGAAGTAAGTCAAAATGTCGAGAATAAAGTCGAAAGGCTCTGCGCGCAAGTCTAGCTGAATGCTTCCGTTTTCACCAGTTTCCTGATTACTGCAGGTGAACCTTGTGGCATGCACCTGTTTTCTGCAGTTTACTTTTAACTGGGTAACTGAGTTAATCCACCATCTAGCTGAACATTGACTTTATTAAAGTAATTTTTTCACGAAATTTCAACTGAAAACATAAATAATAATCACCTTCCTGTAATATATTTTTCTTTTCTTGTAGCCCTAATCCTCTTTCGTAGATGTAAATGAACATTTTGCTAACTGACAAAAAAAAAAAAAAAAAAAAACTTTTGAAAGACACATTCAATCACCTTAACAAGTTTTTTTGGAAGGGCCTCCCTTTTTTTCAAATATTGCTCTCATGCAGAGATTCCAGATGTCTGTTTATAATAAAACACACTTAAGGTTGGACTGTGGACCGTATTGTCCCCGTATGACTTGACCGTTGTTCTCATAAGTTACAATAAAGTGTCACCACTCAGTGGTGTAAATACTTAAGTAACCTCAGATATTCCTGCAGGGTCACCGTGTCTTAGGAGAACCAGGGTTACAATTTAACTGCCAATAAAAGCTGAATGTTCCCTGCAGCGCACCTACACACACACACACACACACACACACACACACACACACACACACACACACACACACACACACGCGCACACTGCTGGAGGTGTTCTGTCGGTCAGACCTGTCTGATGTGCTTGGAGCTGCGCTGCCGCTGCAACTCCTTCATCCTGCCGTCTCTGTCCAGCTGCTCGCTCAGCGCCCTCAGCCGTCTCTCCCTCTCCTCCCCGTCGGCTCTCATCCGCTCCAGACTCTCAGCCCGGACGCTGTCCAGCTCCCGCCTGCTGCGGGCCTCCTGCGCCGACTGATGCCGGGACGCCTGCAGCTCCTCAGTCTGCGGAGTCGGAAGCTGCTCGGTGAAAACATCCACAGCGACGAAGCTCACAGTGGAGACACAACCGTTTCTCCTCTGCAGGAACGCTCACACGTCATCGCACGAGATGGTTTTGGTTTTGGCTCTGCAGAGACCTTCATCTACCTTCCTGCAGAGCAGCTTCTTAGTGCCGCGGCACTCGGCTCGACTGCGGCCCAGCTCCTTCCTCGCCGCCTCTAGCCGCTCCCGCAGGAGAACCACTTCCTCCTCGGACGTCATCTTCACTCGGAGGGCCTCGATGCGACAGGTGATCTCCCTCTGGATGGGATTAAAGACGTTTTTAAATTCACTGCACCTCTGTGAAGATTTTCTTTGTGTCTTGCGCTTTCCTGCTTGTGCAGGTGAGCAGTTTCTGTGGTGCCGACCTGCTGAGCCTGCAGAAGCTGCCGGTGAAGTTTCCCCTGCTCGACCAGCTGCTTCCAGCGGCTCGCGGCCTTCAGCTTACAGAGCAGAGAGGCCAGACGACTGTTCTCCAGGCCCAGCTCGTGCACCTCCTCCTTCTGGCGGAGCAGGTGGAACACGTGAGACGATTTGGGCCTCATCCCCCTCAAACGTGAACGCACACCAACACACACGCGTGCAAACGTCATCTATCTACCTCTGACAGCGTGACGGCGAGCTGCTGGTTGTCCTTGGCGCAGCCGTATCTCTTCTTGAGTTTCATGATTCTGTCGACCGCATCGCCTCGGGCTCTGTTCACCATCTCGCTCACATCCTGCTCCACCTGCCGCTGACTCTCCTCCAGCTGGGCCTGATACAAACAAAGATTTTTATCTTGATACTTATCTTTCTTTATTTCAAACATGTAAACAACAATAAAATAATTAAAAAAAACAAAGAAAAGGAAACAGCGAAAGAAACTAACTAAGACAACAGAACAGTACAAAATAAATAGTTTCTCATGTTCGAAAGGAGGTAGGAAGAAGTACAGACTTACAATTAACATAATCATATACATAATTAACATTTATAATTAACCTTTAAGACATCTCCAGCCTGAAGCATTTAATACAAATAACAATAATAATAATAATAATAATAATAATAATGATAATAATAATGATAATGATAATAATAATATATTTTGGGACTTTACATCTAATAAATGATCTCAAAGTGCTTTACAGTGAATGAAAGCATTGAAAAAGCATTTCTAGCCAGTCTCGTCACCACTGGTGACCATCAGGTCTTCTGACCTTCAGCTGGATGCAAGTGCAGTAGAGGTGCCGGACCAGCGGGTCATAACGCTCCCTGAATTTCAGACTGAGTCGCTCCTCCAGTGTTTTCTGCTCCTGTTCGGAGCGAGCGACCTGAGCTCGCAGCTCCGAGATCTGCAGCATCATCCCGCCGCAGAGACCGGCCACCTGCCACACAGCGAAGAACCACCAAGAAGAGTGAACTCTGTCTCTGCTTTAGTAACACCAGCGTCGAAAATACAGAGTAGCTACTTTATCCAGAGTATTGATGCTCCCTGATCACAGATAACTTCGTGTCCTACCTCTGCTTGAGAGTCGCTTGTTTGAGCTTCCTTCAAATTCCTTAAATCCTGCAGTAAAATATTAATAATAGTTCAAAAAAATTCCTCCTCACTCGCGTAGAGTTTGCACGGAGGCATGCGGTATGATTGCACCACCCACTTGTTCCCTCTGACGCAGGAGCTGCGTTTGCTGTTGCAGGATCTGTTCATAGAAGTGGGAGTAAAACAGGAAGGTGCGGCGCTCTCGCTCCATCACGGAGCAGCCAAGCTGAGTGAGACACTGCTGGAGGCGACTCCGTGCCACTCTCAGCTGAAAGAGGAGACGCACGGTCAGTCTAAAAGGCTTCAGTTCAGGCTAGTCTCTAAATTCAAGTGGACAAATATATTTTTGAAAGGCAAACATTTGTTTTTCTCCTATTGAATAATCACGGGCTGTAATTTTACTCTGGCGCTGTATGTGTGACCAATTAAAAGGCCCAATATGAATCGTTTAATGCCACCTAGTGGTGAGTAAGTATACTGAGAAAGTTTTCTGAAGTTTAACATGGTTTCACATCCAGGTCTTTATGTAAAACTTAAAAGGTTTTACTGGCAAGTGTCATCATCATCAGCAGTTAGTTATTTTTTAGGGTTAAAATACATGCAGACATATTTTCTGCTCCATTTCATGTCCCTTTAAACTTTGTACACTGGGCCCATAACCTGGATTTTTTTTGCTAACCTGCCCTCCAGACTCTTCAGCGCCCTCCATCAGCTCCTGGATGAACGTCTCCACTACCTGTGGCCGCTCGGGCGCCAGCGTGTGCTTCAGCGAGGCTTTCCTCCACAGCTCTGTCCACACACCGGAAATAATAACAGACTGTTGTACCTTGTGTTCAACCTTCGCCTCCCGTGCTCCTCAGCCCTCTTCGGTACCTGTCGGGAGGCCCATCTCCTGTCGAGCGTGCTCCGAAGCCACCAGCGTCAGCTCTCCGCCGACCCTCCGCTGCACCGCTCGGATCATGTCGCACTCGGTGTCCTCCAGCAGCCTGCGGAGCTGACGAGACGACGGCGGTTTGAGGCAAAGCGTGGGGAAGCTCGGGGAGACACCGGGGGTCAAGGGGGGAGTGTCGCTACCTGGAAGGTTTTCACATCGACCTCCAGGGCTCCGGGCGGAGGTTGGAGAGACTGGCTGCCTGAAATGAGGACCTCGTAATCCCACTGCGTCCCCATTCGCTGAGCCAGAGCTCTCATGCTGGGATAGAAGATTTCAGTTCTGCAAAACCAATTGAGGCAAAAATCTAAAATCTCTGACATAAATACATATGTATATATAATATACACATATCTGATATAATCTGATATTATATATATATGTATATCTGATATATATGTGTGTATATATATATAGACATATATGTATATATATATATATATATATATATATTTGTATATATATATATATGTATATATATATATATATATATTTATTTTTTTATTTTTTTATATTTATATATATATATGTGTGTGTGTGTGTGTGTGTGTGTATATATCTTGTCTTGTTTACCAAAGCCTGCAGTAAATAGTTTAATAGAGAAGTTTTATTGAGCTCAATCTAATTTGTTTCGTGAAAACACTTTATGAAGCAGTTATAAAGAGAGACATCCTTAAAAATAAAAAATAAATAAAGCTGATCAAACCAGAAAGTTGAACTTTCCGCAGCACCTGTAGTACTTGGCCAGCTGCTGATATGAACTTGGTGTCCTGCACACCTCGGTGCCCAGTCGTCTTTGAGCCCAGCTCTCTTTGAACACCTGCAGCTGCTTCATCAGCAGGAGGAAACCTCTCAGCACCGACTGGACCTTGATAGGATCGTGGAGAGGAGGTGGAGGAGGAGGAGGAGGAGGGTCAGGAGGAAGAGGAGAGCAACTGCCAGCACAAGTCGTCTCTGCTTCAGCTTCTGGCTGGAGTTCAACCTGCTGAATGGAGAGAGACAAACCCTCAGTGAGGGCAAAAGAGGACGTCACGGCAAATTCCCTCCAAGCCTCGAACCCAGTCCGTCACCTCTTCAGGCTCTCTGTCCTGCCGGAGGTCCGCTTTGCTGCTGCGGAGACGGACGGGCGCCGCCTCTCCTCCACCGCTCAGGACATCCTCCATGAGCAGCGACGCTCCGAGCACGGCAGCGTTGGCCTGTAGCCTGCCGCGATGGCCCAGGCCGCTCAGACACAGCTGCAGACGGTCCAGTTCAATGTATTTTAATTAAAAACGAAACAAACGAAATGCAGCCATGTCCCCCCTCTGGTTCTGTCCTGATTGAACATATTGATGGGCATTGAACCTGCATGCTGTGTTGGATGTCCGGGACGTCCCAGACACGCAGAGGCAGCCACCCCTGACTGGCTAAGAAGCTCCTCCATGGAAACAGCTGCTGCGCCTGCAGCCGCATACAAGACAGATTAAAAAAACACCCTCCACCGTGTGTAAAAAAAAAAAAAAAAAAGATTTTCAATCTTTTATCCGCGGCCCTTACTGACCAGACGCCCACGTGTCTCCAGAGGTCCCGGCACGGGCAGCGCCAGGCTGAAGACGTCAGGCCGGATGCAGTCGCCGAGCAGCGGGAGGCCTGCCGCCATGTTGTCGCTCAGACTCTGCTGGGATTGGACGTCGCCGGAGGAGAGGAACACCTCGCTGGACCAAAGGGGAAAAAAATATGAAGATATATTTGCAAGCAGTTACCGCAAGATCTGTTGAGGCCCCAAGAGATGCAAAAAGTTTCCAGTCGAGAGAAGAGAGAAAAGCGTCCGACCTGCCGAGGTGCCTGACTGCTGTGTCGAACTGGAGCAGGAGGACCTGCCTGCGCAGCTGCAGCAGACGGCCCACGCGGTCTGGACTGCCGGGATCGGACAGCTGCTGGATCTGGTGTTTGAGCTCCTGCAGCTCCGCTCCTGCAACCGCCAGCGCACACCGTCACAGATCACACGGTCTGATATGTTGCGAGCGCTGATGTGTCGTCTGCCGTCGACCCACCGATGCCCTCGCCGCCTCCCCAGTCAGCAGACAGAGGACCTGGCGCTCCCTTCGGTCTCCTGCTGCTGCCGGACGCCTCCGAGTTGCCCAGTCTGGAGAAACTCACCAGGTAGTGGACGATGTCGTGGAGAGCCGACGCGATGAGCAGCACACGGCGGAGAGCCGCGGCGCCATCCTGCAGGCATCAGAGGGCCGGCGGGACAGTGTCTCTCAAAATCAGACTGAAATGTGTGACTTTCAGCTTTGCTAGTCTTACCGAAACACTCAAAGTCTGGAACATGTGAAGAACTTGGCTGAAGTGCGGGATGAGCCACAGGTTGAGCAGAGTTGTTCCATCTGCAGACAACAGCTGATGCTCTTCCTCCTCCTGCTGCTGCTGCTGCTGCTGCTGCTGCTGCTGAGAGTTCCTGACATGAGAGGACAGCAATGTTTCATTCAACAAGTTTTGTTTCATTCACGACGAGGTGTATTGACATTTTCATCAACGAATAAAAACGGGACGAAAATGTCTGCCGGGAAAAAAAAAAAACATTTAATAACATTGACTTCATTAATATGCTTCACAGTTTGCACCTGGATCCAGGGCAAAGGTCAGCTTCCGGGTCCAAAACGTTTCCACCTCTGGCTCGTCCAATCACAAAGTGGCAGCGACGGACAGACGGGAAGTCGTCCAGCAGGAAGTTCAGGCTGTAGTAATACGCTACAATCTGTGCTCTCACGCAGTGCAGAGACATCTGCGTGTTGAATCTGTTGAAAACAGGCAGACGCTTCGTTTTCCCTCCAATGGATTAGAAAAAGGAAAATAAATCCGACCGAGATGAGTCACTGAACTGGAACGCAAATGTTTTCGGGGACCTACTTCCTGGCAAAGTCGATGATGAGGCCTTGTTTGACGGCTGCCGCTTCCTCCTGTGATGTGAGAGAAATTCACTTATGGACTTCATCGCTGGCAGCCGATGCCGACTGCTTTATCCTGCTGGCGCCACTCACCGCCGTTGTCACGCCGCCCCTCGCGGCCTGGCTCTTCTTCACAAACGAGTTCAGCATCTCGTCACGCAGACTCACTTTTCCCAGCTGGATGGACACGAAGGCCTCCATCAGCCTGAAGTGAAACACCAAACAAACAAACAAACGAAAAACACCAGGACACTGTTTATTGACGAAACAGCGCGCTGCTAAACAAATCTACAACCAAATATGGGTTCTTCAGGTGGATGAAACAACCTCTCCTTCTCAGTGGCGGCTGGTCTGACTGAGTCGGACGTTTCCTGCAGCTCGCTGCCGTCGTCTTCTTCTTTTGTCGAATCAGATTTGACGTCTTTATTAGAATGAAGGGCCGCGTCAGTCTGGGGGGGGGGGGTGTCAAAAAGCAAATAGATCAATGTATAACTCAGTAAATATAACCTAAATGACTCTTGACTTTTGATAGTCTGTTAGCCAAGTCAGGTCATTAAAGGCAGGCTATAATTTCTAGGAGGAGAGAAAACGTCAGAAATATCATTAATATGGCCACAAATTTCATATATCGTTTGTACAAGAGAATGTTGTATGTTTCTCAAAGCAGATGAAAAGAATGAAAAGTGAAAAGTCACCTATTTGGGATTCAGGCTGCTTGAAAAATAATCACAGTATGCTTATTAATATTATTCCAAAATTGAAATTCTAATAATAATTTGTTGTCAGTGTGTCGGTGAAACGCACCTCGGCGGCCGACATCTGGCTCTCTGCCCGGCGACAGACACAGACCAGCTTCACGGCGCTCACCAAGGCGTTCTTCTGAGCCACCTGACTGGCCAGAACCGTCTGCAGGGTTTTGATGCTCTGATGGTTCATGAGCTGTGAGGAAAGAAGAGGCTCCTTCCATTCGTTTCTGGACACTGAACCGCAGTTCTGATCCCCCTCAGCAATGTAGCGGTAACACACCTGGGTAACGGCCTCTGCGCAGCTGAAGCTGAACCTCCCTATCTGGTTCTGGTCCAGATCCTGGATGCTCAGAGGCAGGTGGGTCGGCGAGAACCTGCAGCGGACAGTGTAATTAAAGGTCCAGTATGTAAAATTTGACTTGATTTAGGATTTTTTTTATTGATAAAAACGTTGTGCGCTACGACACTCTGCTCAACGTGCCTGTCCACCGAGCTGCCGTCCTCCAGTGCGGCCGTGACAAACACAGACCTCTGATTGGCTGCCTCGAAGGGCACAGGCCTCAGGTAGAGGTGGGAAATGTCGAAGCCGAGTTCTGAAGCCACGTTTCTGTACAGTCTGCCAAAAAAAAAGGATCAGGTAAATTTTCTGTGCATGGTTTGACGATAGTGGTCAGTTCAGCTTTGCTGTTAGTCGGTCAGTATGAAGACTGGCTGCAAAAAACTGGGCGAGCTCAATATTTAGACTTAAAACTGTGGCATTGTAGCTTCATCTCACCTGATACTGCAAAAAAAGAAAGATTTAGAGCCGTTCGGAATTGAACTTCCTAGCATTAATTGTATATAATTACAACAATATGCTGCTGCAGAACCAGCGGTGACCACGAAGACAAATGTTCACGCAACATTACGTCAATGCAACCAGGTCCTAATTGCTACATCCAAAAATCTTTAATCAAAAATTCTCAAAATCGTTCAAAGTATGGTGTTGCAATACCAGCAGTGACCACAAGGATGAATGCCAAAGCAACAATGTCAATGCAACCAGTTGCAAAATGATGCATGCATCGAAAAATTCTTAAAATCTTTCATTTTGTTATTTTTGTGTGTGTGTATAAATTGTTCCCTGATTAATTATGCAAAATAGGTTTTGTTCCGATAATCTAAAAAACAAATAAAACTGGGTCGCAGCCCCCCCGGTGCCCTCACAACTCGGCGTTGTCTTAACTGTGCCAGATGCGCCGTCTCAGAGGCCGACTCCAGCAGACGGTGGCGGAGGGTGACGAGCTCCAGCAGCTTGGCGAACGTCTCCACGGCAGACTTCTGCTTCTCCCGTCCACCGGTCACGTCCCCCTCCTCTGCAGACCTCGCCAGCGACAGCCCCATCTGCTCCACCAGACGTGGGTCCTCAAAGAACAGGTCGGAGAACAGCTGGCGGAGGGCAAACAAAACAAAACAGGATGATCTAGTCACATAAGCTCGGTCTCAAACAATAAGGACGTGAAAAAGAACCCACATCCTTCTGGGTCTGGGGGCTGTAGGAGGCTCTGGGTGGCGCCAGCTCACTCCAGCACCACAGGGCCTCCTGCAGGAGCTTCTGCCTCAGGAGGACCTTGTGGGCGGCGCCAGTGGCCCGGTGCAGCTGGCAGAGCTGGGCGTGAGCCTGAACGACACCCTGATAGACGGCGGAGGCCAGGCAGAGGGACGGGTGGACCTCCAGGAGGTAGACGCTGGTCAGCGCCGGGCTGCAAACAGCAGTGACACAAAGAGAGGTCAAGAGAAAAGCCGTTGGAGAGCCGAAGACCCGGCCGAGCGGAAACTCTGGTGCGTTTTCCTGCCTGCTGCCTCCCAGCGAGACCAGGTGTTGGGGAGCGTAGTTCGTTGGCAGGCCGTAATCTTGGACAGACCCTCCGCCGCCGCCGCCCTCTCTCCAGATACGGTGAAGGTACACCCGCTGGTTTTCAATCTGATGAGGCAAAATCGTGAAAAAAATAAATAATCCATTGATTAATCAGACATAACGACTTTCTCGTCTGATTTTTTTTTTTTGCTTTCTTACTATTCAGGGAGTGTGTGCTAAAACAATAAAAAACATACAGTTCTGGAAATCAGCCTTTTGTGATGTCACAATGGACACCGGGAAAATTTAAACTCCCACTCTCTCTGAACTTTCGGTGACATTCGTCTCTGCAACATCTCGGTCACCTGCTTGTCCAAAATGCCTGTGATGAGCTGCTGGTGGCGCCGCAGGCAGCATGTCTCAGCCCTGTAGGCCTGGACAAAGTAGTCCAGGCTCAGGTCCAGCTGCGGACGGCTGTGCGTGATGTCGGTGATGACCTGCGCCAGGGCGAACCTCTGCTCCGCCCCAACGGTGTGTTGGTACGCCTCGTAGTAGCAGTTCAACAGCTGCACATCGTGGAAATAGGCACAACATTGCAGCAGAGCGAACGTTAATTTGGTGAAAACACTTTTTATTTTATGTTATACATGTATATATATATACATGTATACACATATACATACATATACATATATAGTACACATACAGTAGATGTATATGTACTATATATAACATGAAGTAAAAGAAAAACATGTTTTTCACCTCTACTTTGCCCTCCAGAAACTCCGTCTCGCACGTCCACAAGTCCAGCAGCACCGCAACATGGTCCACATCCGTCCCGCCACCCTCCGAGGTGGCTCGTCCCTGTCCGGCCCCCACCGCCTCCATCCTGCTCCTCTGGATGAAATGCGAGCCCACCAGGAGGAGTTCACTCTCTAGCCGCTCCAGGTCCTCCAGGGCGGCGTCGTACACGACATAGAGACCCCTCTGGTCCTGAGTGTGGACCAGGCGGCCGTCTGTGCTGTAGAAATCCTGAAGGTTCTCCACCTCGGGGAACTCCATGAACTCGGAGCAACGGACCTGGATTAGACCCAAAAGGGTCCATTGACACGTTATTGAACCTTCAATTTTATTGAGTTTGCTGCTGGTAATGTGCGATTAAAATTATCACACAAATATCAATAAACTTTACTGAAACAACAGTAAGGAAGCAGAGGTGCTGAAACGTACTTCAGGCAATAACAACTGTAATAAATAGACGCGAATGACAGAATTTGTATCTTTTAAACACAAAAGCAATGAGCATGTAAGAAGTACAAAGTACAGATATTTGTGGTACCTGAAAAATCTACTTAAGTACAGTAACAAAGTATTCGTACTTTGTTACTTCCCACCTCTGCCACTGACCTTGCAGTCCACGGGGGTGTTGTGGCTGAACTGCAGCGAGCCCAGACCCGCTGCCTCACCGCTGCCCCCTCTGGCTGCGTTCATCCAGCACGTTTCATCCGCCGTGCTGCGCAGCTCCCCGTCCTCCTGCTGCAGACCCGCCAGGTCAAAGGTCAGAGTCCTCTCCACTGAGCGCAGGTAGTTCAGCAGCCCCAGACAGATGCGCTGCAGGTGAGGAATGTAAAGTAAGGTTTTTTTTAGTTGTTTGTTTTTTTTAATGCATCTTCCGTGTGTTGTTGCTCTGCTCTCACCTGCAGCTGCCGCAGTTTGAGGTGTCGCAGGTGAGTCAGGGACAGGTAGGCGCCCCTGGTTACGACGGGATCTGAGGCTCCGCCCTTAAATCCGTCCTCCAGGCCGAGGAGCTTGAGGCTCTCCTCGAAGGAGTAGCTGCACAGCAAGCCGAGAGCAGACAATGTCTCTTTCAAAATGTCAAAATCCAATCACCGTCTCAGCATTGTGTTAGCTTCAAGTCTGGCTTTGGTCACAGCGTAAAGCTGCCTACGAAGTGACCAGCAGCGGCCGTTAGAGATGCACCAGAGCTGGCGATATTTTCAAAATAAAAGAAGCTCAAATAACACAAATAAGAGCGAAAACACCTGACTCGCCTACCGCAAGAAAAATCTGATTGGTCCACTTTGGTTGTAACAGACAGTTGAACCAGCTAGCTATACATTTTAAATTCTCTCAGTCAATTCTCTCTTTTCTAAGTGCTCCCTACCAGATGGATATGTGGAAAAAAAAAAAAGAAACTTGGCAAACATTCCATCTGTGTGTGTATGTCGGGATTAATGATGATTCAGTGGTATAATTAAGACCCAGCTGTCCTTGTGCACCAGATGAGATGAGCTCTGAGGCAAATTTTTCAAAGACGACAGAAATCAAAATGCCATTCTCCACTCAGATCACCTCTCATTGGTCGTGCTCGAGGTTGGACTCTTCAAGCTCCGCCCACTGGAACCACCTCGTGTTTCCTAACGGGAAAAATATCACCTTTCATTGAATTGTCTTGCATTTTCGTTTCCATCTCTTGAATCAGAAAGAAAAAAGCTGACACTGAGAGGGGCTGCGCTGTAGACACGCCTCCAGATCTCCGAAGTCCCGCACGATGGTGCGTTGGCGGCGGACGCTGCGTGTTCTTTCATCGCGGCAGAGACGCGGTGCAGGTCAGGGTCCTGTGAGGAGCGACAGAGCGGCTGATGACTGGCTGCTGCCACTGTTTAGGCGAGAAAGAGCCGGCGTGGCCAATACCTGCAGGAACCTGCTGTGCATCTTCAGCAGCTCGTCCATCGGCTGCTTCTCCTGGAGGTGGACGGCGAGCTTCTGCTGCCACGGATCCCTCCTGGGCTTCACCTGCGGAGGCCGCACAGTTTAAAACATGGCATGTTCATTTCGGCAGCATCCTCCTAACTAACAAATCAGAACAAACCAGAAAAATAATTCATCTTTCAAATCCTTTGATCTGTCTGCCCTCTCCCTCTCCCGACAGAAATGTGCACCAGTGTAAATATCTCTGCACCCATACCCGATAGTGGTATTGGTATCGGCACTGATACCACTATCGGGCATTGGTGCCGATACCAATACCAGTATCGGTGCCGATATCAGGGGTGAGTACTCAACCCATACTCATGAATATGTGCCGATACCACGACGCAGATACCATTTGTATATATATGTGGATGACAATTTTGTTAATTTTGCATTTGTACTGCAGTTGAACTTGTGACTCATGTCCTAGAAAAACATGCTGAGGAATGTTGTTCCGATAACATCAGTGGGGGAAAAAAAATCAAAAGTAATTCTATAATATCAGTGAGTACTGAACTGCAAGTACTTGTACTCTACTCGTTCTGTAAAAAAGTAAGAAAATTGGTATCTGTGCATGTCTAATTCTCAGTGACCCTGACCCGAATGAAGGGGATCCAGCTGGCCTCCTTCTTCAGAACGGCGCCGCGGCTCCACCTCCCCCGCTGACTGAGCTCCACCTCTGTGCCGCCGTACCGGGGAAACGTCTTCATCTGCTCCTGCTGCCTGAAAGTTTCCTGGAACTCCCTCCACACCTGGTAGGACGGACTCACGTCATTTATCACTTCACGTCTCTTTTTCAACCGTCGATCGTCTTTTCTGTGAGATGACGTCACTTACCACGCTGTAGAGGTCCATCTCGTCCGCGACGCTGCAGAGTTCCCGGGCGTGTTCGGCCAGGTGGAAGTGAGCCAGCAGCGCCTGCAGCTCTGGCAGGAAGTCCCCCAGGTGAGCCGTGTGCACGGGGAGGCGGTCGGCCGCTCCTGGAGTAGCGAGCAGAGGGAGAATGTTGGTGTCGCACTGAGGCCAAAACGCCACGAAAGCTTGATAGATGAATAATTATTGTTTCATCCTCTGCGGTCAAAGACTGTTGAAATTGTGCCACTGTCATGTCTGTCCCCCGGAAACATGTGAGTTTGGTTTAAAGAAAAGAGAAGAAATTAACAAATTAAAAAAAATTAGAAGAAATGAATGACTTAAGAAGATTTGTGTGATTTTAAGAGATGTTTTTTCTCTTTATGTGCTGCCTATCACCTGGAAATTGCAGATATTTTCTCAAAGTTTCCTCAGTTTGCTCTTCTTCTTCTTCTCCTCCTCCTTCTTGTTCTTCCCTTTCACAAGTTGGAATGTAGTGCAGCACCTTTGACAGTAAAGGAGTATTTAAAAAAAGTTAAGGCCCCCTTACCTCCCAAAAAGACGTACGCATTACAAAAAAAAACCCAAGCGAACGGCCCGTCACCCTGAGGAAGTCTCCCACCACGTGCACAGAGTGCAGGTGGCAGACCAGCCAGCGGAGGTAGATGAGCAGGTCTTCCTGACGGAGCACGTCAGCCGGGTCCCCTCGGCCGCTCGCCGACAGCCTGCGAGCTCTCAGAATGGCGTCCTCGTATTCGCACGTCAGAAATGACAACTGATCCTGAGAGAGAGAGAGAGACGGAGAAAGAGAGAGAATCAGGGTCACAGGGTTAGCCCGGAGAAGAAGGTCTGATGTGTTTGTTTGGCTTTTCCAAAGACCATTAAGTAAAGGTTTGGAAACCCTCCTCCTCTGTCTCCTAGTGAGGGAGAGACACTGACTCTGTAGTGAGGATGAAGCTCCTGGATGGCGCCGGCGTGCCGGCAGAATCTCCTCCATCTCAGCATGAGCAGGTATTTGGTCTGAGCCAAGTGGGAGGATCTGTCGCTGAAGAACTGCAGGACGGAGCAAAAAAGGGATTTAAACGGCCTAAGCTATATCAAGTGCTCTCTCAGGTGTGTGTGCGTGCGTGCGTGCGTGTGTGTGACCTGATGCAGAAGCAGGGGCAGACTCTCGGCCGTGTGCTCCAAACCCAGGCAGCTCTCCAGCTCCCTCCGCATGACGTCGGCCTGTGACTGCACCGGCAAGGCTGCGGCCACCTGAGAACCGAGCGGCTCCGTCAACCTGAGCGTCTCCGACCCCCCCACACCCCCACGAGCTAGTTCAGTCCTACCTGCAGTCCCCTCCTCAGGACCAGTTCCCGCTCGGCACGGAAGAAAGACTCATCCTTTGGAGGCAAAATAGAACTGAAAAAAAGAAAGAAAAACAAACAATCAAGTGTTATTGAAAAAGATTTGTTGACTTATCTGTCCAGTGTGTCAAAAAGCTCTGCAGGCAATGAGACAGACAACCTGGAGATTCCATCACACACACTAACACAATGTTTTTCAACAGGCACACTAGTGTACCGTGAGATAATGTCAGATGTGCTGTGAAAGATTATCCAAGTTCACTTAATTTGTCTTTAAAAGAAATGAAAGCCTCTTTTCCTCCACCAATTCCTCCCAGGAAATCAGCGTTGCGTGCATCTAAACAGACCCAGGTTTCACACTGAGTGAGTAAAGATATATTGCCATCATTATATTATTTTATAATATTTTTGGTTGCTGGTGTGCCACACAGTTTGCCACCACTGTGATGTTGTGCGAGACCGCGCAGCGTTGTTGAAATGAAGGTTGCACACCTGTAACTGCCAGAGTCCTGTGTCCACTGCCCGAGTCCTCCCTTCCCAATTAGCTCCCTGAGCGCAGAGAGTTGACGGGAAAGCTCGGCCTCCAGCTGCTCCACCTTCATGCTGGAGGAGACTGTGTACTCCTCGCCCATGCCTCGGACTCCCTCGGCTTTTTTTCCCCCCCTTTTAAATGCTGAATCATAAACTCGTCTCTGAGTCCTGTAAAAAAAATAATAATCTCAGCCTCCACTCGGACTCGCTTGTTTGGCCGTTTCCTAGCAACCGAGCCTGTCCTCCCTGCTGTGACTGCGGGTTACCTGTAGGGGGCTCTAACGTCACACATTACACAAAGCGATCAAGTAGTAGGCAATTTGATAATAATTCCAGCAATCCTAATATAATTTAAATTCTAGCATTTTTTTTTTTATTATATTCATGACATTTATCTTATGTATCTGAGTAGTTTGCTTATATAGAACTGATGGAATAATTAAAATTCAAAAGAAAATCGAAAATTCTAATATTGCTAGTGTTGTTATTAATATTCCTATTTTTTTTTTTATTATTATTATTCTACTACTTATTATTATCATGATTATTTGCATTGTACGTCAGGTCTCGAGGCACACACTTCCCCTATTAGCATTCAAGATCCTTGCTGTAATCTCAGCTGTTCCGTTCCTCATGGATACAGTACGTGATTGGCTCTTAGCTCATGATGCCATTATCCAATGGAAAGCCAGGGACTGCGGAGTCAAATCTGCAGCTGTGCAGCACAGCCAGAGACAGAGGGACAGACAGGGTGAGACTGAGAAAGGGGGTGGGGAGGTGGACAACAATGAAAAACCTGCGGATAGTCAGTGGTTCTTTAAGCTTTATTTACATGCACCGTATCTGATACAACCAAGATAGGATGTGGAATTAAAACTGCCAGTATCGGCTTGACGTTACTCTCTCTCTCCCTGTTTATTTTTTTTTTTTTTTTGTAGGAGCAATAGGAAGAAATGGTGTTGGAATATTGGCAGTGAGTTTTACTCAAAATGGACGCAGATAAAAACAAAGCTTCAAGTCAGTCATATTGTATATCTTAAAAGGATGGAATCCTAAATTCGCAAGCATAACGCTACACAAATCGAACCTGGAATAAAATTAAAAAAAAGGCTTTTTTAAACTCTTGTCAGTTAAAACTCCTTGCAGGAGGTGATGGTTGTTTGACCTCTGCCTCTTTGTTGCTTTTGGGTCAATCAGCAGCTGAGGTTCATACAACGCTGACATGCTTTTACACAGACCTACCAGATGTCACATGGAAATTGAAACACGGCATATGTACAAATGGTAAATAAATAAAATCTCAATCCAAAAGGACAAAAAAAAAAACGAAAAAGAAAAATGGCCATTGCCAGCTGATATAAATGTAAACTTAAAAATCTCGATCCTGCTGTTCCTACAAAAATGGTGCTGATGTCAATCAAGTTTTTTTTTTTTTTTGCCTTTACAGCACTGGTTCCTATTATTTATACACTACTTTAATCTTTTTCAAACGCAGAAATATTTTGGCAATATTTAAAACGCTGTGGTCTCTTACATGGCAAAAACAACAACAAAAACAAATGGCTCTAAGATACAACACGACTTTCTATCGCAGGGTCGGAAACATCATTTTTGGCTCGGCACCTGCTTCAGTGCTGATAACACAGGGGAGGCTCCGTCTGCTGCCACTCCCTGGCGTTGTCTTATTTATAGCACCAACAACTCCTTGGAATTATCAAACACCAAAAAAAAAAAAAAAAAATGAAAGAACCCTACCCAAAAAACCATTGTGGTTTGAGTGGTGCGGAGTCTACGGGCACTCGTACTTCTAGCGCGTTTTCTAATGTAACAGAGCTAAACACCATGTCGCTCACAAGACAAGACCCTTCACTCTGTCCTAATCTCTGTTCGCTCAGCAGTACGTCCAGCATTGCAGCAAGTGGGGATGGGGTGGGGTGGGGGGGTGGGGGGAGGAGGAGGAGGAAGAGGAGGAAGGTGAGTATAGGGAAGAGGAAGAAGGGGATCAATAGGTCGGTGGCGAGAGGGGACCTGCCGGAGCGCTGCATCATCAAGACTCTGGTAACACACATCTCTTTAGAAGGAACAGAGTTCACAGTAATGTCACTTTAAAGAAAATAAAAAAATCACAGGGGTAAAACTCACCAAATTAAGAGGAAAGCACATACAAATAAACCACACAATGTAGATCAGTTCACATCTTGTTAACATATCGACATTTACAGGAATATTTGGTGCATGAGTCTGTGCATTAATGAGGGGAGAATCATTTTTATCAACACGTTTAAGATTTTTTTTTTTTCCTCTAGTCCACTTAGGCTATGTCTTTAAAAGAAACTAAAAAAAATGCTTGTCAAGTATCCTCCACTGAAACATAATAGTGTAACATTCTCTGCAGCTTTTTCTTTTGTTTGTCTGTAAACAGGCTGTCATTCACAACAGGCTGACAGCTGGTTTGGCAAAAATGTTTTGTTTGGGTTTTTTTTTTTTTTTTTTTCCTTTTTCTGTTTTGCATTTACGGTATGAAACGGTGTAAAACGGGAGAGAAGAAACAGAGCGGAGACAAAACCCATCTTCAGTTGTGTGTGTCACTAGAAGTGTTTCCCTGAGACTAACACCAGTTGATGCTTTTCACATATTTTTTCTTAAAAAAAAAACCAAAAAAACAAACCAAAGAAACAAAAACAAAAACAAAATGTTCAGTTCCAGTTGATACTCACACCGGCCAAGACGTCCTCCATCTCAGCGCTTACTAACTTTCCTTGATGTAAAGACACATTATTGCGCGTCTCAAGCTGGGATCAGACTACACAATGTTTTCTGTCTAGCTGGCACAACAGTCATTGTGTCACATTAAGGTTGGTCAGATAGGAACAAATCTTGCAGGGCAGCACAAGTGCGACGACCACGACCAATCACTGGTCATGACACTGCAGCGGCTCATTGCTCGCTGGGGAGGTGGGACGTGAAGACACTCCAAATGGAACCTTTATCTAAAGGGCTTTTGTTTTTACTTCCAATCGATCCATACAACATCTGTTTCAGGCTTCCTATTGTAACCCTGGATTGTCCCATGGCGAGCTGCCACTCACTGTAGGGTTGAACTCCACTCTTGTCAAGGGAGCAAAAAGAACACATCTTTTCCGACAAGAAAAGTCCCCAGTCTCGCTCTTTGTTCTTCTTCTCATGCGAAAGTTCCATCCAGTTCCAGTTAAACTGCCCAAACTATAGCATCCACGCTAATCTCCACAGAAGCCTTACAGTCCTTTCTTGTTTTTCTTTTTCTCTCCCCTTCGTCTTCCACCGAAGCCTCTCGCAGTCGCTTCTTCCTTTCATCTCAACACTGGGACAGAGTGAAAACGCTTTAGAGCGGAGCTTGGCAAGACGGATTTAGGGGGCTTTCAGGCTTCAATCTGAGCAATCAAGCCGCACAAAGAGTCAATTAGGGCGACTTGAACGCTGAGCGGGATGCAGTTTGCAAAGGAAATTCAGGGGAAATCGAAAGACAAAGAGATTGGAGAGCCATTCCCGGGTCTCAGTGTTGACTGACTGGTTTAGAGAGAACTTGAGGTCATCCAAACCATGACACTGGGAACATGTGTCTCGTTAAAGTTGCCATGACACTGTTTGTAAACAGGACTAATTTGGACTTTTACGACATCAAATCAGCGACTGACAACGTCATCCTTGCTGGTAAACGTCAGGGACGCGATCTTGAAGATCGTACAAACTGGGCAGGAGGACGATGAGAATAAATACTTTCCCACTGCGGCGTCATGGAGGCTACATCATTATTCTTTATCTTACAGTCCACTCACAGTTTTTGTGAACAAACGAGGGCCCAGAGCTGGATATACATCTCTACAACGACTAAAACCCAAAGTAAAAGCAGCCTGAAATTGTGTAGTCTGGTCCTGGCATCAGACACTTGGAATACAGTACCAAACGTAACGCTTTACATTAAAAACCATGGAGAGGGTAAGAAGAAAACACTACATGAATACACTTGTATATACTCTTCTCTCCCCTTGTGGCACAATGCAGGAATCCTAAATTACATTTCCCTCCACTTTTGACACGGGACCTCCGGACGGACGGAACCTCTCAGCTCGGCACCCAGCTGTTGGGGGAGGTGGGCTTCGAGCTGGACAGGCTCCCAGAATTCTTGTTGCCGTTCTGGGGGACGGCCAGCCGAGAGTCAAAGCTGAGGTCCAGGCAGTCGGCGTCCATCAGTTCATTGCGGATGATTGAGTCCATGTCGCACTCGAGGCTGCTGTTGAACACGTCAAGGTCGAGGTCGGCGGGGAAGCGGTCCTGGCCGGCGAAGCCAGAGCCGAGCTGCATAGAGGCGTTCTTGCTGGGATGCTTCAGGTGCGGCTGCTTGGCGTTGTTGTGGCCGCCGCCGCCGCCGCCGCCACCGGCATCGTCGTCGGAGGTTGACAAGCCAGCTTGCCAACCAGGCACTGGAGGGCTTTGGGCCTGGCCTGCGCCGTTGGGGTTGGCCAGCGCGTGGTCCTTGCGCAGCAGCATGGCATTGCGGCGGGAGTTCTGCAGGGCGATGGCGGCGCTGGCCTGAGACATGAGCGGGTCGGACTGGGTGAGAAGGACGTTGCCGGGGCCGTGGGAGTCCAGGCTGAGCAGGTCCTGCAGGGCCGCGTGGTCGCCAAAGTGCGAGACGCAGGAGAAGGTGGTCTGCTTGTTCTCCTGGATGGTCTGCATGGGCGACTGGCGCAGGCTGGTGATGGACGGCGGGCTGAAGAGCGGGTTGGGCCCGTAGCTGCCGGAGGGGCTCCCCAGGCTGCTGCCGGAGCAGCCGAAGGTGAACACGGAGCTCCCCTGACCGTTGGCGCCGCCATCCTCCTCGCCGGGAGGAGGCTGCTGGGACGCCGTCAGGCTGATGTTGTCCAGCAGGTCGTCCATCAGGTTGTCGGCCAGCCCGTCGTTGAGGTTCATGGTGCCCGCCAGGTCGGAGAGACCCGTGGGTCCCGTGGACGGAGACATGCTGCTGGGACTGGAGTAGAGCATCGGCGAGAGCGGGGAGTCGTCGTCCGGCACCTCGTCCAGCTCCAGGTTGGCCAGGATCGGGGACAGGCGGCCGCTGAGCGTGCTGGCGTTGGAGTTGGTGCGGGAGCGGAAGTCGGTCCAGGCGTCCAGCTCGTCGCTGCTGCGGGACGTGGGGCTGCCCGTCCACTTGGAGAGGCTGGAGGAGCTCTCGGAGCTGCCGTCCTGAGCCGCCTGCAGCGAGGCCTTCTTCTTGGTGGCGCGTCCTCGGGCCCCCTTGATGTACTTGCTGTTGTCCATCGACACGGCGCGTCGCCTCGGAGCTTTGCCCCCCTTCCCGCCCTCTGGGTTGACCATCCACCAGGAGCTCTTGCCCGTCCCCTCATTCTGCACCTTGACGAAGCGGCTATGGAGGGACAGATTGTGACGGATGGAATTCTGCAAGAGGAACAAAAAGGCAATTGTGAAGGTGTGTTTCCAGAATGTTTCTATTCCCTACAAATTATTCATACATAACTAAAGATGACATTTACAACAAAGGCACAATTCAAAAGACAGCATTCCCTTTTCCGACTATTCCCATAATTGACCTTCCGCTAAGAGTTCTGATGCTGAACTGCATCACCCAAAAGCCAGATAACAGTCCCAACACTGCAGAGTCTTTTTTGCACCTCACACTGTGACCTATTTCTGGCTGCTCAGAAAGGTCCGCGGGATTTCCCTAGAGACATTCCCCACCATGTTCAAAATGAAACAGCTGGAGCGAGAAGGACCAGCCCACACTAAGTCTCGCTGCAGCAAGATGAGGACAAAAGCTCGACAGCCTTATCCAAAAAAACCCAGCGGCTGCTCGCCGTCCACAGTAATTGTCTTTGTACGCGAAGTGAATTTGAAAGGAGACGAGGATTAGTTTAGAATATATCAGATCGTAAAGCCCGGTCGACGCGGACGTCCCAAGGTTAAAAGGTAGTCGTGGGGGTGGGGTGGGAGGATTTCTCTCTCTCCCTCTCTGCACTCAACCGACTGACCCACTGACAAACTTCTGGCAAAGCCGTCGCTTCAAGCCAATTAACGGATTAGTTCAGTGAGCAAACACTTTCATCGCTGTGCAGCAACAAAGCACACGTGGCAACCAGACATAAAACGCACCATGAAAAACACAAAGCCCACATGTTCCAGTCTGCTTGTTTCTCAGACACACTGGTGAGAGTGCAAACTCTCCAAAGATAAAAGACAAAAGGCGATTTTGCCTGTCTTGCTATGTCAATATTTGCAAGGAATGTGTTACAGCTGCACGTGTTGAGTCGGAATGTCAATTGAGATGCCTTGCAAATCGAACTCTTCTGCGTGAAATGTGTGAGATTGGATGCATAAACACACCTCTACAGTCGACACACTGAAAACAGCTCCAAAACAGAGCTGCACAAAAATCTCCCCCCCAACAAAAGATATACTGGCTACGACAAAGGGATTCTGGCTAATTTTACTGTCTGCTAGCCAGCTAACATGCTAACGTTGTTTACGTATGATAAATTGTTGTTTATAGTAGAAGATTCTTCAATTCTAGATAATTTGGCATGAATAAATAATAAAATTTCTAATAAAATCATTTTAGAGTTTAATGTCAAACACCAACACCAAATTTAGGGGACTAACACAACACTGCTGCATTATATGAAAAGAATCTAGAAGAACTGTAAACAAGGTTTTAGTTTCACAAATATCCTGTTGTCGTTTGCAGCTGGCAAGTGGATGGCAGCGTGCACACTCAGCCCAGTGACACAATAATTTGTCCTCATGCCTAAAAAAAAAAAAAAAAAAACACCCTGAAGGAATGTAAATAAACCCGCTGCGATAACATGAAAAACGGAAACGGACACTCGCGCCTTTGTTTCAGCCGTGGGCTAAAAATTGATCATCTGCTGCACAGGTGACGTTTTGCAGCCAGATGTGTGCAGCGTCGAACAGATAAGTCACAGACACAGAGGGAGAGAGAGAGAGAGAGAGAGAGAGAGAGAGAGAGAGCGAGAACACTGGGCCGCCCCTCCCCCGACCTCGCCGCTGCAGCAGAAGCCTCGTTCCGAGCGAGCGAGCGAAACTGGAGCGGCGCCAGTCTAACCAGAGCCAGATCCAGAGATGGAGCGAGACACGTGGAGACTGAGCTCCTCTCACAACGCCGCTACTCGCTGACCTACATAATTTATAGTCAGCCAATTGATTCTTGTGCCAGCGCGACGGGAACAGAACCGTGACGCCGAGAGTCCGAGTCAGCCGCTGCTCGGTCTTGACCAGAGGCCGAAGATAAAAAAAAAAAAAAAAGGCTCCGGAGCTGGACACGCTGGGTGCACATCCAGCAGTGGATGGGGTGGCAATAAGCACATGCCTGGAAGAGTCTACATGACTATTTTTATCATCATTCTGATTGTTACTGTACTTGTTTGGATTTGGAACGTTTGGAACGTTTTCAGTGTGACCTTATAACAGTGGACCTGTCAGCGTTCCTATGAATTAGAGGGCAGCAAATCTTCACCAGCGTTAATATCAACAATAATAAACCCTATTATTAGCTCGCTTGTTTGTAGAGTATCTTGTTTCTCCAGGAATGAAATCCAGGCCAATCATCAAGTCAGAAATACTTGAAAAAAGATTTTGAGTTGATTTTGAGATGCTGCAGTGTGGAAGTGTAGAGGTCTTTTTTTTCAAACTATCCCCCCGGCGTTGGGTGACCACAGCTACCACAGCCACCACGTAGCTCCGCCCCTGGTTACCTCACACGCATACACTATCTGTGTGCGTGTGTGTGTGTGACTGACAGGTGTGATCTTCGGGCTCCCCCCTTCCCGCCCCAACATGTCAAGGACATTTTTAGAAACGCGTGCAGATAAGCCCCGAGCTGGTTTTTGGCCGAATGTCACACGGCTGCAGAAGCATCTCAAAAAGGAAACGCTGATCTCAGCAGCTTCCCAGACCCTTAACACTGTTAACACTTTCCTACGGCAGCATCCGCGGCCGTCTCAAAGCCAGTCGGGCCACGGCACAAAGCCGTGAACGGAAACCTCCAATCGGATGTGTCAACTAGCCCAGCTAGCTGTGTGAGCGACGCCGTGTGTCACCGACATCCGTTTGTCTCTTCAAAAATGTGGCCTCCGATCAACATGCACAACCGGCGGAAATCAATTTAAAGGCCAATCTTGTTACAGCTTCATTAAGAACAGCCCCCCCATCCCCCACCCCACACACAGATTTCACCCCACTGCCACAGCCGCGGTTGTGCAGCAGGATTACCAACCTATTCCCAGGGTTTTTCTACCCTCCCCACTGCAAATGTCCAAATCCCTCAAAGCTCAAAGCTCTCATCAGACTCGATTCCATGACGGATGAATTGGTTTTCCAGGCCAAACTAATCCTTAAAATCAAACATGAGCAGGGCGCTGCTGCAGAGATGCATGCAGAAGCCCTCCTTGCGAGCAGCGTATGAAAGTGGAATAAACCTGCTTGTGTTCATTGACTCGACTGTGTTTTGATTGGACCAGGGCGCCGTGTTTTGTTTTTTTGTTTGTTTGTTTGTAGGTGATGATTTGGTGCGCGTCACGCGACGGCTGCAAAAACTGTTTGTTTGGCATCATCACAAATAATAAACCCCAGTGTTTCTCACTGGCAACCTTTGCTGCTGTAGACCCATGATATCCTCAAACCACATGCAGGCACAGAAACCTGTCTGCTGGCAACCGTGCTGCTGTCTGCACCGTCCCTCCCTCCCTCCCCCTTTCTCCACTGGTGTTGTTCTTGTCATTGTTATGGTTGCCTTTGCAAGACCACAAGTGTGCTCTTGTTGTCATGATGACAGGCGCCAGCGTGTCACCGCTCACCTTCCAGCCGGCGGAGCTGTTGCTGTCGCCTTTGTCCTTGAAATATGGCACGGATCTCACCATCCAGTCGTAGATTTGGGACAAGGTCAGCCTCTTCTCCGGCGAGCTCTCGATGGCTTGAGTAATGAGGTCTGCATAGGAGTAGTTGCCCCAGGCGTTCCTGCGGGCCGACGACTTCCTCAGCTGCTGCGAGGCAGAGCCGCCCAGGGCCACGGCGGGGGTGCCCTCCTTGGCGGGGCCGCGCAGCACCTCCACCGGCTGGGACAAGGAGCCCGAGCCGCTGCCGTTGCTCGGCTCCCGCGGCTTGACGGTGCCGCCTTTCTGTGAGTCACCGCTCGCCGTGCTGCCTCCCTCGTCATCGTCCTCCTCGGGGATGACGTCAGTGTCATTGGTCCCGGGCTTGCCCGCACCAGACTCCGGACGGGGAAGGGGCCAAGTGCACGAGCGCGGCCGCTTCTGGGGCTCGAAGTCCGGGTCGATCTCCACGTTCAGGGGGGGCTCGCCGGAGCCGGAGCTCGGTGCCTCGGCCATGTTCGTCGCCGCGTCTCGCTCTCGCGTGCACAAAGGGTTCCGAAATCACTCAGGTCGCATTCCATCAATGCCGCGTGCGCGGCGCACGGGGACCATTTATTTACTACGGGCGATATGCAAATATCCAGCCCGCAGCCCAGCACGTGCCCGCGCGTTCCCGTCCTCCTCGGGCAACGACGGTGTCGCTCCGCAGCAGCCAGCCAGCCAGCCAGCCAGCAAGCCACACACACACACACACACACACACACACACACACACACACACACACACACACACACACACACACACACACACACACACACTGGCTGACCAGCGCTAACAAAACATTGCCTTTCCCACGCGCGCAGCCCGCACCTTGGGCAACATGCGACGATTCTTTTCGTCTTCTGTCCCTGTCAGATGGAGGTGGAGGAGTGGGAGGCGTTCAAAGAGAGGCGACGGTCAGTGGTCAGTCAGTCCCTGCAAACGGCGTTCCTTCACACAGGCGTTCAGCAACACGCCGCTGCTGCTGCGACGCGCACGCCACGGAGCACCAAAGAAAACACCCCCCCCCAAAAAAAACAGGGGGTGGAAGAAAAAGAGAGAGAAAAAAAAAAAAAAACACCCGAAAAAAATCAAGGGGAACTGCTGCACCTCAATGCCTCCACATCAGGCTTTATCGCACGACGCACAGCTGCCATCTTGACCGTTTCCTTCTCCCCCCCGCCTCCCCAAGTTCTTTATCATCCGTGCAAGAAAGCCGCCCCGGCCGCCCAGCAGATTGGACCATCAAGGCGGGGATCGCTTTCTCTCAAGGGCCCCGCAGCCCTTTCACCGGAGGAGCTCGCTGCGCGAACGTGGCGGCTGCGGATCGAGTCCGCCGTTGGAGCATGTCGGGCTGCGCGTCCGCAGCATCTCCGGTGAGCCCGCACGGTGCTCTGCCCTCCGAGCAGGCCGACCTTCCTTTATCCGAGCCGCTGCTGCTGCTGCTGCTGCTGCTACTACTGTGCTGCTGCTGCTGCTGCTGCTGCCGCTCGGCGCAAACGCTCCGAGAGCGAGAAAGGGGAAGGGAAGGGGAGGGAGACAAAACACACGATCCTGCCCCCTGGACTGCACTGAAATTAAAGTGACAGTGTGGAGATGTCCGCAAGAGAATGACATCACCCGCCACAGAGCTGCATATAGCAACACGAGGAGGTTTTTTTTTTTTTTTAATACTCGTAAAATTCCTCCACGGTGCGAGGCCTGCAGTGCATTATGTTCTGCGCTCTCCAGTGTTCTGTCCGGGTTATTTTTTTTTAGTCCAACACTATAAACCACATGCAGCCATGGTCGGCTTATTAAGGAATAACGGTCATGTTGTTACATTGTTTTGTTTTCATCAGACGGCTACGCAAAAAATGTTTGAATTATTATGAAGTAATTGTAGTGGAGCCAGTCATCACACACATACTGTAACTTACTTTAAAAAATAAATAAATAAATAAAATTCATCTATCAAAAATATTGTTATTTGCCGAAATGTGCAAATTGATAGTTGGCTACAAAAACATACTTTCTGTTGAACAAATGTCTGTAAAAAATAATGGAATTATACACATTTTATGATCACATGTCACTTAATTAAGGCCTTGATCCTACTGTAGGTTATGATTACATTGTGTTTCGTCACGGCGAAATGTGAGACTTCTGGAATGTACCCAAATGTTAAAAAACAAACAAAAAAAAACATACAAATTTAACAAACAATTCAACTCTGAGAATTCTGCTGATCTCAGCTGGTTAATTTTGCTTTAAAAGAAAAGAGGATACACTCATCAAGTTTAGGTGGAAAAAAAAACGTAATTTTCTAAAACCAATAGCTCAAAACAGGCTGCTTTAATAGTTTGTTTCTGACAATGAAGAATCACAGATTGCACCAAGTCAAATGTTAAATAACTGGTCCACGCCACTTGATAGTTGATTTTTGTTGCAGCCCAATGACAAACACAGATGTGGTCACGTGAAGTCATCTCTTCCATCGAATCCGTCCACCCACCCAATAAGCTGCCACTTCATTCAGGCTCACCTCACAATCGTTACAAGTTATTGAGATTCATCATCATCATCATCATCATCATCATCATCATCATCATCATCATCATCATCATCATCAACACTGTGTAGCTCAAAGAAGATTCAAACTTCCCTCAGGAATCCAAGAGTCGTCCAGCTCTTTCCCAGTCGATTTAAATACTGCAGGAATACAGTGTAACGGAACATTAAAAGAAATATGATTCCCAACATGAGATTATTTTAAAAAGGTTGGATAAAGTGCAATAAAGTCATAAAAGGCCTTAAGATCTGAATAAATATTCTCTGTACAACGCTTTGAAGCAGTCTCTCAGGGTTGCCGCTGGCTGCGAGGTGTAGGAGTAGTGTTTGGTCTGCCCTGGATTTTGGCAGCGAGGGGCACAGTTTCTCTCTTGGACTTTTGCTGGTTGTGTAACTCAAGGGCGTTACACCTTTGCGCTGCGATCTCCCTCGATCCAGTAGTCCTCCGTCTGCATCTCAGTCAGACGAGACAATGTCCTCTGGAAGGCAAACCTCTCCTCCTCTCCGCTGAAGATGGACAGACTGCTGGCCTCGTCCTGTCACGTCACAAACATCCAGTTCAACAGTAGAAACCCACCGATCAAATGGCTCTGTACTCTATGCTAAAATATCACAGTATGTTTATTGTTACTACTATTATTTAATAACGAAAAACAGGGGGAAAAAGATTAGGATTAAGATTATTTAAAAACAACAACAACACCTCACTAGTACATCCAATTTTTTGTATTTAATGCTATCAGACAGAAACAGGAAGTGACAAACAAAAGAAGCATCCTGTCAGTCCTGAGGTGAACTGATAGACTCAGCCACTCACAGTTGTGTGTCAAAAAGACTCTTGATTTTGAACTGCGAGTGCGATTATTGCTGTTCAAAAATCAAGTGTAAGCTCAACTTTGGTCTTGGGTCACGATGCCTCGTTTAGACGGTTGACTCAAATAACTGTCAAAGCGGTCCAGGTTGTGGCCGTGTCTTCTAGTCTGTTGGTTTGGTGCATGTCTTTTATTTTGCTGTGAAAAGTTCTGATATACTCCTGTTTTCATTTATTATTTTAATATCACAATAGATTGTTGCGTGGTTTGATTGAGTGTTTTTATGCTTCTTCTGTTTTGTTGTATTCTTGCGGAGAACCACACCTATCGCTGACGAGGAACAGCTGTGCTCTCCGGACCACACCCTCTCCCTCTCCCTTAACAGTGGATTCCTTTTTCTTTTTTCACAGGTTTTTAAAGAATCTCACCTTCGTGACATCACTGCCTCCAGACAGAAGTTTCAGTTCCTAAAGACCCAGGCTTAAATAATTTTTGTGGATCTTTTATTTTATCATAATTCCACATATACATTTTCCCCCCATTAATCCTATCAGACCAATTCGGCCAACATCTGAGAGAAGCGCAGGAGTTTTTACCCTTTTCAGCCCCAGATCGTCCATCAGGATGTGGCTCTCGTCGTGACCGTAATCTCCGTCGTGTATGAAAATGTCATCTAGCGGATGATCTGCAAGGATCACCACCCTCACCTGCGGCGAGATGATGCCGTCGTCAGGAAAAAAAATTAGGGGTGGGGGTGGGGGGTGTCGGCCCGTGTGCTGGATTGCGGGCGGATACCTTGTGGTCGTACAGGGCGTCCACCAGTGTGATGAGCCGCCTGGCCTGCGTCTTCTTGTTGATGGTGAGCAGAGGAATGTGTCGGATAAAGATGGTGTCAAACAGCCTGGACATCTCCAGGTAGTCGCTGGCACCTAAAGGCTGGGGATTGTCGACACGCCAAAGGGGTTTGAGTTCATTTAATCCAGCGGCTTGTTGAATCCGAGTGACAACCAGGCACCACCGGCACAAACTATGGTTCAGATATGGAGCAATGGTGGAACAAATTTCTGCATGCAAGCAAGCCAAAATGAAACAGTTAGCAAAAACATCTGAACTACATCGCAACGTGTAGACAACCTCTCTCTCCAAAGGCGAGCAGCCTCTCACAACTCCATCTGTGTTTGTTTTTCATCAGTTCATTTCCCATGTTTACTGCAGAAACACACAATTGCTATTTACTGAATGTGCCAAACGGTCTGGTAAGCTAAACAGTCAGTGCTTTGATGCACTGCAACAACAAAACTTGTTGGGCGTTTGACATGCAAATCCAGACACGTTTGCGCAGCTCCGACTCGCTGCTGGCCAATTTCATTTTTTCCTGCCGCGATAACTTAAATATGATGTGCAGGTGCTCGTGCACTGTGTGTGCGCGCGAGATCGCTCAATAATGTCGGTGTGAGGGACCTACCCTGTCACACAGCTCCTCAAACGTACAGTCTGCAATGGTCCCGCAGGCTTTGTTCAGACGCACTTTCCGGTTGTGAACATTCAGGACTCGCGGCCTTGTTACTGTGGGGAAGTATACAAAGAGAGTACATGTATCACACATGCATGACACGGACTGAACACTCATCTGTCACAGAATTGGTTCAAACCCACTATCGTTTTGCTTAAAAGCCATCTCGTCAAACATCTGGTCCAGCGTCGCCTCGGCGTCGGGCTCACTGGTGCTGCAGGTCAAAACGGCAAAACACGCAAACAGGAGGCTCAAAAGTGGATTCATAACGCGTCATTTAAAAATTAAAAAAAAAGGAGAACAAAAATAGTTTTCTTTACAGGAAGTACAGTTTCCCAGCAGAGGGTCGGTTCCTTCTGCGATAATCTATTCCAGAATCTAGCCGGAGTGTTTGGCAATACGCCTGCGTGGAAAACGAAAGAAATTAGGACATTTACGGAACAAGTGGAAGAACTTTAACCGACTTCCATCTCTCACCTGCAACATGCCGATGAAGGGTACAAAGTTGACTCTCTGCAGCCCGTTCTTATACAAGTCTGAGAAGAAGCAACAAACAGTCACAATTTCACTTCAGGCTATCGATGTTTACGTCATCTTCACTAGTATCTGTACAAGCGGGACACTTTACACACCTTCCGGAGGGCGATTAGAGGTGGCGACAACAACAACTCCGTTCTGAAACAGATTCTCAAAGAGCTGCTTGAGAATCATGGCGTCGGCGATGTCGGTGACCTGAAACGGGAGTCGTAAATAAGATGTCAATGGATGAGAGAAGCATTCACAAACCTCTTGCTTATGTAGAGGGACAAAAGAAATACATCATCAGACTCTGTGAGTGCCGTCTCCACTGCGGCTCCTGTTTCAGAAAAAATACATACCTGAAACTCATCAAAGCAGAGAACACACGCCTCCTCGCTGATCTCCTCAGCCACTGGGGCGATGGGGTCGTATGATTTGGCCATTTTTCCCGCTTTCCTCTTCGGCATACTCTGTTTTAACCGATGGATTCCTAAAAACATTAGAGAAAAAAAATGTTTCACTCTAAAAGTGCCAAAAAATAAGGTACAAAATATGAATAAATATACTTAACTTGTGATCACTTGTTGGTCAAAATTTTTATTTGAGTGTTTGCATCATATGCAACTACAAGAGGAACATCGCTGAGGGGTTGCTCATATTAACGAGTCAGCAGAATGCACATCTGAAACAAACTATAAGCGCCTTTAAGTGAAACCAAACTGAAATGTGGCGACTAAAACAGGAAGTGTAGGTTTGGTTCAATAACTGCAGCCTGGTGGCAACGCACAGACTCCCAATGTGCTCGTTCTGGAGTGTTGAAGCCAGAGTCCACATGAAGGTTTTTAACGACACCATGGAGTTGAAATTTTTTGGGTGATTTTTGAGATTTTTAAGCAGATAAAAATTTGGAGACAGCTCGTTCCTGGTGTCATGTGATATATACAAAAAGGAACTTAAAGCAGAGGGCAACTACAAAACCCTTCTAATCTATAAATAATGATGCAAAGACCTCAGATACAAATGATCATGCACAGAGAATATGGTTAACCAATGAGTGCTGGAGAAACAATGACAGGAGGTCTGTTGACAGACAGAACTCAGGGCCAGATGAGCAAAGCTGTCACTGAACTCTCAGTTTTTAAGTCTCAGTTAAAAACTCATTTATTCAGGCTGGCATTTTGTACACAGCCACTGGCTGGACTGCTGCTTATTGGTTTTACACTTGTGTTTTAATCATGTTTAACCAATTTTTCATTTTATTCTTGTTTTTTATTCTTATTTTTATTCACAGTTTTGCTGTATTTTAACTTTTTTATTAGTAATTGCTTTTATTTGTTTTACTCTGGAAAGCACCTTGTGCACCGTTTGCTTGTTGGAAGGTGCTATAAATAAAATTTGATTGATTTTGAATGAAACCATTATCTACCCGATTACACTGCGGTTTCTCTCTAGATTCTCTTTGTATGTAGGGCACAAATTCCTTGTTTAATATGCAGAACACCTGAACTATGAACACGTCATCTCAAGGAGGCGGCTATTTGCCCCCTAGTGGCCGTTATGGGCACAGAAAGGCAAAACTGTCACTTTGCAAGAATAAGTACAAAAGGAAGCAAAAACACACACAAAAAAAGCTCACTTTTGTGCACGTCCAACATAAATCCATGGAAATGAACCCGCTTTTTCTTTTCCGTCTCGACGTATGAATAAAACATGTCCATCACCATGGTTTTCCCTGTGCCTGACAGATTAAAAAAAAAAAGAACAGGATTGTCAACAGATTAAAGTAACAAACAAGTTATAAAAAAAAAATGTCTGAATGAATGATTCTGATGATTTTGTTCTATGCGTCTCTTACCAACATCTCCATAGATGTAGTAACCTTTCGGGGGCTTTGGTTTAGTGAAAAACTGAAAGACATTCACAAAGAAAGAAACAGATGCAGCAGCACTGTAAGTAAACATCAGTAGCTATTTTTTTTTTACACTAAAAAACACTTTATAAACATGTTTTATTTAGTCTTGTATTTATCTGTGTGTGTTTGTGTTCTTAGAGGGCCTGGATTTAAGAAGGAAGAGGTACTGATCGTTCATTTTATGATTCATATAATTTTTACTCAGTCAATCATTTTTACAAAGTTGAAAATAGCACGCAAGTTCTTCACGAGACACGTGCCATTTGTACACATGTTTATTAACGTTCCTGTGATGCAGTCCCAGTTCGCTGGATGCGTCTTCTGATGTTAACACGCTTGCTTCAAAGCATTTTAAGGCGCTTTTTGACTGTGAATTGACGCTTTACAAATAAAAGTTGACTGATTGATAACTATCGGTGTGCGCATAGAAGGGGAAGGGGTTATTCAAGTTGCTGACTAGCCATGCAGACTGGCTCTACCTTGGAGAAGACGGAGGTTGGTGTGTTGCTGTATCCTCTCAGTGTTTTGTGCAGCTGCTCCAGTTTGACCAGCACCGCTCTCTGGTGCTCGTCTTCCCGCAGAGAGCCATCTCTGATCAGCCCGCTGTAGTGATCCAAAGGGCCGCGGTAGCCGGCCGTGTTCAGCCCACTGTGCTCCTCCACTTGCTCGGCTTCGGCTGAGAAACCTTACGAACGAAAACGGCATCGACACTCACTTGCCTCGGACTCGTTTTGTGAGTTCGGTTTGGTTATCAGATTGCCGAGACCAAAGGTTAGCTAAGGTGAGCCATTCCAGCAGCTGGCTGAGACACGAACTGAATTAAATAACACGGCAGATCAGTCGGGGCGCCACAGTCACGATTTTAAACCCAAAATAAGCACCGTAAGAACGTAAATACAGACAGATTTGTTTATTTACTAGTTGAATAGGTCGACTCCCCGGGCATAGAACCTACCGACAACGCAACTCGGCATCGACAATAATCATAGAAAACTCGCCTCACCTCGTATGCAGATGCCTGATAGAGACTTGAGAAGCTTTCTGGAGTAATTTCGCTCCGTTAAAAGTCTTTTCAAGCCAAACGAGGCTGGGGGTGACATCGTTACACACAGCGGTATGCACGCCGCCATATTGGATTCAAATCTACTGTAACTTTATTCACAAAACGTTGAAAACAAACCAGAGCTGTCCTCCCAAATATCCCCAGCAGGGGGCACGTTTTCACCGCCGTTCCCGGAGGTGGCTGTTATGCATATAAATTTGCAATTGGGACAGTTATAATAATAATATGACAAGGTTATTAAACATTATGATTATGAAATGTGTGATCATGAAACTTACACAATTTCTGCTCAAAGGAAATACAAAATCAAAGTAAGGACAGTGGAAGGCTATCGAAATAAAAGACAACGTGATAAAAAAATAATAATAATACGGTAAATGTACGTGTGTGCATATATAATACTGACGTAATGGCTAAAATATAAAAGTAATTGGGTTGTGAAAATAGATGACAGTTGTTTACATGCACAGCCAATCTCTCTTTATAAGCAACATATTATGTGTAACTGTATATATTGCCATTGTTATTATTACCATTTATTAAAATAGGATCATTATGATTTTTTCGTACAAATCACTTTTCTGTAAATACAATAGAGGAGGCAGCTAAATAACAGCAGGGGCTGAGGAAATAAAGTGTATTTTCAGTGAACTAATGTGTCCTCAGTCTAATTATATCACCACAGCACTGAGCTGACCAAACATGGCCGACAACCCACAGGGTGGTGCAGGGCTTACAGGCTTGTTGCCATGAGAACAGAGGAGCCTTCCCCCCCTCCCTCCCTTTCTCTCTGTCTGCCTCTGTGGGACACACACATACACACAGAGACACGCACACACAGAGTCACATGCACACTCGTACATACACAGTATTACAGTGGAATCTGCCTGGCTTTGTGATCCGCGCTCCGCTGACTGGAGGCAGGAAGCACAGAGAGGAGCGAAGGGGACACTCCACATCTGTTTTGGATGGTGAGTGCCGGCTGGCCGGTTATTGTTTGTTTACATACTGCATCCTTAAGCAAATCTGCTCCCCATTATGGACGTATGGAAACTGCAGTTTGTTGGCTAGCCGTGCTGCAGGAAGAAGGTATGTGCCACATGTGTGTGTTTTTGTTGGGTCTTTTTCTTGTGGTTTTATTCCACTTTCTTCATGGAAGCTGTCATCGTAATGGTAATTCATAGCTGGGTAGCCATAGTGAAGTCAATTCCCTCCACCCCTTCCCCCCCCTTCCACTGCTGAATGCATTAGTCTAATGAGATGTCTGCAGCCTGTGCACCGAGCAGCAGCAGTAGTGTGTTAACCAAAAGGGAGACTGCCACATACAGCAGGAGTGAGATGGCTTTTCCTGTGTGGCTCTGGATTTAGATTCACCTTTCGTCTCTTTGGATTTTTTTTTTTTTTAAAGACAAATAGGGCTTAGCTCTGTGGCTGTCAAAATAGCAGGCGGCAGGTAATAGACCTACCTCTCTCAGGTTTATTGGTGTGAGATCAGAGCAGGCTGCAGGATGCAGGATGGAGGTGCTGCACCCCCCTCTCTACATACACACACACACACACACACACATCACTAATGCAGGGCAGCCTTTTGTGCCGCTGGATTATAGCATTGCTCGGCTAGATGCTTCTCATCTCTCTGCTCTGCTAGCCTCTGATGTTGTGCTGCGACCCTGACAGCCATCACTGTGTCTGCTCCAAATCGATGCTAATGCTGCTCTTTAATACGTGGCCGCTGATGTGCCAGGCGCAAGGCGCTTGTTTCCGTCGCCCCAGCTCAACCCGCTTGCTCCCCTTTGTCTCCAGCTCCAAATGAGTGTACCTCCAGCAACGGCACAGAAGTCAGACGGCAACAACAGTGAGATGCAATCAGCTGCAGTGGCGCCCTCCTTCATCCCCAGCCAGTCGGGGAAGATACCAGGCAGGAAGAGAGGGAGACCCCCGCTCCGCAACGTCGCCAAGATGGATTTCCCGAACCGTTACCCGGAGTCGCTCCCTCTGCTCAAAGTGCCGAAAAAGAGGGGGAGAAAGCCGGGCTTCAAGGTCAGTTAGTCCTGGGGTGGGAGGGTCGAGAGGTTTGGCAGTTGTGAGTGCATCGTGTTTAAAAATAATACACAGAAAAGCACTGACACACAGGTCTGGCACCTATAAATTATTTGATAAAGCCACAGAATTTGCATCTCATATAGTTCAAATCGAATCGAATAAACTTTATTGATCCCTCATGGGAAATTCACTTAAGGCTGCCGGCCATTTCCAACAAAAGAGGAGAGAAAGAGGACAAAAAAACCCCCAAAAAACAACTCTCATACTATGCTCCATTAGGGAGTACAGTGTGGGACCGAAAAAAAAAACAAAAAACCTTGGCAACATAGGCACAGATAACAACATCACCTGACTCAGTACTCGCAACAGGGAAAGGGAAGTGGGAGTATTCCAGTGTAGGAAGGCAGCAAGCCACCTGCCGCACCAGGGGGATACAGTGGCGAAGGTGTTGTTTGGGGGGTGGAGTTGGAGTGAGTGCCGAATGTGCATGTGTGTGTTGTCCTTGGATGCATGTGTGTGTAGGCCAGAGAAGGCCGCTCCGCCTGGTCCACAGTCTCTCGCCTCGTTCCACCGGATGTTATCGCAAAGACACAGCAGTCATAGACAAGTGTCCAGAACAGTTTGAGCCCGTCCAGGTGATTCTGAGGGACGGGTAAGGGAAAAAATGAGATAGCACAGTGTGTCAAGCTGGTATAATCTCCAGGGGAAAAATGGTGGCAGTGACCTCACCAAGGCCACTGCAGAGGGAAAGCCGAATAACAGAATAGAATTTTTGGGTTTTAGGGCAAGCAGGACATACCAATAGACTTGGCTACTCCATTTGTCCATTCTGGTCCCCAATAGGATCCACTTTCCTTTGCAGAGCCAAAAGCTTCTCTGAGATGCCATCCAAGCTGTTAACCATGTCGCATTTCATCGCAGAAAGCACCAGCCCCAGGTCGCATTTCAGCTCTGAAATTGCCACTGTCTGAGAGCCAACAGCTCTACCAACCTCAAAAGTCACGACGGGCAGCCTTTGGGGGCCGTCGACCGCTGTCACCGTCTTCTCAATTTGCGGATAAATCAGGACAAAGCCAATTCCAATCAGCAGAAGCCCTGTTGTCAAGGTTCCATAAATGTAGACATCTTCAACGTCCTCCCCCCACCTCTCCCAGCCGTCCATCACATACCCCGAAGCAAACATCTTGTCGGGGTAGACAGGCTCCCCTAAACCTGCGTGTCTCATAGAGATAATCTTGTCAGTTGCGTTGAGAGACCAGCTGATCAATTCCATGGTGATTTAGTTTGAAGAATAGAGCAATGAGAGGCTCTGAAAGTCAAGACAGAACAGTTTAAGAGCTTAAAACAATTCTTCTGCAGTATGTTTGACAACACAAAATCCACAATATGCATCTAAGTCTGCAGATTTATTATTATTTTAGTACCAGCACTTAGTGAATACATCATGCACTCAACGTCAATAAAGCCCTGCCAAAAAAAAAAAAAATCAATTTTCCCCCTGCAGCTAAAACCCAGGATGGTGATGACGCCACTGGCCATCTCTCCCCCAAGCAGCACCCCTGAGCCGGACATGAGCTCCATTCCTCAGGATGCCGCAACCATCCCCCACTCGGCCACGCCCCAGGTGCTGACAGGTAGGCCAGAGAGATCATCAATGGTCTTATTGCATTAGAGTGGATTCCTGATGTGATTAAAGACCTGCTGATCTGCACCCACGTCTTTCTGCCCCTCCTCAGTGTGCATCTACATCAACAAGCAGGCAAACATTGGCCCCAACCTGGACCGCAAGAAGATCCAGCAGCTCCCGGATCACTTCGGACCCGACCGGCCCTCAGTGGTGCTCCAGCAGGCCGTCCAGGGCTGCATCGACAGCGCCTTCCAGCAGAAAACAGTCTTCACCCTGCTGACGCAAGGCTACGGAGGAGAAAAGATATCAGGTGTTGTACAGAGACGTCCCTCAGGTGTTGCTTCTTGCTTTGTAACTCAATTTGTGCAAGTGTGCGGCTGCTGGGATTTAAAGTAGGTCCACCTGTTTGGATCTTTCAGCCACGTTCGATGGGAAACAGCACCTTCTCAGCCTGCCTGTGGTGAACAGCATCGACTACGTGCTCCGCTTCCTGAAGAAACTTTGTCGCAGCTTGCACTGCGAGAACCTCTTCAGCGACGAGCCCATTACCCAGCACAGCGGTGGCTCCTACCAGTCGGATGGTACCTTCAGTTGTTTCCCACGTCTAATGAAGGCCTGAGTGACAGTCTGAATTAATTCTTTCAGCTGTTTCTGATTCTTGCCCTGTCTCCCAGCTGAAACGTCCATGGCGGAAGATTACCATTTGGACCAATCTGACGGGAAACGCTACTCCGTCGATCCCGGCGACTCTGCTTTCAGCTCCATTACGTCATCCTACTCGCCAAAGTCCTCATACGGGTTTCGCACATCACAGCAGTTTAACAACAGCTCAGCCTCAATGAGTATGTGCCGACAGTCGTCGACCAGCCCTAATACCTTCTCAGAGAGCAACAGGACAGGTGGGGAACACAGCAAACTTCCTAAAGTGTAAAGGGTTTTGTAGCTTTATTTCCCCCAATGATTTTTTTCAGTTTACTACTCTCATTTCAGGATATAATGCAACGTCAGAGTCCCAGGAATCCAAGGCTCCTCCCAACAAGGACCCGTCCACCTGGTCTGTGGAAGACGTTGTCTGGTTCATTAGGGACGCGGACCCGCAGGCTCTGGGCCCCCACTCAGATGTCTTCAGGAAGCATGTAAGTCTGCGTTGCTTCACATCCAGAGAACGTTGTCCTGTCTGCTTGCCACCAACGTCTCCTTTTGCTTCTCCCAGGAGATAGATGGGAACGCTCTGTTGCTCCTCAAGAGCGACATGATCATGAAGTACCTGGGTCTCAAGCTGGGGCCAGCCCTGAAGCTTTGCTACCACATTGACAAGTTAAAGCAGGCTAAGTTCTGAAAACAAGCGACAATGAAGCCCATCCACTAATCACAGCATCCAAAAAGAAATGTCCATGTCTGTGAGCCAAGTGAGGAGAGCAGGTTTTGCAGGGACCAATTACTCGAGCATCACCAAAAGTAAGAAGCAAAGTGTCGCACACACACTTTTATTGAAATCAAACCAAATTGTCAGAATTGTCTTTTAAAAGTGTGAAAAATGACCAGAATGCATGTATCATTCATGTTGGCTTCTTACTATAAGATGACTTCACTCAACCATCTTATACTGTACCTTCATTGGGCTAATTTAGCAGCTATTGTATTTTTACCACTCAACAAAATGGTCACAACCCAAACCTTTTAAAGCCACTTGGGGCGGCAGACAGAAGTTTTTAACACTGCAACATGTTACTGCCTTTTAGCAAATGCTATCACTCACGTGTAATTGCTGAGGACAATGTACGATCTTTGGCAGCTAAACATTACACAATTGTGTTACTTTTTAATTGCGTCGACAAGAAGAAAACAGAACTTTTGATATTTTGAAATCTGTAGGTGTGGTTGAAAAAACTGAAAGTGCTCCAAAAGAAGTGATAAGCCCGATCACTCAAAGCCGTCCCTCTTCCTGGAATCCACAGACATGATTTTCACAAATTAACACCTTTTTTCTCTCTAGTTTATGATTTTTGTCAAGATTTTAACTGAAAACCACCGATTGTGGAACCTGTCTTTTTTTAAACATTTCTACATACAGTAATATATACATACTATAAGGAGTAATGAAAGGATAGCATACACAAATTTGTCTCCCTTTAGCACAGCTGTCTGCTGCATGCAGATTCCACATTATGAGTAAAAGTATATATTTATTTACACTGTATAATCATCTTAAAGACATTAAAATGAAGATGAAATCCAGAAAATCACCAACCACTATCAAATCTCGCTTTGCTAAAAAGAAAGCCTGTAAAAGTTTATTAAAAATGTGCATTAAATGCTAAAATACTTTTAATTGAGAATTTTAAAGAAATCATTTTGGTAATATGTTTGCTTTTCCACATTACTGTGTAACAAGAATGTCATATTCACATTGAATTTGTCTTTAATTTGTTTAATTTTAATATCAAATTTCCAGCATCACCTAAACTAATTTTTTCCATAAAGAAAAACTGTCTTGAGTTGTATGAGGAAAAACTAGAACATTGTGAATGTGATACATAAATATATATGTTTGGATACACAAGATTGCCTGACAGTTATTGCCACAAGTTTATCAATTATAATCAAGCATAAAAATCTTTCAGTGTTAAATAAAAAAAATAAAATTGTAAAAACACAATAACCACTGAGAAAACTATGTGTAAATGGGGATATTGTATTGCTTTTGTATACCACTTTTGGTGTACAGTATGCATCCTTTTTTAAATCAATTTAACCTTTGTAAGTGAATGCTGCTGTAAAAAAAAAAAAAAACAATTACATGTAAGCCATGCCTAGTGAGATCAAGCTAAGGTGTTTTTACTTTAAGAATCACTATGGATAAGAGTTTTAGGGGGAGCCGAGTAGGTCTGTACTGGTGCTGGTGCTAAAACTATCTATGTATTGAACTGTATGTCTTTGTGTTTGTGAGGCGTAAAGAAAGTTATGTGTATTATGTACTGTATGTGAGTATTAAATTAAGAAATCAATTAATCACATGTTTGTGTGTGGCCTTCAGTGACCACCTGCAGGGGACATTTATTTTTGGGTTTGAAGCAGATAACTTGACAGAATAAACTAGTCTGTGTGGTTGTTTCAGGGTGTTCTCCAAGGCTTCTTATCTGGGATCCTCAACATTTGAATGCTTGTTGTCTAATCATCAGACGCATTTCCTAGTAGTAAAAATGTTGATATTATGATTAAATCATGGTTATGGTTAATGGTTTCATTCGATAGAAAAATGTATCAGGGTAACAAAGCAAAGATTGCTGCAAGGCCTCCATTAGCTCACTATAAATAAACTAAAGTTTGAACACATTTTCCTGATAACGATATCAGTCGAAACTGTATGAGTAGCATGCAGTGTATAGATCATAATTTAAATTCCCCTTAACAAATCTACTATTACTTCTTCTTCTACTAGTACTACTATTACTGCTAATAATAATAATAATAAAATAAGAGCAGGCATTCGCTGTGGCTCAGTCCCGAATAACAAGCTAACAAAGTCAGCTAACAAACACCGAGTTCACATGGTTTTGTTTTTTACACATCACGCATTTCCCAAAAATATTTCTATAGGATCATGATGACGTTTCATGCGTTTCGATGGTCTTTCCCCCCAAAATGACACATTGCACTAACTGACTGAGCAAAGCACCAAAAGCTATTTTGTGTCTATTAATGGCTTTATTATCATTTTATTGTCATAAAACGAATAGATATACACTCAAAGTATTAGCAATGCGTGCGGCTAGCTTTAGCCTAGGTTGAACGCAAGGCAAAACGGACCATTCCTCTCAATGACCATGTCCCTCGTCTCTTGCCGTAGGTTTAGTTTCGTCTCATTTATTGGAGCCACTGTTGACGGCCAAGTCACAATTAGGTGTTTTGGCGTGATCGACTTTAAATTTGGTTGGCCACTCGAGGCCCTTCAGATGGCCACCCAAGATCGAAGCACTGCCGATCGCCTCCACCACCACCCTTTTGCCTTCGATCACCGAGAGACCACACACACACACACACACACACACACACACACACACACACACACACACACACACACACACACACACACACACACACACACACACACACACGTGTGTGAAACATTTCATTAAATCCACTCCTGGACGGTTACATAAAAGACTCTTGCGCACTCCTCCTCATCCTGATCACGGTCCATTTTTTCCCCCCTTTCCCCCCTCCCTTCCCCAACCCTCTCCCGTACCCGCCGCCATACCCTCCACCTCCAATCATAAAATTCCAGACTGACCATCCTCATCACGATGAAGGATCCGGTTATAACGTAACAGGATCCAGCTGAAGCGAAGGCGAGCGGCAGAGCGGCAGAGCGGCAGTTGAACTTATTACCAGGCTGTGATGCGCACGGGTGACGCCGCGCTCCTGTAGTCGCGCATCCACACAACTGAACTGGCGTGGGTTCGGTCCCTGCTGCGCCTCATCTGGATCAGCGTCGGGGGGGAGGAAGCTGAGGAGAAAAAAAAAAATCCAGAAATTTCATTAGCGGCTGATATATATTTATATTTTTTTTCTCTCCACTGAGTGTTATAATTGCAATTTTCCAAGGAGGCGAGCGGTGTTCAGAATAATCCCCCTTTCGGGCAAACGCTTCCACCGGAGGAGGGTTTTCTGTACTTTGCAGAAGCCACAGCAGATTTATCCGCGATTATCAACACATATATTAGGCTCGCAATAAGGTATGTAGCGCGCGCAGACGGGTGCATGTCACGCGTGGTGGCTTTATATCTGGGATGCAGCAAATGTGGGAATGTGTCAGGCGTTATTTTCTCATTCATGTGTGTTTTTTTTGTCAATCTGTTTGAATGGCTGTGGCCGAGGAGAGAGAGAGAGAGAGCGAGAGACCGCGAGAGAGACCGTGAGAGAGAGGGGTTGGCACCTTCGCATCCCCTGGAAAATAACGCCAGCAAACAACCCGAATTCATTCTGAGAGCGACGAATCCAAATTTATGTGTGCAATTGGTTTGATTCACTGTCGTTATCATTAATTCTTGTTGTTTACGTATCCGGTGTGGTTCTGCGACGGCATCGTGGGGGCTGCGTGTCTTCTGCGTGTCGTGGTAAAATAGGTCTTTTCGGCCGAAACACTTCGGGTTTTTTCTCCCCCCCCCCCCCCTACGCCCGCAAAAATGCTTCTAGGTGCAGGATGGTGAGATGTAATCTGAAAATACTCTCACTGCGTCGTTTCCATCGGAATGCAGCAGCAGCAGCAGCAGCAGCAGCAGCTCCCTCTCTCCCTCGCTCTCAGGCGTTTAGCTTTAATGGCAATAACTGGGGATGTCATTGCCCTAAGCCGTGATATAAAACAGTATCGGCTGGCGTCTGTTTGGGGCCCCCCGAACGAGTCTTTACTGTCCGCGATCGGCGCGATGCGAGACGGATGTTTCTCTCCCCTCCAAGAAAACGCCGCAGTGGACGGAGTGTCCGCGCCGTTTTCAGAGCCTGGGAAAAAAAACCAAAAAAAAAACCAAAAAAAAAAACCCCCACACACAATCAAAATCACGTTTTGTCATCATCCTGCTAAATACTTGTCCTCAAGGTCATTCACACTCAATGCCGTGTTGTTTGATTTTATTTCATTTTGTGACCACCACCACCCCAAACTGCCAAAGTGCGTGCCTGTAATTACCAATCAGGCTCGGTGCGGGGATGGTCAGTACAAGGAGCGGTACAGGCGTGCACTGATGCTCGGCTCTTTGCACTGATTTTGGCTGCAGACCCACATTTCTTGCTGTTTGTTGTGAAAGGCCCGAGCCAATGCGGTGCTGTGTGCTGGTGGAGCTGTCCAGCCTGCTGCTGCTGCTGCTGCTGCTGCTGCAGATGCAGATGCAGAGACGTGCGGACCATATGCTGCTCCCGAGTGGTGGAGGTCCCCACAGTGTTCCCGCCGCTCACATATGCAAATATTCCTCCGCTGTCTCATTTGTTAAATTATGTATCGAGAATTGACGCATTCTTGGCCACTTAATGTCATTTGCCACGCCACCGGTCAATAATTAATGAATCCGGGGCCTCTGACGGCCTGCTCTCATGTGGTTGCACAAGTTGATCATGATTGGCACACCACGCAGGCCCCCCTTTTGGTGCAGACGGCCAAACTAATCCAGGGTTGTTTTCGGCCTTGGAACTGGTGACAACTGAGCACAAAGGTCCCACATTGTGTCTGTTTTCATCATGGTTTCCAGGGGGGCAGCCCCCAAAGAGCATTTATCCCTTTAAACTGCATAGATCTCCATAAAACAGCACATTTAGCCCCCTGTTTAAAGCCTCCTGCCCAAAATGAGCTTCCTGAACGAGTGCTTTATGTCGAAAAGGAACAAACAAACAAACAAGGTGGTCAGTCTTTGGATGACATCTGCCAGGGGGTGTTGCCGCTAAGCTGGAAGAGGTAGCAGTAGCCCCTTGTGACATCACAAAGGGCCGAGTGAGAGTTGTGAGAGCGGAGCAAGCATAAGAAATAAAGGACAATTTTTTTTCCCCCCTTCTTTCATACTTAGCGTTAAAAACACACCCACAGCCGCAAAACCTCTAATCATAGCAGAGGCCAAACACATTTCTGAGCCGGATCCCTCATTTATTAAGGCGTGCACACACACACACACACACACACACACACACACACACACACACACACACACTTCCCAAACCAAAAATGCTCAGCCCCCTGGATCCAGCGCTGCTGAGCGCGGGGCTACATCAGAGCGCTCTGCCTTTGTTGTCATTGTCAGGTTATAGGACAGCGTTTGCAGTGGAAACTTGATAACGCCGATCGAAACATTTGATGAATTGGATCCGCTCTGACAGCGATGATCCAGGTCAGTGCAACAACACGGGCCGCAGACTGGCACAAGCAGGGCCAGAAATAGAACGCGCCGGGGACGCGTTTGCTGGCCAAACCCCCACACCCCCCTGCTCCTCCGCCCTCCCAACAACACACATTTACTCTCCGTCTGACGAGGGACGTTCGAAAAAGGAAAAAAAGAAAAGGAAAAAAAAAGGGAGGTGGGGTGGAGGGCGAGAGAGGGGAGTTTTTCTATGCCGGCGCTGCCGCTCGAGCATGGCTAAAGTGCGTTATTCACGTGTTCTTGCACGGCAGGAACCATGGGAAAGCAGAACAGCAAGCTGACTCCCGAGGTGATGGAGGACCTGGTGAAGAACACAGAGTTCAACGAGCACGAGCTGAAGCAGTGGTACAAAGGCTTCCTGAAGGACTGCCCCACCGGCAGGCTGAACCTGGAGGAGTTCCAGCAGCTCTACGTCAAGGTCCGTCTCCCCCACCTCGAAACCCCCACCACACCCCCAACCTCTGGCGCTATCACGGCACAGTCTTTTTTGACGGGGAAGGCAGGTTAAATTATTCAACGCCTCTTCTTCCACGTTCTCCCGCAGTTCTTCCCGTATGGTGACGCGTCGAAATTTGCACAGCACGCCTTCAGGACCTTTGACAAGAACAGCGACGGCACCATCGATTTCCGAGAGTTCATCTGCGCCCTCTCCATCACGTCCCGCGGCAGCTTCGAGCAAAAGCTCAACTGGGCCTTCAACATGTACGACCTGGACGGCGACGGGAAAATCACCAGAGTGGAGATGCTGGAGATCATCGAGGTGAGGGATTACCTAACCGCCCCGCTCTCGCTCTCTCATTAGGGAGCTGAACTCAGGCTGTTTTTTTTTTTTTTTTTTTTAATCGTTATCAGCATGCTGCACACCTGCACGGCCTCGGAGGCGCACGCCATTTCATAACCAGAAAACTGCAGTGGTATTCGGTTACATTGTGCCATATTAAGAACCACAATCAGTCCGGCGAATCTGATATTTCTTTCTGCAACTGGACCACATCGACAATTCCTGTAGGGATCAATAGACGTGTCCCAAATTGCGCACTTCCGTTTGTATACTTGAATGCAGCAGCACTTTGATGCGGCACACCTACTGTGTGCCGCACTAATTTTTATATTAATTTCTGACTGCTTCTTATTCAAGATTGAATTGAAAATTGAAAATTGACTGTTAAGAAAGTATAGGCAACATTTTGCCACATTTTTGCAAGCTTTTCACTGATTGTGAAAATGCAACTCGGTGCACTTCTAACGCAAAATACACTTTGCACTAGTTTGTATTTTTCAAAAATCCTCCGGTTTAATAATTTGTTTTTTATCCCGGCCAAATCAACATCAGTGCTCCTCCCATCAGGGCCTAGCACTTCCTGTCTTCAAGGATTCTAATCTTTTGCCCTTTCAGATGCATTAGCACAGTGAAAGTATAGCCACACAGGGGAGTGGCTCAGCGCAAACTCAGTACTTCCTGTCATTAAGGGTACTTTGGCGAAGAAACTACAGTAGATGCCCGAAAGTTCACAAGTACATGCAAATAACATTTTCGCACGTGAAGTGAGACTTTTCGGAAGTACAATGAAAGAATTCTCAGATGTTGCCAGCGTGAATGTAACGTCTGAATCAAAGGCTGCAGAAAAGTGTGAAAGGACAAAGTTTGTCTGCAGGATGTTAGCACCTGAGCTAGCAGTGGATCCTTTGCTGGACCTCGTCCCTGCTTCGAAGGAGACTAAAACAAGAAAGAACACACGTGGCTGGGGTTGTTGTCACTAACCTGGGAGATGTATCAATGTGATGTAATGATGGGCAGATTACCACAACTGCATGTTTCAGCACACACTTTCTGGAAAGTGGAGCGAGCAGAGGAAGTAAAGGATGCGCTTCTGGGGAATCCTCCGAGAAACAGAAACAGAGAAACATAGATTATTGTAAGATATAGTTAAAAAAAAAATGTAAAAATCGCTTAACATTGGACCTAAAATGACACATATAACTGAAATGTTACATATGAAAAAAAACTTTGCGTGTGCTTAGATGTAGTTGTTGTAGCCAACTTCGACCCATTAGCACCAGGTAAACCGTCGTGCTAATGTCTCGTTGCGCCCTCCTCCGCAGGCCATCTACAAAATGGTGGGCACGGTGATCATGATGAAGATGAACGAGGACGGCCTGACACCGGAGCAGCGGGTGGACAAGATCTTCAGCAAAATGGATAAGAACAACGACGACCAGATCTCGTTGGACGAGTTCAAGGAGGCGGCGAAGAGTGACCCGTCCATCGTGCTCCTCTTGCAGTGTGACATGCAGAAGTGAGCGCGCTCCGACCCCAAACACCTACACCACCACCACCAGGCACACCTCGACCTCCTGCTCGCTCCTCTGCTCACCGATCCCCAATTCCGTCTGTAATACACACACACACACACACACGCGCACACATAGAAAAACACACACATAGAAACACACACTGGACGGCAGCACACAGATGTAATGTCTCATTAGGTTCTCCTCTCGCCATTTCCACAGGAAAACTAAACCTAAACACAAACGATGCTTGGACTATTTTTCAATGAACTCGCTTCTTGTGGTCGTATGCATGAGAATGTCAAATGCTGAATAATTTTAAACCCTAGCTATACGATATCATACGTTTCTATTTGAAAACACGCCAATGTGATTTGTGCACAGTAACCCCACACATTCTCATTCAACCTTTAGCTTGTATATCGGTGGAGCACCGCGTTGAAAAATGATTATGTTTCCCGCAGTATTTAGCCCCCCACTCCCCCCGAACCCTCCCAGTGTTGACCGCTGCAACTGCTGTATGCTTTACATAATAGTAACAGAACAATAATTCCTATGATAATTGTAACTGTCTCTACTATCCAGACTTGTTGAGCTCTTGGAGAATAGAGAGGCTCCTGTCTGTTCCACATGTTCCCACGTGGCGGAACCAAAAAGAGTAGGTTCTTTGCATGCATATATTACGTGTGAAAAAAAGAAATATAATCTCTTACCTTTTACATCTTTAGGTGGTTATAAACAAAAACGAGAAAAAAAGAGGAACCCTTCCAGAATTCATTTAGTATTGTTGCATGGGATGTACAGTGTGTGACTCATTGGACTTTCATTATTTCACCTCCAGTAACGTGGGCGCATGCTTCCCTCCATCCGACGCACGTGCACGCGTGACCTTCTGAGTTTCTGCAAGCTGAGAGGGAGCTCGCAAGTAAACGTTATCTGTTGCTCCAGTGAACTCTGGGGTGTGCAGAGGACGCATTTGTGAAGCATTATTAGAATTATTATTATTGTTATTATTATTGTTTAACTTTATTGCGCTGCTGCCACTTAATTCGGAGGAAAGACCAAAATTATCTCCGTCACCAGGCACAGTCTTCGCCCCCCCGCCACCCTCAGAAAATATCCCAAAATTGGCATCCTCTTCTTTTTCCTGGCTGCTTATTGAATTTGGAGTCGAACTGCTGAGCTTGCTGCATATCAACATGTTTACAGAAAGCAAGAACACTGCAAAAAAAAATAATGATAAAAAAAAAGAAGTGTCGGCTGTTGAATTTTATTGCCCGGGGCTCACTCTCAAGGGCCTTGGGCCTTCTGAGAGCAAGTTCAGGTGCAAATGCAGCAACAAAAAAAAAGAAAGAAAAAAAAAGAAAAGAAATGACCAACGGAGGGAAAGCCTTCCACATGTTTACTGGACACACTGCATTCCTGACTTCTTTTGTAAGGAGAAACTTTTTATCAAAAAGGTCTCGTCTTTTAGTAATTCTGTTCAATTAATTGAGGGTCCTGAGTCGAGGCGTTTGACAAAGCTTCTGAGAGGTAGAGCATCACATGTTGGGAGTTTTTTTTTTTTTTAGCTATTATTTTTGTTTCTAATTTTATTTTGTAGATATTCTCTTTCAACAGTTTTGCTTCCCAGTTCCCAGGCTATGCAAGCACAGACCGAGTGTCTGCTTGTAGTCCATCCCAGTGGTGGAAGTTGCAGAAGCTTCTCACTGTTCTGTCGACGACACGATAAACCCGCCCCAAATACACACACACACACACACACACACACACACACACACACACACACACACACACACACACACACACACACACACACACACACACACACGGCAGGCAAGTACAAGTTTTATCTTATTTATACATTTCAGTCCAGTCACTGCGTCAGATTCTTTGTCTAGTAAATGTTTATATCAAATATGAGAAATCATAATGCAAGTGACTGTATTCTTTTATACATGTGGCATGTGTTGCACCCAAAAATGATTCTGTAGTGATTAAAAATGGAATAAAAATGTCACCTGGCTTTTTCAAAAGACACCGTCTGGCAGGTGTAATGGATGGGAGAGTGTGTCTGTTATGTGGTCTGTGTGTCTGTGTCGTGTGCATGTTGAGCTTTTTTATGTGAACGTTCCCTCAAAATATTTGGTGTGTCTCTATTGAAGTCGCAACAAGGCTCCTCTGAATAACGGCCATTTAACCCCGAAAAGATACATTTACATTGTTTCCTTCATTGTTATTGAAGGAAAAATTTTGGGGCTTAGTTGACATATTCAGCGTTCCAGTAAAACGTAACACATATTCATTAGATCTCAGCACTCGCTACTACACATCAGTAGTTCGCCCATCAAGCCTGTGTTTTTATTTGTTATTTGTTTGTGATTATAGTGTGGAACACAGACAGAGTTAAGGATTATCAACATCAAAAATAAAAGGAAAGGCATTTTTTTTTTCATTTAAAAGGCCAATTAAACAACAACCTGTTCAAAATCTGACACGTCCAACTTGCGAGAACAGCCCAACACACAAACACAAAAATACTATTAATACATTTTATTACATTTATTATTACATTTCTACCACTAGAGGTCAGTCTAAACATGCTCATGATCACTATTTGTGTACTATACTTGCTGTGGATTTTGATGAGGCTAGTTTTGGTAGGATGACTGGAAGAAGAAAAAAGGTCAATGTCAGTTCACTTTAAAAGTGTCAGACATACATATATTAAAATATCAAAATATGCATATAGCAGCCACAGTGTGCCATAAATTAAACTGTATTGTGGATCAGATCACAGCTGCTAAAAATAGGGACGTGAGATCAAGTATCAGAACAGGCATGAAGTTTTTCTCCCAATATACTTTCTTTTAACTAGGTTGTGCTAAATTTTAAAGTCTTGCAAAATGGCTACCAACTCCTCCCCCTTAAGTGAGTGCAAACCACCGAAATACTGTGTCTGTCACACACTGACAAGCGGGGAATTAAAAAAAAAAAAAGTATTTTCAAAAGACAACATGCCTTATAAAAGGAGGCAAACTTTGCGTTCAGAGAGTAGTGCAGCTTACCACACACCAATAACTTCAGTGACATTTACAGCCCACAAAAAGCATCAGTGCTGGCGTGAATGTAAATAACAGCTAATATTTACATCAGACGGATGGCACAAGGCAGTGATGCAGTGGTCTGCAAGTTTATAGAGGAAAATTCTTGAGCTTGTGTGAAAAAAAAATGTACACAGCCGATTGGAGCGCTTATCTACCTGAATTGCTCTTAAGTTTGTAGGTGCTGGGATCCGATGAAGTGTCTGCTCCTCCGTTCACTGTGATGTCTGCAGTGCTGGAGAACAGACAGACATGGAGGAACAGACGAGGACAAAAGCAGAAGAAGCCACCTCATTCCGTGACCTACTTTCCACCGGCCTTCACAAATTCTATCAGTGAATCCCCTCTATTGGTGAAGGTGCTGCCAAGATGGCAGTTTTCCACCAGAGGCCAAAAAAAAGGAATGAAAAAACAAACAAACTTGCAAACAATAAGTAATGGGTACCTTATTTTAAATGATAATCAGATAATCAATTTCACCTAGCTAATATTCACACAAATTCTGGCAATATATTTTATCTGACAGTTTACTGTAATCAAGCCAAATGGCCCCAAAAAATGCCTGTAAGACACATTTATTTGAAAGAAAATGCGAAATGATCAATAATTTCTAAATCCTGCCAAACCATTTCTCCTAACGTGTGACGGCGAAGAGCCGTGGAGAGTCGACACTTCCGGGTGAGCTGACAGCTGGAGGTGGGAGTTGCCTCTTTCAATGCAACGCACACGCTACCGCGGAAGTCGAGTGACGACACCACACAGCCGGTGTCAGCTGACGTGAGCCTCCCGCCTCTTCAAATATACATATATATATTTTTTTTTCAAATCATGAGTTAACATAGCGAACTTACTTTGCTGCCACTGGGAGTCATTTCCTGGATATGAACCATTACAAACAGGTAACTCTCTCGCGTATGGCATAAGTGTTTTTATTTTTTATTTTAATAGAAATCTTGTAGGAATCAGTCGATAATTAAGCCTTCTTAAAGCACGTGTGTATTGGCGGTCACGCCCCTCTTGGCGCTGGACGTCAGTGATGTTGAAGAATTTGTCCTGTTCCCGCAAACGCCACGGAAGGTTCGCCTACAGTCTGCAGGTGAGTTGATTTGACTGCTTTCGTGCTGTTACCAGAAAAGAGCGTCCGTACTTGGTAACAACTTGCACTTATGTTTGATCATGCGTCCACACACACCGGACAGCACGTGTCTCTAATTGTGGACGGGGAACTAAGGGATGGCGTCAGATGAACGTCCACACGTTTGGCTTACCGTCCTGACGCAAAGTGTGCGTGGTGTTGTGTGTGAAGTGTTGCTCTTTGTTTTTAAACCCGGTGGAACTTTGTTTTACTCGTTTGACGTTTTTATCTGTAGTATTTGGTTGTTAGGGACTGACTCTAGAATAGAGCCAGCTTTGCCCAGAAGTGATTATCTGCCAGAATCTGATTTCAGATGCTTTTCTGTGAAGTAAACAGTCATATTGTGCAGATGCACAAAATTGTATGTCCTCAATCATAGCAAAGGCATGCTTCTTAGAAAGCTTTTTTTTTTTTTTTTTTTTTTTTTATTGTTATGTAATATCACAACAGTGCCAAGGAAGAAATACAGACATGATTATTATTACATGGCTAGTAAGTGCAAGGTCCCACCACTGCCTACTTGCAGAAGTACTAAAGCTTTAGGTTGTAGAAGTTTTTGGGGACAAAATATTGAGCATTCATTTTTATATTTTGCCCCTAAAAAGGAAAAAAACTAGTTCAATTGTATCTCCTGGGCAACAGCAAAAGAGTGGACAATAGTAATAAATAGATAAATAACTCAAATAACACCCCCGCTGTTTAATTCCAGACATCAACTTGACACCTAATAATTGAAGATAGCAATAACATTGTTTGGTTTTGCTTTCTTACCTTAAGATGTTATGAGTGGTGGTCAAGGTGTTACAACTAGGGGGCACTTATCAATTTTTTTTTTTTTTTACAGGAATATTTAAAGTTTGAGTTCCACAATGTGCTCAATTCCTGGGCTCCCAACTCCGGGATCAGATGTATCTGTTCTACTGATGAGGGTTAATCCAAACGCCAGCACTGGTCTTGTAGAGCTATGGGTTAACATAGACGATGGAAAGAAGCCCATTTATCAGCAACTGAAGAAGGACATTCAGATTCCTGAAAGGAAATTTGACGGACCAGAAGGGAAATCAGGGGATCTCTGTCTAGTGCTCATCAGTAATGAATGGCACAGAGCTCGCATTGTGTTAACTGAAGGGGAAAATTACAAGCTTTATCTTATCGACCAAGGACAATTCCATGACACCTCTGTGGATGCCTTAGCATGGGGCAAGTGTGACAGTTTTCTCCTTCCTCCTGAGATTGAGTCATGCCTACTGGCAAATGTTCTCACCCTTAAAGACACCTGGCCTGCAAAGGCCAAAACATTGCTGAAGTCTCTCGCTGGCAAGAAGTTTAATGGACTGGTTCAACATGTGCTGATGCCAGACAGGATAATTCTTCTAGACATACCAGATGTTTCAAATGACCTGTGCAAGTGTGACTCTGTAAAGTCTCTTCCTGTTGATGAGTTTAAGTGCTTTGCACTAAAATGCCTGAACTTGCCCAAAGAAGCGAACTTTGAATCCTACTGCATCAAGCAAGGAGAGAATCCCCTGGTTGGTTGCCATGCTGAGAATCATGCACAATATTTTTACCCCGAATTGTCTACCAATACTTTTGAAACTGTTAAGGTCACAGTTGCAACCAATCCATCAAACATTTTTTGCAAACTCCTAATTTTTGGCAAGGCGCTGAGGACATTGTCAGAGCAGATCCACCATCACTACGAAGAGAGCTCAGATTTTAGCGAAGAACAACCAAAGAGCTCCGGTGATCCATGTGCTGCTAAAGGTTCAGATGGCAGATGGTATCGCTCACTACTAAAGCAAAACCTTGGTGATGGTTCTGTAAAGGTTTTTCATGTAGACGAAGGAAACACGGAATTGGTCCCAGTTACAAATATCAAACCACTGCATGGAAAGTTCCTTAGAATGCCTGTAGTCACGTATCCCTGTTGTCTTAACGGGGTCAAAGATGAAGATAAAGGGTGGACCCAGGACCAGATTGATTTTCTGGACTCATCACTCCAACATCAGGCTGTAATAGCGAGATTTGACCACCATAGCGTATCTCAGGGTGTCTATTATGTCACTCTCTATGCAAATAGTGAATCATCCATAAACAAATTTTTCACTGATGGTGCAGGACTTATGCCAACCAGCAAGACGAAGCATGCTTCAGATTTTTATCATCGACCCACTTCTCATGTTGTCTCTTTAGTTAGTCATGAACAAAGCATGAATGTACAAGACAAACTTGCTTCAAATGGTGACATACCAGAAGAAACCATTCCATCCACCAAGAGCCAATCAGTCAGTGGGAGGGTAGAGGATGTTATGGAACAAGTAGACCCTTTTATGCAGAATAATGGTCATCTTCTACCAGCTTCCCTTCCAGAAGAGCATAGTGCTTGCGACAACCACGTGTACTCTGTAGGAAGTTCTGTCAAAGTAAACATATCTTGCATTGAAAGTACACAGAAGTTCTGGTGCCAAAAAACAGAAAATGCTGAATATCTTGAACTTTTTATGGAAGCCTTGCAAAAACACTATGCATTCTCTCATCCTCAGCCACTGGTTGAGTCCATCTGTGTTGCCCGCAATCCAAGCGACGGAATGTGGTACAGAGGAAAGATCATCACCAGTCATTACTCCCCTCTCGTAGATGTGAGATTCATAGATTATGGCGAGATGCAAAAGGTACCCTTGAAAGATGTGAGACCCATTGATCCAGAGTTTTTACAACTAAATGCACAAGCTTTTCAATGTTCCTTGTTTGATCCAAGGAATCCCACAAATTCCAGTGTCACCTGGAGTGAGAGTGCATTAGTAGAATTTCAGAAGTTTGTGGAATCAAGTGTTTTGTCGAACATTGGTGTGAAATGTGTCATAAAAGCTGTCACATCCGATACAGATGGCATGCTGCTCAATGTTGTAGACATCAAAAAACCATCTAAGAGTGCAAGTTGGCTTCTGGCTCAGAGATGTACTCAAGCTGAAGATCATGAAGAGAAGCCTCGAGGGGGCTCAACAGATGCATACATTTACTCAGATTTTGATTTTGTAGTAGGCTCTAAGGAGAAGGTGATGGTGACGGCTTCGACTAGCAGCAGTCATTTTTACTGTAATCTGGAGAAGAACTCTCATCTGTTAACAAAACTTAATGAAAACATCCAACAATTTGTCAGGCAACCGCGGTGTTCTAATCACAAACTTGGAGTTAACAGCCTATGCCTTGCCATGTACAATGATCATCAATGGTGCAGAGGTCAAGTAATTGAAATGTCTAAAAAACCCAAAGTACAATTTGTAGACTATGGCGATACCCTCACGGTGAGTGACAATGACATTTGCCCGCTTCCTGCTGGAGCTACATTAGCTCGGTCTGTTCCAGTGCAGGCTGTTCTACTTGGGTTGTTCAATGTCACAGAAGTAGAAAAAGAAGTGAACCATTGGTTTGCAGATCATGCTGTTGGTCGTAGTTTTACTGCTCTAGTAGTTGCTGAAGGAGACAATGGAAAGCTGTTCGTTGAACTCTTTAAAGACTCTCTGGATGTAAATGCATTGGTTCAAAGGAAGATATCACAAATCAAACAAAAAACCTCTGGCTCTGACAAGAAGATGCCCAGTGGCGGGACATTTAAGAAAGTGCTGAATGAGTGCGCATTGCCACATAAACCGACGAATGTAACAATAACATTGAATCCAACATTGCATGAAGTCGACAGCAGCAATGGAATCTGTGCTGGAGAAGAGTCACTGATTAGTACAAGAAGAGTCACTGCACATGAAAATTACTTTGAAAAAACTTTGGATGATGGTACACTGGAAAAGTTGGATGCCATTCTTGAAATAGAACAAGCAAGTCATGTACTGCTTGACCAGGCTGATTCCATCCATCCCAACCAAGAAAATGAGAGAATATGTCATTATAAGATGCCAGTTATTTCTACAGGCGAGACAGAGGAGTTTTATGCTTCCTGCATTGTTGGACCAAACTACTTCTGGTGCCAGCACAGCAACACAGTGAAGCTGGTAGAGGTATCAAAGCTGGCTCAGAAAAAAGGACAGGAACCGCTAGACCCCAATTTCGTCAAGACTCTTTGCCCTGGAAGTCCATGCATTGCTCTCTTCACAGATAACCAATGGTATCGAGCTCAGGTAACTGAAATACATGAGGATACGTTTGAAGTTATTTTCATTGACTTTGGAAATGAGGCCGAGGTTGACAGGGATAATGTGAGACCGTTACCTCAAGTTTGTCAGGGAACGACTCCCCAGGCCTTCATGTGCTTTTTGAATGGATTTGACAAGGGCTCTGGCAGTTGGGATGACAGTGTTTATGATGTATTTTACAATCTTTTGGTGACTAAACCAATCAGAGTAAAAGTGATGGCTGTGCAAGAAGACACAGAGACTGCACTGCCTCAATTTGCTGTGCAAGTAGAGTGTGAAGATATAGTCGTAAACAATGAAATGCTTAAATACTGGATACCAAAAGACCAAACGAGAATCTTGGAAAACTCTCAAAGTCAAACCCTACTTCACTCTGGACAAGTTGAGTCTGATGAAACTAATTCCTTGGGAATTGATAACACTTGCAGGTACAAGTACCCAACTGTCTCCAACAAAAAAGAAGAAGTGTATGCTTCATGTATTGCTGAACCAGGCTACTTCTGGTGCCAGTATGCCAACACAGAGGAGCTAAACGATATCACAAGGCTTGCCCAGGAGGCAGGGCAGGCACCACTGGACAAAACATTTACAAAGACTCTAGCTCCCGGCAGTCCATGCCTAGCTCTTTTTTCTAGTGATAATCAGTGGTATCGAGCTCAGATAATAAAAAGTCAAGAAAATGGTTTCAACGTTGTCTTTATAGACTATGGGAATGAATCTGATGTTGACAGTAAATGTGTAAGAGCACTGCCTCGAAGTCTGTTGGAGAGAGCTCCTCAAGCTTTTTTGTGCGCTGTGAATGGATTTGACAAGTCACAGGGTTCGTGGGATGATGCAGTTTATGATGTTTTCCACAGTCTCCTGGTTGACAAACCCCTCAGACTGACTGTCATCAAAATAGAGGAGCAAGCAGAGACTGAACCTCCTCAATATTCAGTGGACGTTGAGTGTGGGGGTGAGTCTTTAGGGGTGGCAATTCAAAAATACTGGAGACCAGTACCCAAAGAGCAAGTGACCCTAGTGGAAACATTGTGCAAAGAGGGTCAAACCCAGTCGAGCATGACAAACCAAAGTGTTTCTGAAGAGAATACCTATCCATGCATGTATACGCTGCCAAATATTTCTCTAAGGAAAAAAGAGCAAGTATATGCTTCTTGCATTGCAGAACCTGGGTACTTCTGGTGTCAGTATGCCACGACAGAGAAGCTAAATGAAGTCATAAAGCTTGCTCAGGATGCTGGTCAGACACCCCTGGACATAACGTTTTCCAACACTCTCGGGCCTGGAAGTCCATGCCTCGCTCTCTTTCCCAGTGACAACCAGTGGTATCGAGCTCAAGTGACTCAGAAACTTGACAATGGCTTTCAAGTTTTGTTTATTGACTATGGAAATGAGTCAGATATTGACCAACAAAATGTGAGACCAGTGCCTAAAAGTGTGCTGGAGAAGGCTCCCCAAGCATTTCTTTGCTCTTTGAGTGGGTTTGACCAGTCTCAGGGCTCCTGGGACGACGACATCTATGATGTCTTCTACAACCTGCTGGTGGATAAACCCCTCACATTGACTGTATTTGACACTGTGGAATCCCAGAATGTAGTTCCTCAGCATAAAGTGCAGATAGAGTGCCAAGACTTGGTGACTTGTGAATGGCTGTGTGTAAACACTCTGGTGGAGAAACACTGGAAAAGACGAATGTCCTCTGCTGCAGGTATGGATTCAGGTGAGCAAAACTTTGGTCACTGACTGAAAAATTTATCTGAAAACTGTATTTTTATGGTATTGATTATTTACTCCTTTATTGCATTTTGATTTTTTTTTTTTTTTTTTTTTTACTTTAGTTTACCAGGATGGTGAAGAATGCTTTGACTGAAGTGGCTTTTCAAATGTGCGGTAGGACATTTATTTTACCTCAATTTTTGAAAGCTCTGATTTAAAATTGATTATTATTATATGATCGTTCAAGTTAACATTGTTAATAATTCATCTTTCTGTTGAATGAATGATGGATTCAATTCATTAATTGAATTTAATTTGGTGACAGTTTCATAATTCATGGAACTAAGGATAAAAACAAAATGTGATTGAGTGTGGTTATATTTTCTTTGTTTCAGCCCTGGACCAAAAACTACACAAGACAAACTAAAGCTTTTGTGGAAGATTTAATTGTGACAAATCAGTCTAACCTTTATTGAAAGAATGTATTTTTTTTGCCTACAGCTTTGTTGTTGTTGCATTTACTTTCGCCAAATAAATTAAATAAAACTTTTCTATGGTTAGTGTAAATCAATCAATTAATCAACTACTCTGTTAGTATACTTTTCTTTAATCAGTAAAAACTACTGAGAGTGAGGTGATGTGCCAATGAACATTTCTGACATACTTATATAAATGACTACCTAATATAGTATATTACTGCTCACATAGTATATTAAATATACTATGTGAAAGGCCAGTCGTGAACACCGACAAGTTTGATTGAATGTACAGCAGGGGGCAGCATTGCAGCCGAGCTGCTATTGCGTTGATCTGCGGTTTCCAAGGCAACCGTTCCGGACACGATGACAGAGTTGCACCAGGCAGCTGCTGCGGGGAATTTACGTCAAGTTGTCGAGATTCTGGAGCAAAATAAATGCGATCCAAACCAGAGAGACATCGACTGGAGCTACAAGACGCCTCTTCATTGGGCGGCAGCAAAGGGTAAGGCGGTTTTCAAACACCTGCCCTATTTTTTTGTTTTTGTTTTTTTGTGTTTGCTTTGGCTCGGGAGTAGGTCAAAAGGTTGTTGTTTTTTTGTTTCTTTTTAATTTAAAATCTGACATGATGACCTCAATGGAAATCTAATCATATTAGTCTAGTAACTGTTATTTGTTTTTAATATGTTAATTATTTAACTGAAACAAAAAAAAGTTCAAAAAAGGTTAACAAATAGTTATTTTTACAAAAAAACCCAGACAATTATTTGTTGTACTTTATCTCAACACGAATTCACTGTTTGCGCCATTTGATCCACATTGGTCCCTTCGGAAAACTTGTACTTTACTTTTATTCTATTACTAACTTATATGAACTTTCCCATTTGAATGCATTTCGGGTTATACTTCAAAACCTCTCCAACAGGATACACAGAAACTGTCCGAGTCCTCATCAAACACGGAGCGAGGCCTTGTCTGAGAACCGAACATGGGTGGACCCCTGTGCACTTTGCTGCAGAGTCAGGAAGACTGGCCGTGCTGCGGCTGCTGCACTCGCTTCATGCTCCCATAGACACGGAGGACTGCTGCGGGGACAAACCAATGAGAATAGCTGAAATATATGGGCACCAGGACTGTGTCCAGTTTCTAAAAACGTAGGGAACAAAACTCACCCACACATTCAGTTTTTCCACAACTAATTTATTTGTTTTACATGCTTTGTCTTTAACTTGATCTGTATTTAACATAAAGCTGATATTTTTAAGCGCACTTGCCCCGGTAATGTAGAGCATAACCTAACATAATGCTTTGCGATTTTTGTTTAACTTGCAGAGCTGAAACGGAGAGTCGGGCATACCGCAAGATGGCAGCCGAAAAAGGGATTTGTTTGGATGAAACAGACGAGCAGTGGACAGGAGACGGCAAAGAAAACCAGGAGAAGGTTCTTTAGGTGTATGACAACATTGTGTTTGTTGTGTTGCAGCATTAAGTTTACTTCCTTTTAATGTATCAATTTCCAGTGTTTGTTGCATTTGTGGTAGGTTACCTAAAATAAAAAATAATCTAAACATTACAACAGTATTCAGTGGACTTAAATCCCACAATGCACAGACATATATATAGGCCTCAAAAAGGAAAAAATATTTCCTTGGTTTTATTATTGAATAGGGCACATTTTTAAGGGTGATGTTCATTATTTTGAAATGGATTCAAACTTTGTAGAGCTTTCACTTGATCGTGGAGCCTAGAGAACAGAGGAGATGGGACGTTAGGATTCACTTTATATTCAGTGTTGTGCATTTATCCATTTAGTTAGTCTTACACTCTTTTTCAGGTAGTTCAGAAGAGCTTCCCGTGTCTGGAGGAAAAGATTAAAACACCGTCAGTGACTAACCGTGGTCTGTATTGTTACTTATTTTGGGGTATTATGAAGTTCTAGCAAACAATAAAACTGTGATGTAACATGGATAACCATCTATATTTTCATTTAGAGACCTGTCGATGTTACCACATTTTCAGGTCTTTGTTTCTTTATTTCCAATCGAGGATATAACGGGTGGCAGGTCACAGGATGTCCCTCTAGGAATTTTCTTTCATTCCTATTAATTACAATCCTGCCTCCCGCTGTAGCATCTAGGATTTCTTTAACATTGAATTTTCTCTCTTCTCCTTGTTGACAAGCCATTAGCGCCGTAGATGGCAAAAGTTGTTGCTCCTAAAATCACACATTCCAGGGTGGCACCCCGCCTTCACCCCTAGACTCAATCACCACTACAACCAATAATTCTGTCTGTCATGTTAGCTAGCATCTTGTTCTAATGCACAATACGATGGGAGCTTTAACATTTAACTCACCAGTTTGTCAGCCATGCTTGTGGCAAGCAGGATGAACAAACCCTGAAAACAAAAAACAAATAAATAAAAACACGGTCATTCAGCAAGAAACCTGAAGGTCGACTCGCTGCACGGTGTGTTCAATGTTAGGATGAGATTAAATCGCCCCATACCTGGAAGGTGTTTAGCAGGGTGAAGGCATAATGCACCAAGTACGCCAAGGCTCCAGATGTGAGGTCGACTAACATGACGGCAAAGCCGAGAATCCACGTCAGGCCAAAAACTGGGGTGAGCAGGACAACCGACCTCAGGGCGGTCAGAGCCGCTCTCTTCTCTCTTCTGGAAGACGCCGCCATGTTTACTGGCTGATCGAGCAGCTTCATGATAACCACCAGCATGGCAAACACGTTGATGAAAATAATTGTCCAGGATGGAATAACAAAGGCATAGATGGAGCCGTTCAACAGTCCGATATGAGTCAGCCAGCAGGTCTCCCGGGAGAAATACTTTCCCTCGGTGAAGCCCTGACTGGCCACAATGGTGCCAACAACGATGAGCAGCGGACATCCATAGCCCAGGCCCAGGGAGAAGCGCAAGTAGACCGCCTTACTAACGCTGTGGAACAGGAAGATGGTCTGGTGGAGGAGCGTGGCACTCAGACACAGCATCCAGAAGAACATGGCCAGGTAGCAGAAGTGCTTGAGCACCACCATGGCCAGGCACCAGCTGAGCGGTAGGTCACTTGGCTTGGAGGATGCCAGGAAACAACAGTCGGCCACCAGCAGGCAGAGGCTGATGTTTATGTGGGCGGTGTGGCGGAGATGCAAGGTTTTGGTCTTTATCATGGCTCTCCACACGGCCAGCTCAATCACAAGGCTCACGACGAGCGACACGACCGACACAGACAGCCCGACGTAGGTTATCTGGCTGATCCAAGGGAGGTCCAGGGGATACTTGGACATCAAGATGGCAAAAGAGGAGAAATGGTGACAGGTGCAGTGGCCTGCGTTGGAGGGCCCGCCCCACTGGCATCCACGCGGTGACCAGGCTCGAGAGTTGGTGTCCCACGACACACACTGCAACTCCACATTTCTGGGCCTGGGCTTTCGCAGCGGGAAGTCGATTTTAACTTTGACCGAGTCGGACTGCTCTGCTTCACTCACCGCAGAGACGACGATGCTGTTTGGTTCAAACTGGGTGTCGTTGTTGGGTAGATAACCCTCGAGATGCTGGAAGCCTGCCGTTTTTAAGCTGCTGCTGTTTTTGCCCAGCAGATGAACTGTGACATTGAACACTGTGTTGGAGCACTGCAGACCTCCCAAGCAATTCTGCTCAGCGACCTCCACGTTCTTCCTCTTTGGGGTGGTTGTTACGTTGGACTGCTGTATTAAGTGCTCGACAGAGTGGAGGTACATTTCAGCCAAGGACTGATTTTCTTGGTCAGACGATGTCCTAGTCCATGAGTTTTCAAGAGTGTTTTCCAGCAAATTGCTGGACGATGTCAAAAAATCCTAAAAATCAATTTAGAGAGATTACACAAAAACAGCGAAAGTTAAAATTTAGCTTCCAAATAGTGTATTTTTTTCATGCATTTCATCACAATTGCAGTGCCGCTCTCCATGTTTTTAATACTAAATGTCACCAACTTTAAAACATTAGGCCTTTAAGATGAATAAATTAAATAGTTGTTCCAGAATAATGCAAAATGCCGTTGGTAACATGAAACACACTCAGTTCATACTCACGTCTGCTGTGCTCTCATTGGCCTGCAGGTTTTTCTTGCCAGACAAAGTGGAGAGCACTTGGACAGTCGCATTCAAGTTGCTGACGGTGTTTATTTGTTGTGAGTTATTTGTCACCCCATTGAGCTTCAACAACACTTTTGCAGCATTGTTTTGTAGTGAGTCGAGTCCACTGTCGACAATCTACAACAACAATAACCACAACAATGCTCGGCCGTCAGGGTGGTGAGATATGATCTGATTGGTTGAGGCGAGACTTACCTTCGCCATTTGCAGCACATCTTCCACTTCATTGTTCACACACTCCGAAACCTCAGCATCCCATATTCCTGTTGTGGTGCTGAAACAGTCAGTGCATGAGTAAGTCGGTCAATAGCACTGGGTCGTCAACATATATATTAAAGTTATTGAGGGTTTTTTCTTTTTTTAAACAGAATTGCAAGAAGTTTACTTACAAAAAAGAATGGATTTTTGTCAGATAACTTTAACCAATATTTGTACTCTACTCCTACCCCACATGACACTTCCTCTGTCTGCGTCCAACAGCGTTGTTGCATTTTAGCACTGCTTTGTGTCCAGCTTTAGTGACCGGCCAGTCACTTTCAGCTTCACAGAATGGATCATTTTCTGTGTTGACGAAAAATAATTTGAAGGGGTGTTTACACAAATACCATGTAAAGCCCACATTGGGAGTCTGCGTTTAACTGAAACCTGCTGTACTCGACATCCCATCTGCAGTCACTGGCCAATGTATTAGTGACAGTGGTTCAATTGCTTGTTAAAATAAAGATACAAGGCTGCAATTGAATGCATTTAGGCCTGTAGACCGACAAAGATGACTTGTTGAAGTTCAAAATAAGCATCAGAGTTTAGATGGCACCGACACCAAGCAGGCAGAGGGCACTGTGTTGGCGTTGGGGGGGGCATTCTTCCAATGCAGCATAATGCAACATAATCATACCTTTTATGACACAGATATCCATCATGGCAGAGGCCTCCTGGTTGCACCTGTTCTTAAAAGTGCACCTTATGTTTGGTGTAGTTGTGATTGGACTACAGGTGACTGTCGTTATAGCTCTGTAAAGTTTCATTCCATCAGTGTAACCTGAAAAAACAAAAATCATAATCGGGCTAATTTTACCAATTTAGTTGAAGTGCAATAGATAAAGAAGACAGAAAAGGGGGAAAAAACACAGACTTGGAGGAATCAGCCCTGGAATTGCTGGGCTGTTTGGGCTTGTCCAAGTCACGTTGAAAGTCTCATTGCTGGGCTTTATCTCACAGTGGACTATCACTTCACTGTCTGAAATCCCCTGGCAGCGTGGAAATGCTGGAAATGTGGAGATGCGGATATCTGGCAGTAGAGAAATGTCCATTTTTCCAGTGGCTTTGTGTGAAATCCCGGACAGACATTTGTCTGAAGTGCGAGTGTAGACACATGAAAACATCCCTGAAAGAGAGGTGTGGGTAATAAAATAAAAAAGGATTGATTGATTTTTAAAGAAATCTGTTTCATATTATGTGTACTTGCTTGATACAGACATCCCTCTACATTCACTGGCAACTCTCAAATTCTTTACCACTAGTGTGTGTAATTAGACATGAGACTGTTCTTGCGTCAAAATGCCAAAATGCACTGCAAATGTCTATAAAACTATTCGATCTCTTGCCCACATAATCCTTGCATACCTGCCCATTTCTTGTTGACGTTTTTAATGACGACAGTGGTCTCCCGTTCTTTGTACGTCACATCCGACTCTGTCCCGTTTGTTATGTCAAAGACTTGATTGTCTCTGTGTAGACGCCACGTCGGCGTCACCTGTAAGTCCTCCTCTGTGGTGCATTTGAGTTCCGGGCAGCTTCTTTGACACACCGGGCTAGGTGGCAGATGTAAACGGACAAGGCCTGCGAAAACCAAACAAACAAAATAAAACAAATAAGTCGCAACGTAGCATTGCTATGGAAATCTGTGCAAACTCCTTTGTCCCTTATTGGCTTATTGGATTGACAATGGAAGTGACATTTTCATACTTTATTGCATACAAATTCATTGGCACTTCTTCCAGTTCATTGTTGTGTAGGTGCCATGACCCATTCTGCTCTTTACCTTCAGTTTCCAGAGTGAGTGATAAAGACTTGTTGCACAGGCGCTCTGTTTTGTCCGCCATATCCTGGGCCCGAATGCTGCCATCAATCCTCATTTTTAAATCTGCGATGATGTTCCTGAGCCCAAGTCTGGGGACAGAAACATTTTAATCTTTCCCTCCTTTAAACAAACATCATTTGTCTTTGGTGGCCGACGCTGGATTACCTGTAGTTTTCGACTGTGAGTGAGTCGAATCTCTGCTGAGTGCTGTAAACAGATTTCAGCTGAAAGAAACCATCACGTTACACTTAAGAATTGAGTGTTTTTAAGGACAATATGTAAATGTATTTCAGACCAGCAGTCCTGCGCTGTTTATTTTACTTTTAAAATTACAATTTTATTTTTACCTCCTTATGCAATATGTCATTACACTGTTGAAACTGTCCTGTGGATTTGGCCAACAGACAGTCAAAATACTGCTTTGACCTGAATTTAATGGAGCCGACGACAGTCACTGTGGTAAATAGTTAGTTGGTTGGTTAGTTAGTTGGTTGGTAGAATTCTTTTTTCACCTACTCCTCTTTCACACATGCCTAATGAATTTAGGTTAAATTACCTGAGTTTTCCGCAACGCACATGCTTGACACGGGTAAGACGCACGTGTCTGTGCCGCAACACTTATGATGCTGACAGAGTTCCTGGCTCCACTTGTAGCCCTGTTCGCAGGTGCACTTTAAGCCGCTGGTTACGTTTCGACAGGCTGAAACAGATTCACACTTCATCAGTTACCAGTTTCCACCACCTTCCTATCAACAGTGAGCCGAATGTATAATGTGTGTCTTCTTAAAAAGAGAAGAAAAGAGGAAAGAGAGGAGAAAAAGCAGGTGTTTACTTGTTGTCTTCTCGACGTGGTCAATGCGCAGGCTGCTGTTGTTCGCGAACGGTTTCAGTAACCGGGTCGCATGTGCGAGCGCGTTCATGTCTATGGTCAGTTTGCTGTAATACATTTGCGTAGAATTTTCCGCATCTTGCCAAAGAAATAGATGAGAATTGCAACACGTTAGTGCGTCTTAAGTGAGTGAACCTCATTTTGATAGTGAAATAATTTTTATCTTTTTACCTCGTCCCTCAGCCTGTAAAAAGGAAATATGTTTAATTTGGTGAAATTGCAGTCGATGTTTATCAGTATTTGCGGTGTCAGATTGCACAACAAACCTTCATACGACTTTCAAAACAGTGGTGGCCAAATGTTAAGCACACCATCACCAATCATCTTCATTCAGTCACCTCAAAACTTTGAAGGTGATCTAAACATGACTTCTGATCAACTTAAGCCTCAATTCCCTCTTCATCGTAAATAACAGTGACGCACCTGAGTGATGATTATCTCCAGGAGATAAATCAGTACTGATGACCACATCATCCACCTGCAGAAACAATAGTGTGTATATGTATGTATAGAATACACACACACACACATATATGCTGTACACACACATACACACACAAACACAAACTTAAAAATTTAAAATTCATCTGAAATCTAACCAAAGGCTCAAAGATCCAACCTGTTTGTCTAAGACTGAGTGATTGAACCGTCCCAGCGCTTCTTCCTCCGGCAGTGACCTTTCAGTTTCCAGAAGTGTTGCCTCTGAATGATGTAGGCAGCAAGTACGTGGCCAGTTTACTGGCAAACATGCAAAGCAGGAGGCAGTTACAAGGAGACCTATTTGACTTGCAAAGGCCAGACAGTAGTTTGTTTGTACTGTGTTATTTCTGTGATGGCTGCTGGTTGAAGGTGTGACCCTTTTAATCCAGGTTAGAGAAACCTAGAATATGTAGTCATCAAATGAGGAAGCATCTTTTTTACCTAATTAAAAAGCTAATACTTCTAAATGCTAAACGGTCTACAAGTTTAGCAAATAAATAAAGTTTATTTGCTAGATTTTTAGCAAATAAATAATATTCTGACAACAATATTGTTGAACTGGAGAGAAATGGGTCTAAACAAAACATAAAAAATATTATTTTTAAAAAAATACTGTAAATATTTTTGTCTCACCTTGTGGGTTGATCCTTAAACCAACTAAAATTCAAGTCAAAGCAAAATAAAAAGTTGTGTAAAAAAAAAAACTTTAATAGAAAAACAAACAATGTTTCCAGGCAGCATTTCTTTCTTGCAATTCTTCAGTCTTTCAACCTTTCAAGAATTTTTGATTGGTATTTTTTGTCCAGTATTTTCAGTCAAACTGAAAGAAATAAAGAATATACACAGTGTTTCTTTTTTTTTTCAATTAAAAAAACAATTCCATGAAAACCTTGAGCACCAAAGAAAGGTAACGTCAACAGACATTCAACATTCTTTTTTTCAATTCAAGTGCTTTTCCTAAAGATACCACTGTCTTTTTTTCTTCTTCCAGTTTTTCTTTTCCTGGAAACGGCGACGTCACACAAACGTTTCCTGTTCCACCAATGGAAGGCTAACCTCCTCTGGCAGGCAGCTGTCCAGCTCCTCGTTTCTGTGGAAGGCCTCCCCGTTATTTTCCTTCTGATGAGGAGGCTGTCTTTGGCACGCTGAGATCTACAGGTTATTTGTTTAAAAAAAAAGAAAAAAAAAAAGTAAAATAAATAAATCTAGGAAGTAAAAATGATCTTTTCGACCAGAGTAACAATTCAGACACAAAGCACTAGTCAGAGTCTTAGCAGGGAGAATGTATCAGAATCAGCTGACTGAAACTTTGTCCAAATATTGGAATGTTTTTTCTGCTTTAAAGTAAAAAGGAAGACTAAGGATTGACCTTTTCAAGATACTGTTTTATAAAGTTCCTTCGTATGTATCAGTCAAGGCAGAATTTGTCAATTTATCAGTTCAACATGTCACTGACCGTCTGTCCCAGAGGAGTCACGCAGCAGAGCTTCTTCTTGAGGTGTTCGGGGAGAAAACAAAGCAGTTTCCCCATCAGAGGATAGACGGTGCCTGGTGTCACATCCTCCTCCTTCAGAGGGCCTTGAAACATTTCAGAGTTGAGTCAAGAGCTGACGAAAACTGACGACAGTCGGGCCGTTTTACACTGTGCACGGAAACATGCAGGCACTCCTCCACCTGTTAGAAAGCTGACGATCAGGCCCATGAGAATGACTGCAGAGCAGCTGAACCCGCTGTACCACATGTATGACAAGGAGTAGAACCTCTTGAGTCCGGACGGCCGACTGCAGACAGATTAAAGAGACAGACGGAGGTTAACGTGCGAGACCAACGCAGACAAACGCGGGCACATGTAGCTGTGCTACCTGAGTGTGACGTTGCTGTAGACGGCCTGCAGGATAACGGTGGAGTTTCCCGCCAGTCGATTGGCCACGCAGCTGGACGGCAGAGGAGTCGAGCCGGAGCTCCGGGTGACGATACTGCCGAGGCCGACCCAAAAAATCACGGCTAGGCCCGTCCCCAGGCCGGCCAGCGCTCCCTGGTGGCAACAGGTCAGAGACGGGTTGGGTGATAATGAATCGCTTTACTCACAGTTTGTCACTTAAAAGTGAAATACAGCTGCGAAGAGAGGGAGCAGTCCGGAGGCTGAGCATTGGTTCATAAACTCTCACAAATTATGCAAAAAAAATTGATCCCGTCAGTGCCAGAATTGAGGGAAGTCTGTCACTTTGTCCTTTTTTTGCTTGCTTAAACTTTTTGCACACACCGCTGGAAACCACCTGTATGCGATGTCACAAGGGGCACTCATATTTACAACATAAATATTCTGCTGTTGGCTCTGCCCTGTGAAACAGCCTTGTTTTTGCCCCCCAACCAAACAGGCAGAAGGTCCAGAAGTTTTTTTTCTTACAGGAGGCAACTTACAGTGGAATTGGCGCAAGGGAAGAACAGGCCAAGGCAGAACACACCCAGGATGGGACCGCCAACCATCCCGAAGATTTTCAAAGCCACCTGAGGTTCACACGGTACAAAGGTCAGACAGGAAGGCAGGACAGACTCGACGCTGCTCGACGATGACAACGACCTCCTGTAAACTCGCCTGCAGAACCGAATCCCCCATCAGGTGGGTCAGATAGGACATGGCCAGACACAGCAGCCCGTAGGACATCGCTGAAGGAGGAAACACAAGGGGAAACTTCAGCAATGTGCCATTAATATACACTGCCGTGCTTGTCTTAGTAGCTAACCTAAGGCCTTGGACAGGTAAGTGGCTCTGGACTCGGTCATGGTGGGAAAATATGGTTTGATGAGGTCTTCCATCGTCACAGTGGCCAGAGAGTTCAAAGCAGAAGAGATGGTGCTGCAAAAACACATGCAAACAAGTGTTAAAATTAAAAAAGAAGAAGAATTCTTGGGCTGCTTACAGTGAGATGAAAGGCTGGGCGAGAGCAATAATTTAAAACAAAAACAAAACATCACAGACAAAAAAAAAATGAATGGGGGAGAAGATGTGGACACCTTAGAGCTGCACTGAATAAACACGCAATAAACAGTCCAGGAAGTCCAGGCAGCCCCTGCAGCATGTCCATGACAAAGAATATGACCACCTGTCCAGACAATGAAGCAAAACAAAAAGAATGCTAGCGTGCGTGAATTAGTCAAGTGGCTGTTTAAACAATCTGAATTTTTGTCTTTCATTTACAAGACAAAGAGGGAAAAAAAAAAAATCTTTATCTGAACCGCAAGCTCACCGCATCTTTTTTGGAGGTGGCCAAAAAACTGGTGTGGTGATCCTCGCCGCAGTATCGCGCAAACATGACCAGACCCATCACACAGCTGAGGGCCAGAGCCAGCTGCAACGAGGGGAACACCATGTAGCACGACCTGCACACAGTGGAGGGTGGCGCCTCAGCTTCAGGATAAGTTTTCCACCTCATTTGGTTCGCATGCGATTGAAGATGAGCATCATATACACAGGAAAAACAAGACTCAGAAGGGTTTTCGGTGTACCTGACTGCCTCCTTCTCAGAGCGTGCGCTGAGGTATCTCTGGACCTGAGCCTGGTTCACCCCGTACAAGGAGAGCATGAGGAAGACGCCGCCGACAGCCAGAGTCCAGAAGGTGTGTCTCTCTGTGGGATCTGGGTTCAGGCTGAAATGAAGGTGGGGGAATAAATCAATTGTGACACTGACAAGGATGCGTATGTAATGGAGGACATAGTAATCTATCCTGGACTCCAGTAGAAAAACCTAGAATGAAACATTAACAAAAGAAGTGTATTGAGCACTCTGTTTACAGCCTACAGCCAAAAAATAAATAAATAAAAGTGACCAGAAAACTCACTCGAGACCAGCGATTCTGTCTCCATCCTGGACTTTTCTCCAGACCTCAGACAGTCCTCCTGACTGCTGCACCCCGACCACGATGACGGCCAGCTGCCCTGCAAACATGACCAGGGTCTGAAAGACGTCGGTCCAGATGACGGCCTTCAGTCCACCCTGACAGCCACAGGCAAGACGTGTGTTCTTTAGTCCAATTTTTTTGGATGTTTTCTGTGATGTTGTTGTCGGCGATAATTTACAACAAAATATGTAAATCGGCGTGCAGGAAAACGAACCGGACAAACCTCACCATTGTCGTGTATACCGTGCACACTAGACCCGTAGCCAGCACTGCTGCCCACAATTCAAATCCGGTAACTGAAAAAGAGAGCAGACACACAGTGTGAAACAGGCCTCGTCCTTGTAAACCACACGAGGAAGCTACAGAACACGTTGTACCTGCGTTTAGTGCAAAGGCAGGAGTGTAAACACAGACTCCCATATAAATGACCTGCGGCACAGAGAGTTACAGGAGCAGTTATTTGCAGTGAGGCTTAAACATTTAAAGTTCAGGAGAAGTCACAATAGTCACAGTGTATCAGGTCCCATATTATACTTCTTATCAAATCTTTATGTTCCATCCAACATTGTGGGAGAAACAGCGTTGTTGGGATTACTCCATAAAAGTAATGCAATTACTGATTACTCCTGAATAAAGTAATCTAATTACTTCTTTAACTACTTTGTTTCATTAGTAACCAATTGCTAATTACTAATGACTTTAGTTAAAAAAAAAAAGATAAAGCAGTTGCTCAGTGATTTGGAATGAACTTTATTAAAGTGCAAATTTTGCAATTCAAAATATTGTCCTCTTAACTTGAATGAATGTTTGCTCTCTAAACACAAACTGCACATTTCACAGACCAAACTCATGTACAGCACTGGTGGCTTTTGCACAGCCCATACTGTGAATGAATTTGTTACTTGATAAAGTAATTATGATATAATTACCAGTTTTGCCACAGTAATCTAGTTACATTACTCCGTTACTCAAAAAGTAGTTTAATTACAGTAGTGGATTACTTAGTAATAGATTACTCGCCAACATTGGGGATAAATTACACAAAGATTTACAAAAACAACATATCTATACTCATGCCTTTGTTACAAAACATTAGTCGAGTGAATTTTTGCATAATGTGGAACCTAATAAAATTATATTTTGTTTAGCGTTAGACCAGGGATTCCTCACCATCTGAAAGATGAAGGTCAGAGTTCCACACACGCGCACTGGTTTGCTGAAGCGAAGTTCAAGGTACTGTTAATCAAAACGACACGGAAATGAAGAATCATGAATACCAGCAGCAAGATTAAACTGAACAAAAAAAAAATCATGCATACCTGGTAGGCACTGGATAGTTGCAGTCTGTACAACACTGGAATGAAAACATGAGCCGGAATGAGGAGGCCCAGGATGTAAGCGCAGCCAAGGAACCAGTACTGAGTTCCGTTGGAGTAGATTTCGGCCGGGACGCCTATGATGGCCACGGCGGACTGGAAGGAGGCGATGAGCGACAGCGACACCGGCAAACAGCCCATGCTCCTGTCTGCCATCAGGAACTCCCGCGTTGTCCGCTGCCGCCCGCCCGTGAGCGCGTGGTACAGGCCGATGGCCACGGACGCGGCCAGCAAGACGGCAAATATCACATAGTCCACAACTGCGAAGTGCTTCTGCTGGGACGGATCCATCCTGAAGGGCGTCTTGAGCCTGCGGCGCAGCTAGTCAGACGGACGTGGAGCATCTTTGTCCACACCCAGTCTGAAGAGTCGGCCAGCCTTGAGAGTAGAAACACTGATTACATCGGCCACTGCGCATGACTGTCAAAGTGCACTACTTGATAACTTCCTGTCTGTGAAAACAAACACCAAGGTCAGACGAGCTCAGCGTCAACTTTAGCACACTTGTGAGAATCCAAAAATACTGACTGAGTGGGTAAGGGGTGGGAGAGTCCTGCTCGTCTGGTCCCAGCTCTGGCTTTGTTTACATTGTGCAACAAAAACAAACAGCAGACGGATTTGAAGGTAAATTAAACAGAATGTGTTTCCTACTGATCATGTGGGAGCCAGAGACCCATAGAATCACTGACACACAGGTCAATCAATGTGGGAATTAAAACACACACACATTCAAATGAGGTCAGTAGGTGTACTGGATAATCCACGGCTGTATAGTTTAAAGTTTACACATGTAACTGAATGGGGGACTCAAAATTATCTGTGTGTGTATGTGTGTGTGAGTGAGTGTGAATGAGTGTATGTCTTTGTTTTGCCCTGAGATGAACTCTCGGCTTGTGCAGTGTGTTCCCTGCCTCTGCCCAACCACAGCTGGGAGAGGCTCCAACTGACAACCTCGACCCTAAATGCAGAAGGAAGCGGTACAGCAGGTGGACGGACGGACCTCTAAATAACTGACTACCCATATAGCGCCGTATAAAAACAGTGTTGGGGCATACAGTTAATAGATCTGATTGTCCCTGTAACAACCGGCATGAACACATTCATTACAACTATTATTATTATTATTATTATTATTATTATTATTATTATTATTATTATTATTATCATCTAAGGACGCATGTCACATCATTTTTCAAGAAGAAATGATGTGACGTGTGTGAGAATGGGTGCGAATACAAGCGCACTCGTGAATGAGCGGACATGCGCAGCAGCAGCGGCATACCTTGAATAGTGAGCACTCTTGACATCCGGGTGAGCCTGGCTGTCATTAATACCATGGTCAAGAGCGTACGCTCGTCCAAAAACACCAAACAAACAACGTTGTCTCGAACTTCCTCAGGGGTAAAACAAGTTGTGGCTGTAACTCCGACCCGCAGTGTACAGCAATCGGCCGTGTAAACTCTTTTCAAAGCGGCGCCGCGTGGTCTGTAACCACTGAGTCAACCAACCGCCCGGATAATCCGCCGTCCGTCCTTGCTGCCGTCACGCTGCATGGCGTGTTCACTTTACAAATTGTTTTGAATCCTCTTCCGGTTTGGAGCTCAGGGGCGGTGCTACTACGTGTGACGATGACGATGAACAACCGCCAAAGTCAAACTCCGCAAGGACGATCCTGAGGAGGACCAGGCGTATTAACTCTTCTACCCAAAAACAAAAGTATACAACATGGAAGGAGCGGCTGCAAGAGGTACCTCGGCTAGCTCGCTGCTGTCGCTTAGCATGCCGCTAACTGCACTCTGCTGGCTCGCTAGCTAGCTCGCAAATGAGTTTGTTGTAATGCGTTGCCAGCTGAAGCTAACGCGAGCGTCCTATTAGAGCAGGGCGGTTTGGGACTGTAAGTAAGCTAAAAAATAAATAAATAAATAAAAACGAAAAAACACGTTCGTTCGTCCGCAGATGTTCTGAGTCACCTGAGTCAGCTGGAAGTCCAGGCAAGATGCCGCAGGGATCAGCCCAGTCGTGTGAAGGAGCTGAGAGCCGAAGTGGAAGCGCTCAGAGCACAGAGAGATCTTCTGAAAGCCGAGATTGAGACACATAAGGTGGGTCGCGCCAACGGAGTTTTTCTGAGGTGACAGGATTCCGTTCACGACACTAAAATATACCGACCATCTCCAACTTCCTATTCTAAATCAAGCGTTAACATTAACTTGTGAGTATGCTGGGATCCATCCCCTTATATCTTATGACATGTAGTTTAGGTTCTTTTTACCCCCCACTCCCCGTCGCTTGTTTCCTCGCTATGTGATTTGCAATGATGCTGTGCAATGATACAATATGAACCTGACACAGAATCTCCAGAAACTGAGGGCATCTATGGACCGAGAGCCTGTACATGGAGAAGATGGAGAGGAAATGGAGGAAGACTCTGAGAATTCACAACCCCTTCAACGCATGGCCAGACTTACCCAGCTGAGAGATCTTCTGTGTGCTCATCACATCATTGGTACTTAGTCACAGTGTTATCCTGTACACTCTTATTCTCTTATTAATGCAGTCCCAGTTTTTGTTTTGCCCTGCAAAGACGTATGCTTTCCCCCCCTCTGTTTCATGCTGCTGTTACAAGGCGGCTACAACGTCAGAAAGACCCTTCACGGTAGAGGAGTGTGCGTGTCCCTGGCAACAGGCTACAAAGGCACCCTCTTCGAGTCCTACAATCTGGAGCTGGACCTGAAGCCGACGCTGAGGATCAGCCGTCATGACATCCCTCCTTTCATTCCGCTGAACAGTCTGACAGAAGGCAACAACTTGCAGACAGACATGAAAGGTTTTCTGGATAATCTCAGCCAACATCTTAATGCTTATGTCGGCCGCAGGCAGCAGCTGAAGCTTGTGAAGGTACCACTTTTCTTATTTTTTTTTCTCGGTTGTTTTGCTCCTTAAATATATTGTTAATATCCAAACTAGAAGATTTTTTTTTTTGGACATTTTACAGAGGATTATCACCAAAGATAGGACATAAATGACAAAAATCATCAGAAGAAGCATGATCTCACACTTTCATTCACTTCAAAAATTGGTTAAGTGACACGGCAAGGCTTTGTTCCAACAGGAGCTCCATGATTCTGTGGTGGTGATGGAGAGCAACGTTTTGTGTTCCATACTGGTGATGTTGCTCACCGTGCCGAGAGCAAAGACACCCTTTCTGTGCACGCTGCAATACACCGATCACACTAGATGTCTTCCAACAAAAGTCGACATTGAATGCAAAGGTAGGATTTGAATATGGTAATAATGCTTTGCTGCTTCTGTTAATAGAAAAAAATATTTGAAATTCTGTAGGAAAATGTGCCATTACTTAATCTGTCCAGCAGAGTGCACTGTTTAATATTATGTCTCAGGTTAGTTAGGGTAACACTGATGTTGAAAGGGTAACCCCACATTATTCTGTCCAAATATAGAACCACTGTTTATATATATTAAAACATTTTTTACTCCTTCAGCTAGCTTCACTTTGTACAACATGTGTTTTTTGACTCCTCTTCTGCAGAAAACAACATTTTTAACTCTTCAGATTTGAAGAACATCCGCAGTCTTCTCCTGGACACTCCTGTACACAAGGCTTTGGCCACTATGAGGGAGCTTGGTCAAATAATGTAATTTCAGAAGGAAAACAAATCTGATTGTTGCGCATTTATGATTCATTAAAAAAAAATGTTTTTTAAGTTTTAGCCTGACTGTTTTGCCATAAAATGCACATTCAGTTTCCCTTGTGGAGGTTTTTCGTATGAGCCTGCACACATGTTGCGTTTGTCCTTGAGGCTCTCTATAAATGTCAACACCCTTTTTTGTAAAACCTCCTTCTGAAACTGTTTGAGCCTCTCGAGTTCCTCTCGGGTCCTTAGCTGCTGTTTGGCCAGCTCCTTCTCTGATATTGAGTCAATAGTTGCAATGTTTTTCATCTGCATGAGAGACACGCTGCTCTGGATGGTGCTTCTTCGTCTTACCGGGACTCCAGGCTTGGTCGAAGGAGTTGGCGCTGATATTGACCGACTCTGCTCCTCTAATCCAGAACCCTCGGTGTCAGAAGGGGATTTGATGGAGCAGAATCTTGTCCCTTCCGATGTCTGAATACCTCTATAGTGCCTCTCTGCCGTTTGATGTCGTTTGATTTCTCTCATGGCAATGTTGACGATGGCTTTAGGCTCGCACGTCTTCACCATGACGACTCTCCTGTGTTCTCTCATCAGTTGTTCCCGTCTCTGTTGGAGCTTTTTGTGAGTGTACCTGTGCTCTTTCTCCAACATGTAAAGCTTCTGCTGCAGAGTCCTGTCCTCCTTTTGGTTAAGTACTCTCAAATTTCTCCGCAACATGTCATGACTTCTGAAGCTTTGATCCATCAAGGCTGGAAAGAAAAATCATTTAGTTTTGAAGTTGTCTTTTACTAGTTTAAAGAATATATATATATATATTGTTATTGTCCTGACTTTACCTTTGTAGAAGAGCCACCAGAGAGCTGTGTCCGGTTATTGCTGCACCCACTTAGGTAACCGAATAGCCTATGGTGTAGTTAAGTGAATGGTATTGTTGGTCGTTATGTATGGTCACATTCCTTAGCGATTTAATGACACGACTCCTTGCTGGGGAGATCACCATGGCAATTACAGAATAAACCTCTTTTTCTCACCTGGACTCCCAAGTTTTCTTTTTTTCAGCAAAAAATACTGGAATGTTTTTTTTATAAAACAATATTCCAGCATTGTGAGAAGGAGGGAAATTCTTTTTCTGCACAGTTGCTTTACTTTCTTGAGAAAAGAATACAGTAAAATTATTCATAAACCTATACAGTTGACAAGCGAGTGAGACAAGCGTCCCCTAAACTCACGAAATCACGTTCTTTGAAATAATATCCTACAAATGCATAGTTGGTAAGTTGTTTCATTTGTACATTTTGTGCATTATTAATTCATTAGTTTAAAAACTATGAATACTGAATTAACAAACTAAACAAAAGTTGCAGTAACGTCCTGATTAGTCGGGCAAAACTGCTTAATCGAACTTTACAGAAAAGCTAAATATATAAACACAACTGGCAGCTCACTGGTCTAATGGATCACTTGGGTGAGTGCAAGTGGATTATTAATGATCCTTTTATTACATTCATGACTGTTCTCATGTTAAAGGGGAGATTTTGTTAACGGAGGATTCCAGTTTCTTTATTTTTGCTCAATATAAGCCAACTTCATTGTCGGTGTTGTGGAGTCCACAAAAGCTGCAAGTGCAAAACAAGATGCCGTGACTCGGATTCGAACCGGGGTTGCTGCGGCCACAACGCAGAGTACTAACCACGAAACGATC
>NW_027466065.1:1300000-1437500 GCF_046127955.1 Nelusetta ayraudi
AGGTACGTCCTAATTAGTTTTGCCAAACTGCTTAATGGAAATTTGCGTAAATGCTAAATATTTAAACACACATCAAGATACAACTGTTGGTTTGCTGGTGTAACGGATCACTTGGGTACCAGCTTGACTGTTTGTTGCAGTGCGGCCCACAAAAGGTGCAAGTGAAAAACAAGATGCCGTGACTCGGATTCGAACCGGGGTTGCTGAGGCCACAACGCAGAGTACTAACCACTATACCATCACGGCTGGCACAGAGCTGAGGTATCCTGACTGAGCCAGGCAACCTTCTGTGATCTGATTCTCAATGATTCTTTCGTTGCCTTCATGACTGTTCTCATATTTAAGGGAATTCTTGTTAACCATGTCATAGTTGGCAACAAAGAGCTCCAGTTGGTTTTTTTACGCTAAATAGAAGCCAATCTCGTTGTCGGCAGGATTCGAACCTGCGCGGGGAGACCCCAATAGATTTCGAGTCTATCGCCTTAACCACTCGGCCACGACAACCTTGGGTGACCTCAAATCTTTTAGGTACGTCTTGATTAGTCTTGCAAAAATGCTAAATTGAAATTTGCATAAATGGATATATAAATTGCATAAATTTGCACATATAGACACACAACAACAGACAGCTCTAAGCAGAATTGCAATTCCTTTTCATATGCTCAAGATAAGCCAATCTCGTTGTCGGCAGGATTCGAACATGCGCGGGGAGAGCCCAATAGATTTCGAGTCTATTGCCTTAACCACTCGGCCACGACAACAATCTTTTAGGTACGTCATGATTAGTCTTGCAAAACTGCTATATTGAACTCTGCATAAATGCTAAGTATATAGACACACAACAACATACGGCTCGCTGATCTAAACCGTATTCCAGTTCATTTTCACATGCTAAATAGAGGACAACCTCGTTGTCGGCAGGATTCGAACCTGCGCGGGGAGACCCCAATGGATTTCAAGTCTATCGCCTTAACCACTCGGCCACGACAACCTTGGGTGACCTCAAATCTTTTAGGTACGTCATGATTAGTCTTGCAAAACTGCTATATTGAACTCTGCATAACTGGTAAGTATATAGACACACAACAACATACAACTGGCGGCACGCGGATCTAAACAGAATTCCAGTTCCTATGCTAAATAGTGGCTAACCTCGTTGTCGGCAGGATTCGAACCTGCGCGGGGAGACCCCAATGGATTTCTAGTCCATCGCCTTAACCACTCGGCCACGACAACCTTGGGTGACCACAAATCTTTTAGGGATGTCTTAATTAGTCTTGCAAAAATGCTAAGTTGAAATTTGCATAAATGCTAAGTATATAGACACACAACAACATACAACTGGCGGCTCGCTGATCTAAACCGTATTCCAGTTCATTTTCACATGCTAAATAGAGGACAACCTCGTTGTCGGCAGGATTCGAACCTGCGCGGGGAGACCCCAATGGATTTCTAGTCCATCGCCTTAACCACTCGGCGACGACAACCACGAGTGGCCTCAAGCCTTCTAGGTACGTCCTAATTAGTTTTGCCAAACTGCTTAATGGAAATTTGCGTAAATGCTAAATATTTAAACACACATCAAGATACAACTGTTGGTTTGCTGGTGTAACGGATCACTTGGGTACCAGCTTGACTGTTTGTTGCAGTGCGGCCCACAAAAGGTGCAAGTGAAAAACAAGATGCCGTGACTCGGATTCGAACCGGGGTTGCTGAGGCCACAACGCAGAGTACTAACCACTATACCATCACGGCTGGCACAGAGCTGAGGTATCCTGACTGAGCCAGGCAACCTTCTGTGATCTGATTCTCAATGATTCTTTCGTTGCCTTCATGACTGTTCTCATATTTAAGGGAATTCTTGTTAACCATGTCATAGTTGGCAACAAAGAGCTCCAGTTGGTTTTTTTACGCTAAATAGAAGCCAATCTCGTTGTCGGCAGGATTCGAACCTGCGCGGGGAGACCCCAATAGATTTCGAGTCTATCGCCTTAACCACTCGGCCACGACAACCTTGGGTGACCTCAAATCTTTTAGGTACGTCTTGATTAGTCTTGCAAAAATGCTAAATTGAAATTTGCATAAATGGATATATAAATTGCATAAATTTGCACATATAGACACACAACAACAGACAGCTCTAAGCAGAATTGCAATTCCTTTTCATATGCTCAAGATAAGCCAATCTCGTTGTCGGCAGGATTCGAACATGCGCGGGGAGAGCCCAATAGATTTCGAGTCTATTGCCTTAACCACTCGGCCACGACAACAATCTTTTAGGTACGTCATGATTAGTCTTGCAAAACTGCTATATTGAACTCTGCATAAATGCTAAGTATATAGACACACAACAACATACGGCTCGCTGATCTAAACCGTATTCCAGTTCATTTTCACATGCTAAATAGAGGACAACCTCGTTGTCGGCAGGATTCGAACCTGCGCGGGGAGACCCCAATGGATTTCAAGTCTATCGCCTTAACCACTCGGCCACGACAACCTTGGGTGACCTCAAATCTTTTAGGTACGTCATGATTAGTCTTGCAAAACTGCTATATTGAACTCTGCATAACTGGTAAGTATATAGACACACAACAACATACAACTGGCGGCACGCGGATCTAAACAGAATTCCAGTTCCTATGCTAAATAGTGGCTAACCTCGTTGTCGGCAGGATTCGAACCTGCGCGGGGAGACCCCAATGGATTTCTAGTCCATCGCCTTAACCACTCGGCCACGACAACCTTGGGTGACCACAAATCTTTTAGGGATGTCTTAATTAGTCTTGCAAAAATGCTAAGTTGAAATTTGCATAAATGCTAAGTATATAGACACACAACAACATACAACTGGCGGCTCGCTGATCTAAACCGTATTCCAGTTCATTTTCACATGCTAAATAGAGGACAACCTCGTTGTCGGCAGGATTCGAACCTGCGCGGGGAGACCCCAATGGATTTCTAGTCCATCGCCTTAACCACTCGGCCACGACAACCACGAGTGGCCTCACGCCTTCTAGGTACTTCCTAATTAGTTTTGCCAAACTGCTTAATGGAAATTTGCGTAAATGCTAAATATTTAAACACACATCAAGATACAACTGTTGGTTTGCTGGTGTAACGGATCACTTGGGTACCAGCTTGACTGTTTGTTGCAGTGCGGCCCACAAAAGGTGCAAGTGTAAAACAAGATGCCTTGACTCGGATTCGAACCAGGGTTGCTGAGGCCACAACGCAGAGTACTAACCACTATACCATCACGGCTGGCACAGAGCTGAGGTATCCTGACTGAGCCAGGCAACCTCCTGTGATCTGATTCTCAATGATTCTTTCGTTGCCTTCATGACTGTTCTCATATTTAAGGGAATTCTTGTTAACCATGTCATAGTTGGCAACAAAGAGCTCCAGTTGTTTTTTTTACGCTAAATAGAAGCCAATCTCGTTGTCAGCAGGATTCGAACCTGCGCGGGGAGACCCCAATAGATTTCGAGTCTATCGCCTTAACCACTCGGCCACGACAACCTTGGGTGACCTCAAATCTTTTAGGTACGTCTTGATTAGTCTTGCAAAAATGCTAAATTGAAATTTGCATAAATGGATATATAAATTGCATAAATTTGCACATATAGACACACAACAACAGACAGCTCTAAGCAGAATTGCAATTCCTTTTCATATGCTCAAGAGAAGCCAATCTCGTTGTCGGCAGGATTCGAACATGCGCAGGGAGAGCCCAATAGATTTCGAGTCTATTGCCTTAACCACTCGGCCACGACAACAATCTTTTAGGTACGTCATGATTAGTCTTGCAAAACTGCTATATTGAACTCTGCATAAATGCTAAGTATATAGACACACAACAACATACGGCTCGCTGATCTAAACCGTATTCCAGTTCATTTTCACATGCTAAATAGAGGACAACCTCGTTGTCGGCAGGATTCGAACCTGCGCGGGGAGACCCCAATGGATTTCTAGTCCATCGCCTTAACCACTCAGCCACGACAACCACGAGTGGCCTTAAGCCTTCTAGGTACGTCCTAATTAGTTTTGCCAAACTGCTTAATGGAAATTTGCGTAAATGCTAAATATTTAAACACACATCAAGATACAACTGTCAGCTTGGTGGTGAAACAGATCACTTGGGTACCAGCTTGACTGTTTGTTGCTGTGCGGCCCACAAAAGGTGCAAGTGTAAAACATGATGCCATGACCCGGATTCGAACCGGGGTTGCTGCGGCCACAACGCAGAGTACTAACCACTATACCATCACGGCTGGCACAGAGCTGAGGTATCCTGACTGAGCCAGGCAACCTCGTTGTCGGCAGGATTCGAACCTGCGCGGGGAGACCCCAATAGATTTCAAGTCTATCGCCTTAACCACTCGGCCACGACAACCTTGGGTGACCTCAAATCTTTTAGGTATGTCATGATTAGTCTTGCAAAAATGCTATATTGAAATGTGCATAAATGCTAAGCATATAGACACACAACAACATACAACTGGCGGCTCACTGATCGAAAGAGAATTCCAGTTCATTTTCACATGCTAAATGGAGGCCAAACTCGTTGTCGGCAGGATTCGAACCTGCGCGGGGAGAGCCCAATGGATTTCTAGTCCATCGCCTTAACCACTCAGCCACGACAACCACGAGTGGCCTTAAGCCTTCTAGGTACGTCCTAATTAGTTTTGCCAAACTGCTTAATGGCAATTTGCGTAAATGCTAAATATTTAAACACACATCAAGATACAACTGTTGGTTTGCTGGTGTAACGGATCACTTGGGTACCAGCTTGACTGTTTGTTGCTGTGCGGCCCACAAAAGCTGCAAGTGAAAAACAAGATGCCGTGACCCAGATTCGAACCGGGGTTGCTGCGGTCACAACGCAGAGTATATGTCCTGTGAGCTGATTCTTAATGGTGCTTTCATTGCCTTCACGATTGTTCTCATATTTAAGGGAATTCTTGTTAACCATGTCATAGTTGGCAACAAAGAGCAGTTTGTTTTTTTACGCCAAATACAAGTCAACCTCGTTGTCGGCAGGATTCTAACCTGCGCGGGGAGACCCAAGTAGATTTCAAGTCTATCGCCTTAACCACTCGGCCACAACAATCTTGGGTAAACACAAATCTTTTAGGTACCTCGTGATTAGTCTTGCATAAATGCTAAGCATATAGACACACAACAACATACAACTGGCGGCTCGCTGATCTAAAGAGAATTCCAGTTCCTTTTCATATGCTCAATAGAAGCCAAGCTTGTTGTCGGCAGGAGTCGAGCCAGCGCGGGGAGAGCCCAATGGATTTCTCGTCCATCGTCTTAAGCACTCGGCCACGACAACCACAGTTGGCTTCAAATTTTGTAGGTACGACCTAATTAGTTTTGCAAAACTGCTTAATGGAAATTTGCGTAAATGGTTAGTATATAGACACACAAATCCGTCAAACTGGCGGCTCGCTGATCTAAAAAGAATTTAGCTTGTGATTTATTTAACTTGGGGGGCCTTTTCAGCTCAAAATTCTGACAGTCGACCAGACAGTCTTTGGAGGGGAGGGGAAGATTGGAGCAATGGGAAAGAGAAAAGTCATGTAATTATAGGTCACATACAACCTGACCTCATGAAAGTTGAGGCTTCTCAGGTACCTAAATCTTATCACAGCTAAACATTGGTCGTCAACAAGGGTGGGATTTGAACCCACGCATGATGAGCACAATGTATTAGCAGTCCATCCCCTTAAACACACAAATCATTGAATTTCAAAGGAGGCGGATGGCCCAATTTGGTCAGATGATTAAAGAGAATTGAAAATGCAGCGTCACGACCTCACAACAGGAGAATCAAGCTAGATGCGTTTCAAGATTGTTGAAAAACGCTTTCGTTCAAGCAAATGTCAACTATTCAATTATGATTGTGTTTCACTTCTCCTTTAATCTGGTGTAGAATATTTCAGCCACTAGATGGAACCCTAACTCCACTATGGGTCAGCTGTCTCTTCAACTGGCTTCAGCTGGAGTGTTTCATAAACTCCATTACTGTCCTGATGTGCTATGAAAACAATGTCGCTCTACATGACTAGAGTATGTTAGTGAACAGTGTATGTGTGTGTGTGTGTGTGTGTGTGTGTGTGTGTGTGTGTGTGTGTTTAAAAGACAACGGACTGCTGACTCTAAATTCTCCTTGATTTCAAGGTGAACCCAACACCTTTTGCCTCAACAGGATGTGTCATCTCAGCTGGCACTTCCTGCTGCTTCGTTGCCATAAACGGAACAGGGTGTGAGAACAGCAGAAGACAACGTTCCAGATCATTTGGCTCACACAGGCCTGCAGGGGAAGAATGTGTTTTATTCCTTGCTTGCCATAAAGCACAGGATAGCTGAAAGTCTTCTATATATATATAGTCCTATTGCGAGTAGACCATCAGGTCATGACAAGCCCCCGGCTCTCGAATGGGGTGGCCTTCAAATTGCAAGTAACTGACAATATGATCCAGAACATGTTGAACTGCCGCCTTGATCCTGAGATTTGATTTAATCTGTTTTATATAAATGTGCCATTAATGTGATATGAGTGTAATAACCGGAAAGGACAACAAGCAGAAAATAGGAACCATTCCTTCATCTTTATTGAGAACTGCTGATGACAATCCTTTATCCCATATAGATGACTGACATTTTGGGGATCTTTAAAGTAACTAGTGAGATTTACTTTAGAAGTAATCTTAAATACCAAAAAACTGGATGTTTCTAAGTTCATTTTCCCCTGTTTTCGTATTTCCTAACTTTTTCTTGCGGATATTTCTCTTAACCTGCATTTCATTTGCACTCCGTTAAAAGAAAGCCTGCGTTAAAATTATCTGTCTCGGGATGTTCGTTTCTGCTTTTAAGTTTTGAAGCCATGGCAACCATTTTGATCTAAGAATCAGCTCAAGGTTTGTATCTTAGAATGAGTATTTTATTTATTTATTTTTATAAATCATAGCCCTTCATCTAGGATACATACATTTTATTGTTTCTTGACATATTCCTGGATTTGCTCAATCTAAAGTGGCAGTCTTCTAGGTGCTCCTACATTGTGAACATCCGCTTGTGTGTGTGTGTGTGTGTGTGTGTGTGTGTGTGTGTGTTTTTTTTAGCAGGGAGTGGAACACATGTTTTACACACAGCGCAGCACTGTTTGCTGCCATGGCCAACATACCGGCCCACACTGCTCTTCTCTCTCTGAACTTTGGCCAAGGATTAAAATAGCTCTCCTCGCTCTCAGGTCTTTACCATTGTGTTTGTGATACTCTTATGTAATTGGAACCTGCTGATCTTTGCTCACTCTTCATTGAGCCCGCTTTTTATCCCTGATTGCTTGGACCTCTCTTTGACTGAGAACACTGTAATTAAAGAGCTAGGTGGTCAGTCCCAGAGAGAATGGATAAAAATTTCGGACAACTCGTCCTTGGTGTTGGATCTTATTCTTTGACTTTAACTTTGTAAACTTTAACTTTTGATTCAAACGCACGTGCAGAGCTGAATGGATTATCAGTCTTTTTGGAAACTGAACATGTAAGATAAGACACAGTAAATCACCGGGATTACACAATGGATTAGAAGTCCATCGCCTTAACCACTCGGCCACCTCGTCCCACAGTAGCTGCTGTTGGGTCTTTTTCAAAACTGAACATGTATTGATAACACAGACATCAACATAAGACACAGTAAGTCCAAAGCAGCACCAAGCCAAAAAGGATGGGATTCAAAAGTATGCGTGCAGAGCACAATGGATTATCAGTCTTTTTGGAAACTGAACGACACAGTAAGTCGTCGTCCAGCGCAAGTCAAAAACAGCCCCGTGCCGACGAGGATGGGATTCGAACCCACGCGTGCAGAGCACAATGGATTAGCAGTCCATCGCCTTAACCACTCGGCCACCTCGTCCCATTGGGTCGTTTTCAAAACTGAACACGTATTGATAACACAGACATCTTCTCAAGAAGTTAAAGAACCATCCTTTGCCCCAGAGGATGTGATTCAAAACCATGCATGCACAGAACAACATATTAGCAGTCCATTGCCTTTACGACCCAAGCACCTCTTCCCAGCTATTGTTGCTGTTTGGTCTTTTTGAAAACTTAACATTTAACAAGACACCATCCAGCATAGGTCCAAAGCAGCACTAAGACAAAAAGGATGGGATTCAAATTTAGGCGTGCAGAGCACAATGGATTATCAGTCTTTTTGGAAACTGAACATGCAATAATAAGACAGAGTAAGTCATCGTCCAGCGCAAGTCAAAAACAGCCCTGTGCCGACGAGGATGGGATTCGAACCCACGCGTGCAGAGCACAATGGATTAGCAGTCCATCGCCTTAACCACTCGGCCACCTCGTCCCGCAGTTGCTGCTGTTTGGTCTTTTTGAAAACTTAACATTTAACAAGACACCATCCAGGATAGGTCCAAAGCAGCACCAAGCCAAAAAGGATGGGATTCAAATTTAGGTGTGCAGAGCACAGTGGATTATCAGTCTTTTTGGAAACTGAACGACACAGTAAGTCATCGTCCAGCGCAAGTCAAAAACAGCCCCGTGCCGACGAGGATGGGATTCGAACCCACGCGTGCAGAGCACAATGGATTAGCAGTCCATCGCCTTTAACCACTCGGCCACCTCGTCCCGTTGGGTCTTTTTTCAAAACTGAACACGTATTGATAACACAGACATCTTCTCAAGAAGTTAAAGAACCATCCTTTGCCCCAGAGGATGTGATTCAAAACCATGCATGCACAGAACAACATATTAGCAGTCCATCGCTTTTTACGACCCAAGCACCTCTTCTCAGCTATTGTTGCTGTTTGGTCTTTTTGAAAACTTAACATTTAACAAGACACCATCCAGCATAGGTCCAAAGCAGCACTAAGACAAATAGGATGGGATTCAAATTTAGGCGTGCAGAGCACAATGGATTATCAGTCTTTTTGGAAACTGAACATGCAATAATAAGACAGAGTAAGTCATCGTCCAGCGCAAGTCAAAAACAGCCCTGTGCCGACGAGGATGGGATTCGAACCCACGCGTGCTGAGCACAATGGATTAGCAGTCCATCGCCTTAACCACTCGGCCACCTCGTCCCACAGTTGCTGCTGTTTGGTCTTTTGGAAAACTTAACATTGAACAAGACACCATCCAGCAAAGGTCCAAAGCAGCACCAAGCCAAAAAGGATGGGATCCAAAAGTACGCGTGCACAGCACAATGGATTATCAGTCTTTTTGGAAATTGAACGACACAGTAAGTCATTGTCCAGCGTAAGTCAAAAACAGCCCCGTGCCGACAGCCCCATGCCGACGAGGATGGGATTCGAACCCACGCGTGCAGAGCACAATGGATTAGCAGTCCATCGCCTTAACCACTCGGCCACCTCGTCCCGTTGGGTCTTTTGCAAAACTGAACACGTATTGATAACACAGACATCTTCTCAAGAAGTTAAAGAACCATCCTTTGCCTCAGAGGATGTGATTCAAAACCATGCATGCACAGAACAACATATTAGCAGTCCATTGCCTTTACGACCCAAGCACCTCTTCCCAGCTATTGTTGCTGTTCTCTTCTCAAAAGTTAAAGAACCATCCATTGCCCCAGATTCGAACCGGGGTTGCTGCGGCCACAACGCAGAGTACTAACCACTATACGATCACGGCTGGCACAGAGCTCAGGTATACTGACTTAGCAAGGCAACCTCCTGTGATCTAAGTCCTGATTAGTTGAGCTAAATTGTCAAATGGAACTTTGCGGAATTGCTAAATATATAAACACACAACAACATACAACTGGCGGCTCGCTGATCTGAAAAGAACTCCAGTTTCGATTCTCATTTTTTCTGAGATCGTGCATCCCTATCATCCAGCGTAGGTCATAAACAGCTGTGGGCGGACGAGGATGGGAACCCACATGTGCAGAGCACAACGGCTAAGTAGTCCATCGTCTTCACCACTCAGCCGAATTGTCCCAGCTGTCGGCAAAAACTGAAAACTGAACATCTAATCATAAAAGATCCGAAAAATGAGAGAACATCCAGAGTAGGTCAAAAACTCCTCCATCTTTTACAAGCCATTGGAGCTCAAGGCAAAGTAAATATTTAAACATTCTCATCAGTATGTTCAGTCATTCATAATGTGCTTTGGTCATTTGTCATTTATAGAAAAGTGTTTCCAGCATCTTGGCAGATGAAAATATGAGAAGCTGCTCTCACAATCGTTGTCATTTTGGGCAGCTTTGGCAGTAAGAGACCGCCTACATTCATGAGCTTACAGTGTGTGTCGCTCTCTTCTGTAAAACCAGAGAGAGGGGAAAAAAAACAACCATGGATTTCATATGTGTGCGTGCGTGTGTGTGTATGTGCACGGCTGTCCGTGCATATCAGTCAGATTGTGCTGAGATTCAGCAGCTCCACTCGTCCTCTTCTCTCTTCACACATGCAGTGCATACAAACAGCTCGCAACCCACACACAGTTACACACATACACACAGACAACAAAAAAGCCAGTAGTCGCCCACGCGCGCGCGCGCACGCACACACGCCCACGCAGTCAAACACAGAACAACAATGTGAAGGATAGTGAGCGAGCAGCGAGAGGCAGAGAGATGTGCTGATGGACGCAGCAGATCCACGTTTGTGATTGTCGCTAATTCAGATGGAAGACACCAGCACAGGAACACTATGGCATTTTAATTTAGCACCTGCAACTTGTACAGGTAACACAAATGTGACTGCACTGAAACCAGGATTCCGCTACGAAACAACACCCTCCTTCCCCAATAATCAGGCCGTACATCAAACCTCCTCGCCTCAGTTCCATCCAACCAAGAACCACTGCCGTGTGTGTCATTTTTAATGTGGGTGATATGTCAGTGAGTGTCGGCTTCCGGACAAAAAAAACAACATCAAACATAAGCAACCGTTCTGTCCTCTAAGTTGTCACTCACTGGGTTTCCCTCCAAAAGTGACAGAGGAGAGTTTCAAGAAACGTCTCTAAGAACAGGGCCAATTAATGTGGTTGTAATTACAAAGATAATCAGAATTAATTCATGGAAATTTTGGTTGACATCTTATCTGCGGATATACAGGACTGCCTCTCCGCAGTCAATTAGCATTTTGGATTAGCAGCCTCAACCACATGGCCACCTCATGCCTAATGCCACTGGGTCTTATGAAAAATTGGCCATCAATGGCATAGAATTTTCCCTTTTAGAACTAGTAGGCAACATCCTCATTATGTCTGAAACAGATGCTCACCACCAATGGATGGGATTCCAATCCATGCATGCAGAGCAACATTGCTTAAACCTTTATTGATTTGTTATTGGGCCTCATGAAAGACTACAGATGCATGACACAGAAGTATGGCCCAATTACCTTCCAAGTTTTTGCCTCCCTCCTAAAATAAAGCCACACAATGTAAGAAAGTTTCAACATGGTGTATCAGGGTAAGCTTATGGCAAAACTATAGGGACTGCAGGGAGGGGAAAAGCAATAGTGACAGCACTGTGATGGATGGAATACATTTGTTTGCCACCACTGGCTATGCTGTATAAAAGCTACAGGCTGGGGATGGCGACGGCATTAAATTGATTTCTGCACCGGCACTGGGGTCTGAACAAGAGGACACCTATGACAACGCACACATCAGGAGATGACAGAGGCAAAAGTAGCAGACATTTTTAAAGGAAGACAAAAAACAACAACTCCTGAATATGGTAAGAGTGTTCTGTGTAAAGGCAACCAGAGGTGTGGAAGCTTCCCATATCCAATTCTCAGTTCTTTTCAGTTTGAACCAGAACAGTTGAGTGCAGAGCAGAGAAGGTCCTTGTGGTATTTCACAGTCTCACTTTAAAGGGCTATTAATATAGCATTCCGCTGGGGCGCCAAACAATAATACTCTCCCAGTCATGTCTTCCCACACCACCATAATCCTGCACTAATTGCAGCAGCAGCGCTTGGATCTCTCTGAATGAGGCTGCGTTTACACCCAGCAGTGCAATGAACTGCCATAGTGCTGCGTGGCAGTGGGAGTCTTACTTAATTAAAGTAACAGCACCCATTGTGACATCGAGGACTGTCTTTTTTCATCATCAGTGTTTGATTATTGCTTGGCAGATGTCAAACGAGGACTGTCTTCATTTATTTCGTCTTAATAAATGAGGGAACCTTTTTCTTTTGCTGCACTGATTGTCTTAAAAATCACAAAGCAGGTCAGCAAAAGCTGGCACATAAACTAAACTAGTGCAATAAGCACATAAAGGACAACTATCACACTTAAAGTTGTAAAATTACTAAGTGCGTCACCAAAGGTTGAACATAATGCAGTTTACACTGGGAGAACTGCAAACTTAGCAAACTGCAAAGAAGTGAAGAAGTAGTACAGTAGACTGAGGACTGGGCAGCTGATCTCCTCTTATCTTCTACCTTAACCACGAAGAATTGCATTATTCCTAATTAAATAGTTCAATGGTGACTAATTCACGCTAAGTTAGTTCGGCTGAGAAACTGAGGCGCCACAAGGATGTGCACTCGCCCCATTTGTAATCCGCACAGTTCAAGTCTGCAGGCCCTTGTGTTTTACCTTCCCCCGAGATGGCAAAGGAGTCGTGTGCCTCCCATTGTTCCGTGAAACAGTTTGTCGGGAGGGAGACGAGGGGGTTGACAAGGCAACGGCAACAAGGATGAGAGCGCGTTTTCATGAAAACCGTAACAGAGGCATGGAAATCGAACAGGCTGCGTCATCCGGCCCCATAAATGAGTGTGGCTTCCGTGGAGGCAGTGGAAGTGGCACAGAAATTAACTATTCATGACGCCCGCCCCCCTCTATCACTCTTTCGTTCTTTCTCTCTCTCTTTGGCCTTATTCAGAGTGTTCTAATTAATCAGCCTTAAATAGATGGACAGACCTACATTACTGACACAACTCCTCATAAACCATCTACTATTTAATACACAGATGGCTACACAGGCTGCAGCAGGTTGGTGTGAGTGTGTGTGTGTGTGTCTAAGGCACAAAAATATCTTAATTATAAATAAACACATCACGAAGAACAGGAAGAAGAAGACACAATGCACAGGGTTGTTTTTTTTTCAAATTACAATTTCACCGCAAAGTTACAAAGCATTGTACTTGAAGACAAAGCGTAAATGTGAATTTTGTTCCACGTTAAACTTGTGAATTGTCTCGTACCTGGTAATGTATCACTTTGCTCAACAAGCTGTATGTGTAGCCGTAGCACATTATCACCTCCTAAAGTTGTCGCGCTAATGGATCAGCTGGCTCTTCACACATTCATCACTCACAGAGCAGCACTGAGATCTTGTCTGTGTTAACCGTCATCGCCTCCGATTTTGATTTCTTCATTATCAGCCTTTTTTTGTGCTTTCTGGAGGTCTTTTCAACCAGCAAGAGTCTTGTGTCTTTGTCCGGGTTTGGTGCGGGACAGTGATCACGTCTCGAAAACTGGGACAGTGAGTTGAGAGACACTAGAAAAGAAAAAAAATGCCACTACATTAACAAATGTGTTGCTAGTCTTGGTGCGTGGCTGTGGATGTTGATGACCACAAGCACACCTTCCTACTTTGTCCAGGAACGGTGACTGCTGATAACAGTTCAGAGAAGTTAGCTCCTGAAGTTCATGGAGCAATGATCAAATACAATGAAAGAGACACACAAATGTTTTGCAACCGACTAAGCATGCGTGCCAGTAATGTTCAAAAGGTCACCTCGCTGTTTAGCAACCAGCTTTGATTCACTTTGAAATTGACAGTGAAATACGACAAGCGTGGTTTTCCATTTGCCTCGAGCTCTTCCGAGTGGTTTACTGATACTTTTTGGCTTGGCTGCTATGACGACCAAGACTTACAAAGGCTTACAGTTTCCCCTTTATTTATTTATTAGTTTATTTATTCTTTTGACGAAAAATGGATGTGGAACCTCCTGTCCTGGAATGTAAACTCATGTTTGTCTACTTCATGTGAGCGTTGCCTATAACGACAGCTGTCTGCAACTTTTGAGTTGATTTATAAAAGCACACAGAGAGAAATGGAGACACACGACCACCTGCACCCAGCAGGGAAACGGGGAGGAAGACCTGACGCGTGCAGAGGAGGAAGAGGAGGCGACTGCAGCTGCTACTGCAGAGAAGAGACAAGCCCAGCCTGCAAGATGAGAATGAGGACCACTCAGGCTGTAGCCAAGCAGCGGTGCTGATGTTCCTCCACTATAGAAATTGAGACCGAATCCTTGTGCTGCAGAGGATGCTTTGTTGCTAGTTTACTAGCCAGATTGCTGCTCCATTACTGTATTCATTCCAGCTACAGCCAGAAAATGGTGATGTGGCCTTGGAAGGCAGCAAGAGCGCTAGTCCATTTTTTTTGTTTTCATCTCTCCGGGCATGAAGCACTTTCTCTGACCTTTTATCCAGCTGGAATGCGTTGATAGAAAGGAAATAAACAGCTTGTTTCTATTGGTGACCCATTTTACAACAGATATTCCTCATATTGTGGCAAAGTAGTTTGTCGAAAATCCTCAATATATAAAAAAAATAAAATAATGAAATTAATATCTTCAAGCAACAGAAGGAACTGCTCGCCCATCAGTTTATATCAGCGTTTTCTTCTCTCGTTTCCCTTTGTTTAACTCCTGGTGGTCATTCACGGTGTTGCGTCTAGTTACATGAAATCCTCTGAGAATGGTCAGCAGAAACACGCGGCATTGACTGCAGTGTTGTAACGAACCATTGCAAATGCATAAAGTGGGAAGACTGAACTCACATGGAGCATGTTTGGCCCAGATATATCTGGAAAAAATGAAATGTGGTAAAAGTTGTTTTATATTTGTTTCATGCATCCAACTCATGAGTGTAACCTGAGGAGAAAAACAATGACTTCTGAATGGATGTGCAGAAAAGAAGAGATGCTTTCATCTGTACAAACAAAGCATGGCTGATCCACAGTGCTGATAGCCAAGTGATGTAATCCACAATTAGAAGAATCACAGTCTGAGCAAATAACAGAAAATGTGTCTATGATTCAATTTGTGGCGCTTACTGAATCTGGGTTATGGAAGCCCAGAAAAGGTCCCTACGTGCGTCGTGATTCACTCCTGACGTTGATTCAACAGTGAATCACTTCCGCGGTAAAGAGTTCAGACAGGCACGACGCAAGTCACCATACACCAAGTTCAGTCTTTATTTTTTTTTTTTGTACATTGATGCGTTTTGATACAGCACATGATAAAAATTCACATTGTGTTCCTCCACCGAGAGTTTCATGTCCCAGGTTGCTTGATTCTTATCACCACTAAGCTCAGACGGCGGTCAGCGTTCCACATGTACAGTGAAGTATGAGCGTGTGGCCAGAGAGGGCTTGGATGTGTACAAGGCTGTGAAGTCAATTTATCCTAATGTCACAGTGAAACTTGATGTCTTGCCACAGTTTAACAAGCAAAAAAGTGAAACATTAGTTTACTGTGAACAAACAGCCAACAACTATCTGGATGTCTTCCGTTTCAGTCCAATTCGGATGCCTAAGAAAAAAAAAAGGGAAAATGGAGCAGCGATTCCAACGTGCTACACAGTAAAATGCCAATCAGTAGACATACAAGCAAACAGCCCCAGCCACCCGATCACACAGGCCTGATGGACACTGTTGACGGATGAAAGGCGCAGAAAAAAGATTTGTCCCCGTCTCAGTAAAACACCAATCATCATGTCTGTTGCTTCCTGTGCATGGTCATATTTCTGCTCTGCAAGACTTATTCTATTGCAAAAAAATCTCCAGATAGTAAAAAGGAAATGGGTGTGAAATTGCATCAGTTGGGATGCAACTCGTGGTGCGTGGACAACACAAGAAATCTGAAAACACAGGAGACCAAAAATTCAATTCGAATGTAATCTTGTACTGTTGCTCTGTTGATATTTTGGTCATAAGATTTCGCTGCTTCGATATTCAAAGCCAATTTTTTGACAGTGGCCAAACAGTGCCATTTCAGTCAGACGTGGGACAAGAACTTTCCCACCACAAACTTTTTATTCCAAAAGCCGCTCCAGTGGACACACTGCTCCAAATAAAGCTTGTTGAGTTATTTATTTATTTATTTTTATTGTTACTGATGGATTTAAAAAGAAGTGCAGGTGTGGCTGACTCTGAGCTTCAGTTGCACTCGGTCACAGGGTTCACCTCACAGCACAAGCAGCCGTCTGGTTGCATCCATTCAAGCCGAGACCTTCAGTCAGCCAGAAGGCCACTCGCTTCATCTCATTACCATCAGCAGGCACACACCAGAGTTGCTTTCTAGTAAAAAAAAAAAAAAAAAAACTTTCAAGCTTCTATTCCAGGCCATCAGCACTTCTCTGAAACACCTTACACAGTATGTGTATACATATATATATATATATGTATATATATATATATATATATATATATATATATATATATACATATACATATATATATATATATATATATACATATATATATATTTATATGTATATGTATACATATATAAGAAAATATTTATTGCACAACTTTACATTGTCTTTCTTTGTTGCATTGGCATTAGCGTCATCTCACACTGTCTCCATCACAGCAAAATACGCATTGAGACGTCACTGTAATTGTTCCCACAGTAAGAGCACGGCCAGAGTGATCGGCAGCCTCCATGCTGCCACTCAGCCGCTGCTGCTTCACCCTGTAGTCAACGGCTGAACCTGACTCGTTCAGACTTGTTCCAACCAGAATAAAAGAGAAGAGAGAGCCGGCAACCACAGACGGGATTACGTGAAATTAAATTGTCAGCGGCGCGAGGCTATCAATCACATCTCGCCGTGTTCTGACTGTTTATGGCAATTACGGCAAGCTTCCCCACAATAAATAGATTTTTTTTTTTTGCATTCAAAAAAAAAAAATCATCACTCACACTTAAACCCTCTGAATAAATGCAAGACAGCGGCTGTGTGGAGTGGCTGCCTGCTCCGACTCGATAAAACTAGTGCCGCTATTATACAGATCATCCATATAAAACATAGAATCAAATAAGCTATGAGTCTCTAAGCATATTGCTCAAGTATAACATTCACCAAAAAAAAAAAAAATCTAATTTGATAAATAAAGCATAAAGAGTTAAATTGCGTTACTCGAACTCCCTCCGGCAATAGTTTGTTAGCAGTGTTTGAACATTCATCACAGAAATACTTGTATCTATATATTTATCTTACTGTTCCGAAAAATATGATTGGCACACGGTTAAATACATTGCAAAGTCGCATGGGATTATAAAATACATGGCTCACACAGTAAAGTTCGACCCTCAGTCTGTTTTTTGGGGTTTTTTCATTACAGTGGGTCCACACTGATGAGGGGAGGGGCTTGAAGAGAGGCGTGACACGTGATTTAAGGCCTGAGACACATTCACATTGTCAGATCTCGGCACGCCACTCACACAAACGCGGTATTCTAACACGGACCCCGTCCTGCTCCCCAACTGTATACTGTTCAGTTTCTGGATTCTAAACCTCCCTGTCTGTGTACAATGTGAAGGACGATAAAACGCAGATTATCCAGATTACACCTGACGTCAAACCTGTTGTGGATTATAAGATTTTGTGCAGTAATAGTTACCCTGTGTACTACATTCAATAGGCTAAAAAAAAAAAACCTGTATCGAGATAATATCATAGACGTGTAAATAATAACGTGTGGTGAATGGCTGCATGTCTCTCACCACAGAGTTCAATCAGCGGCAACAACTTCGTGTTCGTCTCCACCTGAGCGTTTCTTCTTGTTGTCACTTTTTAAAAACAAAGCCTGAGTCTCACACCGTCTTGAAACCTGCGCGCATACGACACCAATTAGTACATAGGCTGGAAAAGCGAAACTCAACACTTGAATGCGTCGTCTACAGGATCGTAGGAAGCCAATGGCAGCAGCTTGATGTCGGATTTCCCGGATTTCCTCCTAGGCGTGGAGAAGACGAAAAAAGAAGACAAAAAAATCTACTGTTGTTCCAGTCAGTTTCTGAGGAGGTTGAAAAAAAAAAAAGAGCTGCTGGCTTTTTATGGAAGCCAACTAAAAACTCCTCCTGTTTCCTTCCCCAATCAGCCGGAACAAGAGGAGGACGGGGACGATGATGACGAGGAGGAGGAGGAAGAAGGGGGTCTGTTGCACTCACCAGCGCCCTCCTCTGGGAACCTTACTGATGTCATATCCCTGTCTTTCTCCTTCCTGCTTCCAGTGCAGACGGACCTCTGGGCTGGTCTGAACTGCCACGTCACCCTCTTTGTGGTGGACGCCGTCTCTGGCAGCGTCGCCTGCCTGGTGGTGGTGGCGACTGTGGTGGCGGGTTTGGACGCCACGGGGGCGGACTGCTCGGCCAGCATGCTGGTGGTGACCCCGCTGACCCTCCTGGACCCGCCGCCGTTGTTGCTTCTGTCCTGCTCCCTGAAGGTCTCGCTCAGCTCCTCGGGCTCGGCCTCCTCTTCATACGTGTCCCAAGTTGGGTCGGCAGACGGCCGCTTGGGCCGTGCCGCGCTGGCGGCGGATTTGCTAGTGGTGGCAGAGACTCTGGAGGAGCGACTGGGATCTGAGTCAGACAGGTCCGAGTCCCAGTCACTGTCCCCGGCCACTGAGTCACAGCCCAGCACTGACACGTCGACGGCACCTGATCCTGAGCTCTCAGAGTCCGACTCCCTGGATCAGGACAACAGGGACAGTCCAGATCAGTGACACTCAAAAGTTTGAACACTGAAACTATATGTGTCAGATTTCCTCTACATATCCAATTTTGTATTATTATCATTTTATCATTATTAACATTATTGCTAATAATGCTAAGTTTATATTAGCATTATTAGCATTTAGGGGGGCAGCCCTCAGAAAACTGGCATTTCCCCATTGTTAGTTTACTGTCACTTTATTGCTGCCAATTCAGTCCAAGCTAACAGCCAACTGCATGTTTGACCCCTAGTTTATTCTCAAAGGTATGAGCAAAAACTTACTGCTTGAATGGTCTTTTTAATGAGGGAATATTAAAACAAAAACAAGAGAACCTCGCAGGAAAAGTTTACACATAGAGGTAAGATTTTTCCCACCTGGATCATCACTGACTTTTTCATAAAATTATTTCAAGTAATCATACGAAGATGTATTAACGGTGGACATAGTAGCACTTGAACTAGTACTGCTGGCTTTCATTTGTTTTTGCCCTCATGCTGCATTTGCAGTTTGATGATGCATGAGGTATGACCCTGACCCACGTTGCCTGATTGAAGTGTATTTTTTTTACACTACATGTGAACAATGGTTTGCAATGTGTTTGATTTTTTAAATCCCCTTCCAAATCTGTGGAAGGTCCATCAAAATGTAGGACTGAATATGTTGTTTTCTGGAGCGCGAGAGAATTTCTGGACAATAAAAGGAACAACGCTCTCCTGGATGAAACATCATGATCTGAAAACGAGAACAATATGGGTCCTTGACCCCGGCCTGCATGCCTGCGTGCGGCTCCTATCGTTTTCTCAGCAGGCCACCATTACAGGCAGCACCTCACAATTGTCCAATGAAATGTGGGATGGACTCGGGCCCTGCAGCGACCTTGTCTAAAGTAAGTGTGAGGGATAATGGGATGGTTGAATACGTTCGACTGGAACCTTTTACGGTGCTATTTCTCTTTATTCGCTCTATTGTCGCCTCTTCTTTGAAGTTACACTGCTATTAAACATGTGAACACAGTAAGAGTGGCTTTCAGGCCACTCGCCTCCACACTTCACTCTGCACTTTTTCCCCGTCCTCCACTCTCACATCTCTTATCTTCATAACTTATCTTTGTGGTAGCACACATGTTTTTTAAAGAGCGGATTTAAAGAGCTATCGACGGTGCAATTTGTACACGCTTTTGTAGACGTTTCTTGACATTTTCAAGAAAGCTTGATGGATTGAAGGACTATTGGTAGTAGTTGATCCGCAATTCCATGGCTCCTATTCAAAAAGTCCCAAGATGACCGTATATTTGCAGCAGGCAACAAAGCACGATCTTAAAGGTCAGATATATTAAGAGCAAATGCAATCTAGTAAAGGTGAGATTACTAATTACAATGTCAGCACGATGTTGCTGTGTGAAGGTATTTTGGGCAAAACCCAGCTTCGACGCACCACCTAAGCGTTGGCATTCACAGTAATACTGCAGAATCAAGTGCTAGTATGGATGCTACTGCAGTATAATGATGCATACACTGCAACCAAAACTCACAATGGGGCATGAGAAATAGTGAAGGATGGATGGATGGATGGAAACTGCCACGCCAAATGGAATGTTCCAAATCATTTGGGTCAAATAAAAGATAAACATAAAGAACCCAAATGTGGAGGCCCCTTAAAAAAGAAAAACAAATGACCTACTATAGCATTGATGCTAATCGGCCTAAGAGCAGCAAGGCTCGCTGTCACTTCCTGTGTCTCTGACGTTGTCTGTGGTTTTTAAGCTCACTCTTAAAATGCCACCAACAACCAATAGGGAACTGATTGAGTTTGAAATGGTAAGAGCAACAGACAATGCTTTCATCTCTTTGCAAGATTTGGCAAATATGTATTTTTGTAACCTTGGCAATCTGCTTCCTTGCAAGGTTGGGATGGACGGATACACATATGAATAGATAGATTGACAGATGAAATTTGCTCGTCGTCACTAAAACAGCAGAAATTCACACACCTGCCACTGTATGATGTACTTCCTGCTGGGCCCAGGAGGAGGCAGGCTGGAGCAGCCAGGTAGACGAAGCTGTCTGTGCAAAGAAAGTCTCCTTCCTCCGGTTTGTGCGGGCCGAGGTGCGCCATCTTGACGTCCCTCTCAGGGTTTGGCTGGATGAAATGTGTTTTTGTGCCCTCCACGTGCTTTAGCAGACACTCGAGTTTGGTTTCACGGGCGGGAAACTCCGTCACTGTGGCGCCATCGCCTTTCAAGGCAGGTTTTGCGGACACGGCGAGGTAAACGAAGCTATCCGACTGGACAAAGGGATCCAGGTCGCCGCAGTCCAGTCCCGAGGTTCTGATTGGCTTCTGATTTGGGTCGAGGAGGTGTTTGATTGATTGTTTTGATGGAGACAGCGGAAGAGGGAAGTCGCCTCCCATGAGGGTGACCTTCTTCCTGGGCACCGCCTCTTCACCGTGCAGCGGGTTGAGAATCGCAGAGTCCTCGATGTCTGTGTGGTCAGGAAGGGTCTTTTTGATTGAAGCCATTGCTCTTTCTTCCTCTCTGCCCATGCCTCCGAGGCCCGCTTCCTCTCTTTGGCCGTCGGTATGGAAATCCTCCTGCATTGAGGTGTTGAGGAGAGACGGGTAGCACCACTGCAGCTCGGCACTCTCCTCCCTCCCCCATTCCTTCAGCCCTCCGTCGTCGGCGTCCTTCTCCAGTGAAGTGTTGCTGCTGCCCAGGTCGGAGCCGCTGATTGGCTGATCGCTGTCAGAGCCGGTCTCCTCCTGGCTCTGGTTGGATAAGGAGAGGAAAACGCCACTGGAGTCGGACTCGAGCGTGAGATTGGAGTCTGGAGAGCTGTCCTCTTTAATGGAGCTAGAAAATTAGAAGAGCGGAGAGTCAAAATTACTTTCCCTGATGAAATCGTGCAGCTTCAAATGGCCTCCCCTTGTCATTAGCTATGAAGCTATCTGTCAAATAACTTCTTTAATGCAGACCAATACCACTATTTTGACGATGCACTTTGATTATTTCTCAGCCTCAGAGTGTGTAATGTATGTGTCATATGTATGTCTTTTCTCATTTAGTCATATCTTCATTGTCCAGACTGAGTAAAGGAACACAAATCTCATAAGATTAAACATGCCAGTGCTGGGTGTTATAATGTTAGCAAACTGGAAGTTGTAGTGCATTCATACCAAAACAAACTGGCTCCCTGCATGTTCTCAGCAAACCTGCGTTGTCTGATTCTGCAGATATTTTCCTTTGTTTCCTGTGAATTACAACTTAGTCAACCTTTCAGCTGGCTATCTTAGCAATAGCACCTGTTCTAGTTCATTGTTGTAAGATGGTGGAAACAAAACTGGTCTGAGGGTGGAGGAAGACATTCACAGCCATCGGGGGTGCTATGACGTCAACGTTGTGCACGAGATGTTGGGATTCCGCCGTTTCCGTACAGAGCAACATTTGTTTTTCCTGAAGTCTAACAAGGCTGGTTCTGTTTGTGGCTCCTTTAAATGCAGAAGATTGACCAGAGCTAGGTTCGACGAAAGGAGACGATTAAAAGGGAGGGCAAACTATGCTTCTCTCCCCCGTCCAAGACAACAGTCAGAGGCACAAGCCTTGCTCATTAAACATTAAAATTAATTAGAAAAATACCGTTGGCTGTTAAAGACAAATTATTTGGAAAGTAAAAACAGAACAGTTAGATCCAGCCAGTTCTACAACAGAACTGCTCCACTCAACCAAGATTTAAAAAAAAAAGAATATATATATACATGCTTTGCATTTTCTTAAAAAAAAATAAAAAAATAAAAAAATAATCAACGTGGGCAGCCATTACTGTGAAGCCACTGCAATCCGTTTAAGATGTAATGCCATGTAGACTTGAATAGTCACTTTGGCAGATTCAGATGGGTAATCATGACGGCAGCCAGGCTTTGTGGGATTCGATAAACGGGAGACAAATCTGCCTCTTTTTTCTTTCTTTCCTTGTCTTAGCTTTCCATTGTCTCACTCCGATGTGTTGAATATGCAATGTACTGAATATGCAATCATTTATTTTTAGTGATTTGTCATCAACCCACTTCCCTCAAGTGGGGTTAACTTTTTTTTGTTTCACAGAGTTTGTGGCCTTACCCTGCGCCGACAGTGGAGGTCCCAGCAGATTTAGCTGACCAGTCGCTGGGGGGCCTGTCTGTGTCCGTTGCAGGTGAGGCCAAAGCGCCGAGCTCCAAGCTGACCTGGGATCTGCTACCTACCCCTGGGAGTGACAGGGTACACATTCAACTCCAAAAACTCAACAGGATGCAACAGGATCTCATCTAAACAAGCCAGTAAATAGGAACTGCAGAGCTGGTCAGCAGGTAACTATCCTAACTGTCGAACTTAATTTATCCTCTTGTTGCTTGTTTTTCAATTTTGACCCTTTTAATATGCACATTATAACTTTTTTTTACAACACTGCTACATGTATTTGCTGTGTATCCGACAGAAAAACCAAGGCTTAATTTTTCTTTTCTTCTTCTTTCTTTTTTTTGAGGAGGGGGGTGTTCAGTTGCGGGGTAATAAAGTTTATCTTGATCTTGGTTGACATTAGTCAGGAGGAACACTGAAAAGTGGCAGTTTCAAAGTTTTGCTTAAAAAAAGCCAAATCTGGCCACAGATTATTACAATAAAACTTTATAAGTACCAAAAAGTAATACGATGGAGGAGGCTGTATTTTAATATGCCCATTCCATACATAATTCAGTTTCTAGATTTAAAGATAATGTCTTTCTGTTCTGGCTTGTCCAAGACAAGATTATCCTCCTCCAGCCTCGTGTCCAGGGAAAAAGCAATGGGAAATTATTGATATATCCCAAAAGCTCCTATACTGGAGCCAGCAAAAAGGTAGATTATTAAATGATGTGGCGATAGAGTGACACAAACCAATCCAGCCAGACTCCACACATTCTACAATAAAGGTTGACCTGGAAAGTGGCCAAAGACAGCAAAGACAGGCTTTGAAATTGCATATAGGAATTACAAGACTTCATTACAACTTCATTACAACATTGTTGGGCCGCGTCGCGGTTCCCTCTCCAGATATTAATGTGGAGAAAAAATTATGAAACAGTGTCTCCACCTGGAATCTGATTAATATCAGCTCAGAGGACTGAACAGTTGCTCTCTGTTGGCGCTGAATCACATTCGCGGCCATTTATTGGGGGTACATTACTGGAATCATTACTGGCAGCCATCCCGGAGAAAAACTTCAAATAAACAACCAAAAAAAACAAAACAAAAAGCAAATGTTAAAAATGGAGACGTGTTTGGCGAGGTGTCATAACACAGCGTTATGTAATGATGATAATATTGCTGTGTGGTTGCATAATCTAATATATACAAACATCAAAAGAGGGAAAGAAAAGTCTGATTTTTTTTCTCTCTGATCAAGAATGTCTGTTTTCTTTTCACATCATGTTCTCATATGAGTGAGTGAACAGTGTCATCGCCAAGGTGGCACTCAGGTGAGAGATCTACCTGTCAGGATGGTGGCCTTCTCTCGCTGAGGTCCAGGGTGCGTTTGGTACATGTCGCCTCGTTCCTTCTGCGATTCCGGGTACAAATCCAGCTGCTCCATGTGGGTCTGAGACAGGTCCAGGTGCTCCAGGTCCGAGTCCAGCTCCCTGGCTCTTCTCTCCAACTCTGTCAGGCTCAGCTCCGAGGCCGCCGATGAAGGCGGATGGGAGCCGCCAAAGCCGATTGGGGGCCGAAGGAGGGGCCAGCGGTGCAAGGAGCCCGACAAAGAATCGGCGTCGGCTCCGTCCTCGACTGCGCCTTTCTCCCATCCGTCATCCCACAAGGTGGTGACCATTTCCAGGACGGTGTCCCAGCTTTCCGTCCCTCCTTCCTCCCCATATGTCCCGCCCTCCACCTCAACTTCGTCTGTCATGACTCTGGGGACCACCTCCTCCGGCTGCTGTTCTTCTTGCTTTACCTTTGCGCCTTTATCTTCCGCCTCATCACGTTTCATTTGAGAAAACGTCTTAATCTCTGTATCTTCCATTTTACTTCCTGCCGTCGGCACTTGAGTCTTTTTCTTAGACTCGTCTAATTTGGTTTCCTTTGCCTGCCTCTCATTGCTGCTAATCCTCTCTTTCTCTTTCCCACTCTCTACCTCCAGTTTTGCTTTCTCCTCCCTCCTCTCCTTCTCTTTCCTCTCCTTTTCCCTCTTCTCCTCCCTCTCCGCCTTCTCTTTGTTCATGTGCCCTTGCTTTTCCTTGCTCCTGGACCTCCTGGGTTCATCCAGATCTCTACACACCCTCCATTGCTCCAGGTTCTGCTCCTTTAGGGACGCTCTGCCCACCAGACTGGCCACCTGTGTCAGTTCGGAATGGGAGGGCTCTTTCAGTGAGCACCGTCCCACCATGCTCGTAGCGTTCATGATACTCGAGAGGGGGTTTTCTGAGAAGTGGCCCGGCCGGTGGAGGTGGCCATGGGGTCGCCTCTTCTCCAATGCTGAAAGGACAGAGGGTAGCGGTGGCAGAATGGGCAGGTTATGGACCGCACCGCCCTGCCGAACAGTCCTTTTCCTGACCATGATTCTGCGCGGCCAGGTGGACTCAATGCCCTCTGCCGGGCTCGTGGACTCCAAATCCCCGAGCCCTCTGCTAAGCCGAGGACTGACCACACCTGGACGAAGCCCTGTGGCTGTTCCAGGTCTAGTTCTAGAGCTCGACTTGGATGATTTTGACTTCTGGGATCGGGAGACTTTCTCTCTATGGTCGGATTCCGCTGTCTCATTGTTGGTGATTTTTTTCTCGCCTGGTTCTGCAGGGGTTGCGTTGGTCTTATCTGCTTTTTTGCCACTTGCCTGAGTTTCATCTGTTGTCTGATTCTCGGGGATTTCACAGATTGTTGTGCCCTGGGTGCTATTCTTAGGAATTGTCTCTTTAATCACCTGAGGTTGTAGTACAACCTCAGGTTCAGGAACCGTAGCTGCCTTGACATCTGTCTCCACTTTTGCTTCTTCTCTCGCCTTTTCTGCCTCATTATCAGTTTTAGCTACAGATGCAGTCTCCATTCCTGGCTTACGCTCCACCTGCCTTGAATTAGTTTTAGACTCAATTGCTGCATCAATCTGGGGCTTCATCGCCAGAAGAGCTTCTTCTTTCATCTCAAATTTATCTTCAACCTTGTTCTGAGGTTCAGCTATAGGTATATTCTCAGTGATTGGTTCCTGTTTGGTCATGACCCTTCCTGCCTTCTCCACACCCTTTGTACTTGCCCTGTGTCCCTCTTTGTGGACAGGACCTGTCGGGGCCACGTTTTCCATCCCGGACTGCACCCTACCCTCCAGATCCCGCCCGACAGGTCTTGTTTTCACCTCGGAGATCAACCTTGGCGTTTCAGAACTGGTCTTAATGCTGGCCCTGTAGCCGTTGTCATGTTTACTCCAGCTCTCACCTCTTTGCATTCCGCCCCTGATCTCGGCCTCTGACATGCTCATCGGCCCACAATCGCTAACTAGCCTTGGTCCACAGTTGCTGTCAACTAACACCAAACCGCCACAACCATTGTCAAACTTAGGAACCATAACACCGCCTATGTTTTCAGGGCCGACCTTGGAACCAGCTCTGTTCCTCCCGACGGCGCAGGTTCCCATTCTTGGAGCGGCGTTGGGGGAGGGAGAGGGCGAAGGGGAGGGTTGGGGTAGCAGCAGGGGCGTTGTGTCATGAACCTGGTCAGGCTCTAAAAACACTGAGTCTCTTTCAGACCGTAGAGGAACTTGTCGGCCATAGCCGAAGGTCCCGAATGTTGACGTCTCCCTCCGCTCCCTTTCTCTTGCCCGCTCCCGTTCAAGCCTCCCCCTCTCCCTCTCACGTTCCCACTCTCGCTGGGCCCACCCTCTCTCCATCTCCCTCTCTCTTTCCCTTTCCCACTCTCTATCCCGCTCGCTACGGCCCCATCCTCCCCCACCCCCTCCTCCTACTCCTCCCCCACCCCCGCTGTGATCCCTGAGGTTTTGCTCCAGGTCGTGAGCAGAGAGTTGGACCAGCGGAGCCCGGTAGGGTGACCGTCGAAGCTCGTGCGGTGGAGACAGCCTCAGACTCTGTGTTTGCGAGTAGTGCCTGGGCTGGATCACGTGGGGAGGTGAGCAGCGCAGACTCTGAGACTGACTCGGCCGTGGTTTGGCAGGGGAGAAGAAGACCGGAGTGTGGTAGCCGGAAGAGAGTGGCGAGCCAGAGAACGGCGAGATCAGGGGTGAAGTAAGAGACGAGGACTGGCCACCAGGGGGTGGGTAATGCCCTGGGTTGAGATACCCGCCTCCTCTGTCCATCATCTCAGGCGTGGTAAGCTCCAGGCTCTCCAGATGTTTTGGTGGCGTCAAGACCTTCCAAGAATGGCGTCCGTCCCTGCTCTTTGAGCTGTCTCCATGGTGATGGTGGTAGTGATGGTGGTGCTTTTTGGAGGAGGAGGATGACACCCCGGGTGCAGAGAAGGAGGACACGGCGGGAGATACCGATCTGTTAAACTGCCCTGGAGAGTGACAGCCATTGCCGTCGGCATCCTGAGCCCCGAGCTTCAAGGAATCGTATATAACTCTTTCGTCCAGCCGCCTCACAAACGACGGGTTCGGCGTCAGGGAGCGAGGCTGGGAGTCGAACATGTCCGCTGTGGGCCTGCTGACCCTCAGGGAGCCGCTGGCAGAGTAGATGAAGCTCCCATCGCCCCCACAGTCTCTCCTGATGGAGCCTCCGGGATGGTGGTGGTGGTGGTGGTGGCTGTCGATCTGCTGATTGATGCACATGGTGTCGTAAATGGAGCGCTGAGGCACGTAGCCATCGCCATAGCCTCCCTCCATGCCCATCCCCCGCCCACCCACTCCCCCGTCCCCGGCTCCATGCTTCTCTAGGCAACAGGAGCTCTTCCTGAAGCAGCCAGGACGACTGAGAGGCTTTCCCATGATTGGTCGGACGGATGGCTGTGGGAGGGGTTGGTGGGGGATGCGGGTGAAGTTTGAAGGGTGAATTGTGAGTTTTTAAGTGGGCTAATTCTGAAGAAGAAGAAGTCTCTCAGAACGGGTGAGATGAGTGGCAACGAGCTGGTGAAATACAGGTGAAGAAGAATTATTGTCCATCTTAGTGTTTCTGCCTTTTCTTCTGTGGTAAAATATGATGCTGATTCATTCGAATTAGGCTGAAAATTTTCTAAAAATAATCTGTCAAAAAAAAAAAACGTATTCCACCCAAGATTACAAGAAAAATAAAATAATATCCAGGTTTTAGTGTCCACACGGTTCTCAGTTCATCTTCATTGTCACTTTTTCCTTTCTGGTGCTGAATTAATTTGTATGTATTGTGCTTGTTTATTCATCTGGCAGTCAGTTTAGAACCAATGAAGTCTTTATCCAGTGTAGCTTTAGTTGGCCTGAAGCATCGTGACAGACAAAGCGAACGCCATGGATGAGGGACAGAATCCAGTTAAAGCTTCCGCACTCATCTCTGTTATGTTTGCTGATTACTGCGTCTATCTGCAGAGAGCCAGAGGAAGACAAAAAGAAAACAAACAATAAAAAGATTTAAAGAAACTAGAAAGGTATAAGAATATTAACAAAGGCGGTTAATGGCATTAACTTGCATCTCCAATTAAAAAGTCAGTGTGTTCTGAAACCCATAAATAATTACCTTCTTCTTTCACATTGAACATGACACTATTATTTGTTTTAACCAGGCAAGCACTATGGCTTCTGAAAGGAAATTTAACAAAGCAAAAGATGCCGTAAATTACAGAATCTAATGGTATTTAGAAGAAACTTTTTTTTGGAACTAGCCAGACTACACAATTGAGACATTTAAAGTATAAATGAACCACACACTCTACGTCTTTGTACTTTATTCGCCCCAAGAAGTAGCTAAACCTTCCGTTATAACCTCACTGGATGTTCATTTTTGCAGTTTTCTCATCTTCAAACAAGTGACACCAATAGTTTCTACCAACCCCAAGAGCGAAACAGCTCTGATGTGCCTAAAAAGTTTTCTCCTTTCCCAGAGTGTTTTGTGCCAAAGCAGTGGTATGCACAGTAGGATCACATTCCCACATTGCAAATCCATTTTCTTTCATGTCTGGAGATGGTTAGACAAAAAAAAATGCCCCCAGTCTTAAGAGACACCATCAACTATAGTGTGATCTATAAACCTTCAGTTTTGAGAATCATCAAAAACCAATGGATACATCACTAATTCCCAAACAGTGGGATTAGCTGAGGGGATAAATTCTAAAAGTAGATGTACAAAAAGGTACCAAACTAGCCACCGGATAACAAGCTTGGGTTTCTCTTGCTACCTAAGCTGTCCTCAACTAAAGATGTCACTCCAGCTGGTGCTAACCCCCAAGGCGTCGTCCTCCAGAGCTGGTAGCAAGCTAGCTCCATCTCTTTCACACCAATCTGTGATCTGCAAGAGCGGACAGCACCTTCTGTTGACAGCATGTCATTGCTTGTCACCCTGACGGCACCATTTGCAACCTCAGTGACCTCTTTCCCTCTGCCCGAAAAAGTTTGATTGAAGTTCAAATAATATACAACGAGCCGAAAGTCACAAGGCTGTTTGGAACTCAAAAATGAACAAAACGAAATTAGCAAAATAACTTTAAAATGGAATAGCAAACATTTTTGACATTCGGGAGCTGCTACTACTTTAAACGTTTAGCAAAAGATATAACGTCACATCCCTGTTCAGAGCTGTTCTGTCCATCTAAATAAGATGAGAAAAGCTGAAAACTCAACTTATTTGAGGATTACATTGTGTATGACGTATGTAATGATGTAATGTGCAGAGATTAGATACCAAACATAAATTAAGTTTCCTTCCTTCCTTCGTTTCCTTCCATCTGAATTTCCCCTGTTGAATGCAGGCTATATCCCAGAACTTGTTGATCGGCAGCAGCTAGCTGGCTAGCTCCAGCTATCTATATCGATAACGCGCAAGCGCTTTGAATGGCTGCCGGCCGTGACGTCATTTAGACATTTGTCCCAAATATCCTAAGACATTTAGGATGAAGTTTGCATGCAGGAGTCAACCTTCGGCGTCACAGTAAACAAAAAAACAAAAAGAAGAAGACACTCACATGACCTCATTACCACACTGACTACTTGCACACTTTTAGATCAAGACATTTTTTTAAATTCCCCTCCTCCGGCAAAGACACAAACTTTCATGCACACATGCACGGAGATGCTCCCGAGGAGCCGCTGGACGTCTCCGACGAGCCTCCTCACGTTTTCTAGGCAAAAGAATCTGTCGAGTCTGATTTGCATGCGCTGATGACGCCTTCCCGGCAAATGAGTCGGGGCTCCATCAAAGAGGAGCCCTGTTGACATTTTAGTCTTTCTATCCCTCCGTCGCCTCTCCTGCTCTTTTGTCGTTATTGAAAAAGCTCCTTCTCTCTCTCTCGCTCCGTCCTCCCTCTGTTTCATCACCGCCGCTGCCACCTGCTCTGTCTCCTCTTTCTCCCCCACCGATCAATAGACAAGCCGGAACCTTATCAACGCCGTCTCTCGGCCATTTAAACGCCGCCAAGTCGTTCCAGTGCGTCGAGCGTCGCTCCCTCTTGTCTTGCCATCCTGCCGTCAAATCAGCATCTTGCTCTCTTTTTTTTCTCCCCGTTTTCTGTTTTGTTTTTTTTCCTTACCGGCATCTCTGCCCCGTCGTCTCTTCCTCCCTCTCTCTCCCTTCTCACACTCTCGTCTTCGTCTCTGTCTCTGCCGTTTTTCTCCTCCTCTGCCGCCTCTCCTCCTCCTCTCCCTCTCTCCTCTCCCCTCCGCTGTGAATCATGCCTTCTGTCAGAGGAAAGGCTTTTTTGACGAGCGCTCGCTCTGCCAACCGACACACCAACGCAGAAACACCCTCCTCCTCCCCCTCCTCCTCCTCCTCTCCCTTTCACTCCCTCTCTCTCCTCCCTTGCTTTTCCTCCCCTCCCTCACCCTCCTCTACCTCTACCTCTCTTCTCCCTCATCCCCTGCTGCACAGCTTTGGGTGGGCTTTAGGAGCTTTTGGAGCTGCAAAGGGACCAACTTCTCCTCTCCAGCTGCCTCTGTTTTCCTCCCCCCGTTCTTCCTCTTCACTCCTTTTCATCTCCTGGATTCCCTTCTAGATATAGTTTGACCTGAGTTGGTTTCCCTCCCTCTGTCACCAGGGGAAATCAGCGCCATTAGACATTTTAGAAACGGACGAGCTACCCGTCCGTCCATCCGTCCATCCATCTGCATATCTTTCATTTCCATCCCACATACGTATGCTTTTTTTTTCTCGCTCTCCCACACACTCTCCTTTTTTCCCTCCTTCTTCTCTGCAAACTCTCTCCATCCCTCTTGTGAGCCCTCTCAGTTTGCCCTCTGCCTCCCACTCCTCACCTCGGCGTTAATGCAACACGCATCACTGTGGAGGCGGCATGGAGAGAGAGCGAGAGGGGAGAGAGAGAGAGAGAGAGAGAGCAGGGTAGGAAACAATGGATACTCACATACTGTACGGTACATTATGAAAAGAAAAAAAAAGGCCCGGTCCCTGTTGCTGCCTGCAGCATCATTTGGCAGCAAACAGCCGCTTTTATTTTTTGTTGTTTTTTTTTTTAATTTAATGCTAATGTAACAGTGGGAGATGCAAAGAAAAGGGATAAAACAACGACTCGAGAAACACTTTTAGGTGCACAGACAGCAATGTTGTCTTTTTCTCTCTGTCCTCATTTTTGTGCAGAGTAAACAGAAAAAGGGAGAGAAGAGGACAGTCAGCCTCGGCAGCAGCAGCGGCAGCAGCAGCGGCAGCAGCAGCGGCAGCAGCAATACTCTCCATGTTTGGGCAAGAGAGAAAAAAAAAGAGAAAGAGTGTGGGCAGCTACAGAGATTCAAAACTTCATCCAAATTGAAAAAAAAAACGAGAGAAAGAGGAACGGGAGCAAGGCGACGTCACGTTGCAGCCCACACGGTGTGATTGACAGGCTGAGAGGTTGATCTCTTGGGGATGAGCCGCACCGCAGGCGCCAGGGCGCACGGACTGATGAATTTAAAACAGAGGGTGTTTAGAGTCTTCTGAATCTGCATGTGAATGCACAACTGTCGCAGTTATCAGGGGTTTTTTTCCCACCCCACCTGGTGACACGGCGTCCCAGGCTTCAGACAGCGAGGCCGAACATCCACCTTTCAGTCTTTACCTTGATTCATCCACCTCTTCGCGATGTGGCTGTGATGAAACTCCCTGAAGAAGAGACCCCTGGAGGCTTCTCTCTTTATTGCAACTTCCTGGCAGACGAAAGACTGTGATGTAATACGTGTGATTCAGGCACAGTGTCATTCTTACACACGAGGCTGGTCCACACTGTAAGTTTGTTCAAGGCGACCTTGTTAGTGTCCTTTTTTTTTTTTCAATTTAAAGCTCCCATATTACGCATAATTCAATTAGTTGTTCTGTGTCTCTATCCTGTGAGTGAGCTCCTCGAAAAGTCTGTGCTTTAGTGGAAATCAGCCCTGTATGATGTCACAAAAGGCAGGTCAGTGACAAGACCCACACCTTGTTTTCAACTCCTCTCAGACATGTTTAAGATCCAAGGAGGCTGCAAACAAAGGGCTAACCCGCAGAATTTCAAATTGGGCTCCTAACCTATTCAATATGTCCGATAGAAAGAGCTTTATCACCTATTCTGCACCCAACCACCAGGGGGCTTTCTTTTTCTTTTTTTTGAGTTCTGTTAATGTCAGAAAAATGCTATACAGATGTTGTAAGAAACATTATTTGCGTGGATAGCAACAAGTTGCAAATTTTTTTGAAGCGACTTTCAATGACCTTAAAGCCTGAAAATTAAATGGCAACAGGGTGGTTACAAGAAATATTGATAGCATGTTTTTTTTCCCCCCCATTCCAGTATGACAACCCCCTTAATTTGATACCAACTTGAATGAAATCTGATTGAATTGGGTCGTCAATCTGAGGGAGTAAAACTTTTGCAATTGAAAAAACTAAAAAAAAACTAAAAACAAAAACTGGCTCCAGTGTCCAATTTTAAGACGGATGAGGTGAACAAAACGATTCACTGTAGAAAAACTGCAATCAGTAAAAAAATATATAATCATAACAATACTTGGAGCAATGTGCTCGTGCACCCAAAGGTTGAACTGGGTCGTTTCTGCAACTCTCTGTGTGATTGACACAAAGCAGCGACTGACTCAAGCTCGCACCCTTTTTATTATGCGTGTTTGCAGTGCGAGCTCAAGTGGTGTTGACTCTGGGAACGCGCGGCGTGTTTGCTCGAAGGTCTGTGGCTTTCTGTTCCTAGACTGCACAGCTCGCTGTGTCTACTCTGGACATCTGAGCGTGACGTGTAGTCATCCCGACGTCTGTCGGCACAGCAGCTCAGCCATGCATGTCGAGTGGCAGTGGGAAAATTAAGCTGAAGAGGCTCCTGATTGGGAAACTTGAAATGTTTTTGTTTTTGTTTTGTTTTTTTCCTGTCTCACCATTTGTCAAAGATGATGCCAGGCCGTATTTTAGCGCGGCAGATGGAACGTATCCTAAATCAGTTGGATCTATGTCACATATCCATCTGGTGAACAGTCCATAGAAAGTGTTTGGAAACGGAGTAGGCACAACTCGGAGGGTGATTGGGTGAACCATCTGTCCGTCACTATCCAGCGGAATCAGGTCAGATTCGATTAGCTGCCCTGCTGTTAGCCGTAGCACAACTCGCTAAAGGCAGCCGGGAGTAAACCACAACAATGTTGTCTGTCAAGAAAAGCCTCCAGTGGTGGCTATTTGATGTACTTTTATAGAAAACATGCCATCAATGGTGCTACTGGTGCTGATGCTATATAGCTGCAACTATACTAATAGGTTTAGCAGCAGCAACAGGATGCGTGGAAATTTTAAAAGCACTTCAAAGGGCAGTAGGTTGGATGTTGGTGACGTGAATGAGGCAGATTGACAGACCCAGACTTCAGGGTTGAAGTCTGAGAAAATTCCAGCTGCTCCGCAAGGCTGGAGATTGCAGAGCCACCAATATTACTGCCTCTATGCAAATACTAGCTTCACGCTAACATTGCTGGATGTTTTACAATTACTTTTCACTTGAGAAATGTGAATAAACTGGCTGAATGTGCTATTTAATTTCTTTTTTTTCTGTTTTTAATAAAACATGGTACATTTAGCTTCAATTTCAATAAAAAGAAATTACCGTTTTCTAATGCAGCTGTAACCTGGATGCTGGTTTCTCCTGGTGTTTGAATTTGCGCCCTTTTTTTCTCCAAATCAGCCAAACAAATTCAGTGAGCCACTTTTATCACACTTGACCTCCAAACCAAATCGAGAAAAGCTATTTAATTCAGCTTTTCACTGTTCATGCCCCAAAGTATAAACAAATAATTAAATAGGATTCATGGTGCATTTCCACTGCATACATCTAACGGTAAAATGTCATTTCCTGGCATTTTTGGTCACTGAATTGGATGATGTAATAGTAGGACAGAAACCAAATGGACAGCTGGCGCCGCTCACTTATTTACTCTTCATTTATTTGTCCCCCGCCGTTTAAGAAATTTCTGAAGACGGTCCCATCCCGCCGCCGCCCAGTGAACACAATGAGTCACCTGACAAATTGTCAGCGTCGGTTCCGGCGAGGGGGACAAGGCGCGAGTGTCTCTCTGCGCTGACAGAGAGACAGATAAAAGGACACAGCACCAGGTTGAAAAGCAGCGCAGTGGGGTTTCTTGGCACGGCATATGGCGCCTCGCAACACAAGCAACACAAATACCACGAGTCGCATTTCCACAGTGGGTGCAGAGGAAGCGTGCCAAGTGGAGCGCAGGACACCGGCAGATAAAGTCGGACAAATATGGAACGCTGACCAGGCAGACGGGGGGTCGTAAGGGGGGGCATCAATACAAGCTTTTAAACCAAACGTACCAGCTGGTTAGCCGGGTCTTTAAAGGTCTAGTGTTTAAAATTTGGGCTGATTTATGATTTTTATATTGGTAAAAGCGTAACATACTATCCATAGACACATGAATGAATTTGTATACTCGCATATTTCTAAGGAAGCCTGGGGTGTGCCTCGAGTTTGAGAGACAGGAGGATTGTCCTGTCACCTGCCGAGCCTCCCCTTCTTAAGTGGTTTCTGCAGACCAGATGGATGCACGAAGGAGGACTTTAGATATCAGTCTAAATCCTTTTGTTGTAAAGTTGTTTTGGTGCGGGATCATTGCCATCCTGGCTGGAGCCTCTCAGCATAAAGCAGTCACGGACTCATCTTGAGGTGCAAATGTTTTACTTTCTCGAAAGATGTCCAACATTAGGACACTCGATGTTGTTAGCTTGCTTTAACTAAAATAAATCAGGAACAGTAGGAAAGTGTTTTTACTCTTATTTTGTAGCAGACAAAGCTTATAAGAGGAAATGAACTGCCTGTAAAAACTACAACTGAAGCTAGCTGTGGTCACCATGGAGCAATACTGATACACTCAGTATGTTTCACATAATTTGCAGCGTGTTTTAGCTAGTTTTGCTGCCCCCTAGTGGCCTAAAAAAACAACAAATACAGCTCCCGACTCCGGCCTTGACGTCGCTGTTGGACACCGAGGTTGTTCTGTGTTTACAGAGATATTTTGTTTTTTTTCAGACCTCCTCCCCTTCAACAACTTCTCCCTCCCGGTGATTGTGGAAAAAGCTCTGGCGCTCGCTGAACCTGCAGCGCCCCCCGGTGGCGGTTTCTCTGTAGGACGATGACTTCATCGAGTCCCGAGGCGACGTTCAGGTCATTGGCGCAATCATTTGCACCGCAGGAAACAGATGCGTGGTCCCCTCGCCTGGCTGCACTGCCAGGCTTGTACTACACACACACACACACACACACCCATTTCCCCTTTACAATGTAGAGTATTTTACAGAGGAGGGGGGTTTTTCATTTTCATTTTTGGAAGTGAATAATTGACACGCTGAAGAAAAGTTCTGTGTTTAAAAGGTGACAAATAAGTAGAAGGAGGTGAGAAGGCACCGATTGAAGACAGCGGGGGAGAGGTGACAGAGAGCGAGAGAGAGAGAGAGGGAGAGAGAAGGAGAGAGAAAGAGAGAGAGAGAGAAGGAGGCTTCAGGAAGACATTAGTTTGTGCATTCCACAGTTTGAAGAGGGCAAGAGGGGAGGAGAAGGGGGGCGTCTGGAACTCTTTAAAGGAAAAGGAGGAGGGGACAAACAGGAGCATCTGGTGAATATTTTGGCCAAAAGACAGGAATGTTGCTGTTTTTAAATGAAGCTGGATAAACAGCAGATAATAAGGAGGCCTTGGTGAGTGCAGATTGGTTGCTGCACAGGACAACAGCAGCAGCAGCAGAGGAAGAAGAAGAAGAAGAAGAAAGCGTGAATTCATGAGACAGTCGGAGGGTTTAAAAGACAAGAAGAAAACTAAACAAAAGAGAGAGAGAGAGGGGGAGGGAGGGGAAGTCTGACCAGAGAGCACGACCTCTTCCTGCCTGATGATCTGCACAGGAAGCTGAGGGGCGGGCCAGCGGCAGACAGACAAACACTTTTCCCCTGCTCCTTTCAGTTTTTCCTTATTCAGTCCTGCTCCGAAAAACCGACTGCAGCGGAGGGAGGGGAGAGAAAAAAGGCAGGGGGAAGGACAGAGAAGAGGCGGAGTTCTTCCATGGAGCCCAGGGAGAGCCTGAGACGGCGCCGCAGGAGGACACAGTGAGCGGGGGAAACACGATGGAGGCCGGCGCCGTTTCCACGGACGCAGGGTGAGTTTTGTCCTGCGAGCAAAGCAGTGAAAAGAGTTTGTCGGAGCCGGAGGTGGAGGTGGAGGTGTTGAAGCAGATCGGGGAGGGGGCGGCGGGGCGCAGTGGAGGGTCCAAAGTCAGGCAGCCGCAGCAGAAAAACAGATGTGATGACTCAGTGACTAATAAATAGGTCAACGGCCTCACACAGGGGCTTTTCGGTGGGTTTTTTTGGGGTTTTTTTATTTTATTTTTGGAGATAGCCTGAGATAACCTGCCCTTGCTCTGTCTCACCGACATTCCAAAACTCTCGTCCGGGACCCTGTCACAGGGTTGCAGGCAGAAATCATTGGCCAGATGTTGTGCTTTTACGCTCGGCGCACAAAGCGTCACTGCGAAAACCGAGTCTGACTGAAGATGCTTGGTCAGGAACTGGCTGAGGCTTTTTTTGTGTTGAGGCTGACAACTTGAAATCTTCAGCGAAATCTTGCGGTTTTTAATTTAATTTAAATGTTGAACCTTTTTAAGCCTTTTGATATCTAGACCTGATCAATTCTTTTTGGGGGGGGAAAAAGGTCACTTCAGGACAAAAAAAGCAGCAATTCACTATCCATGTTTTTATCATACAACCTTTAAAACAGTGGCAGGAAGTGCTGACATGCTGGTCTGACCACCTAAACACCAAGTTAGAACTTTGTTAAACTTTATCTTCCTGAACCTGCGGCCAGGTGTCCTTTAAATGTCATTTATTAAAATTATGAGAGAATAACTTGTGCCTGGTTGATTTTTTTTTAGTAAAAGCAAATATATATGTATACATATGTGTGTATGGTTTGGTAAAGATAATCCTGGAGGTCATGTCAAGGCAAAAAAAAGTTTTATTCAAAAGAAAACTGCAGCAGAAAGCGTATTAATGTTTGTATTAGCAGCGAAAAATACATGAAATTAGAAAATAGTCAATTTGCTTGTATAAATAAATGTCTCTAATCTTAAATGGATGATCTGAGTAGATATATTTTCCTGTAGAGTCCAGATTGTGTCTGACTGAAACCCTCAGAGGTGTTTTTTTTTTTTTTTTTGACTTTGCCTTCTGTGATCTCAGCTGCCGTCCCACATTCTGCTGATCGCACCGTTTATCTTACGTTTTCCTGTTGCAGCGCCACACACAGCACAAAAAAACGACCTCTGGGCAGATTTGTAAAGTGTTTGAGTGTGAGTCATGTGATTGTTTCTTTTTTTTTCTCTCTCTCTCTCTCTCTCTCTCTCTCCCTCTCTTATTACCTTCTCGACGGTTCATGGAGTGAGAGACTCTTACGATAAATGGTGGGGGGGGGGGGGGGGGGAGTGTTTGGACACCTCCTGCTTTTGTGATGTGTGATGTCTTAAGTCTCTAAGTGCGGTTTGATTCGGTGCAGTCCGCCAACCTTGGCCCTACTACTGCACGTAAACTGTTCCGTCCAGCCTACAACTGGGTGTTTCAGCGAGATGACTTTGTCCCTCGTTGCAACACATCCAGGAAACAAGAACTACAAGAACATAGTTTTTTTGTTATTCTGTCTCCATTTGTTTGTGTGTCCCTGATGCAGATGAACATTTTGAAATAAATAAGCAAACAAAAAAAATCTCTTATTGACAATAATTAATTAGGATTGAGGAAAGAATTTAGGGTATGCGAAAGTGTTTTTCCGTTCCTGTTAAATGCACACACACACACACACACACACACACACGCGCACACACACACTGACTATGAAACTTCTCTCTCAACGTTTCTCGAGACGTCATTTAAAAAACAACATCTGCTGGTTTCGAAGAAAATCTGTCCACCATCAGTGTTGCAGCAGCTGCCCCCAGATGGCAACGGCGCTGACAAACAATTCGCATGCACAACAACCAGCGAGGGCAAATAAAGCCGATCTTCGAGTCGACTGGTCGTAAATATTCACTATTTTCTCCCTCTAATTGGACGCAGGCACAGGGAAGGACCTCACATGTCTGATTTCAAAAATACATTTTACTCTCAACAACCCTGACGATGAAAGTCCCGACTGGGTAAACAAGCTGATTGGCTGGGGGTCATGGGCGCCGACGCGGCTGACGGGCCTGATGTAGCCAAAGACCCGGGTTGCCACATCGGCCACCGTTGGGCCAAAAGGGGAACTTTGCTCAGTTGACGGGAGGGTGGAGGAAGCCGACGCCGCTGCGGCTGGTGGCCAGAGCTGAGTGTGACGCTCAGGTGGAAGTGGTTTTGTCCCGCCTGCCTGCCATTCTCACACAACACCATTGTCGTCACTATGAAGTTATTGTCTCCGTGGTCTCCGTCACCCCGCTGCTGACAGACTCTCCGCCGAAGCTTCAAATTGTCGCTTTTCTGATTGCCTGAGTCTGATCTCTCCTCCGACACCTCCTCCTCCTCCTCCTCAACCTCCACCACTAACACCTCAGCCTCCTCCTCCTCCTCCTCCTCCTCCACCACTAACACCTCAGCCTCCTCCTCCTCCTCCTCCTCAACCTCCACCACTAACACCTCAGCCTCCTCCTCCTCCTCAAATTCCTCCTCCTCCTCTCTGTGTTGATTAGAAAAGCTTGAGCTTGCACCGACAGGTGAGGCTGCGGTATGAACTCTTTCCCCGACAAAACATCCAAGCAAGAAGAGAAGAACAATCTCTTCTTGCTTCATGATGGATTTATTAATAACTAACGGCGGTAGCTCAGCCAATAAACATTCACATCCCCCATCCATCCATGAGAAGGTCTCCTACCGCCACAGTGACGCACTGCAGACTGATAAGACAACAGTTCCTGTGTTTGCGGCTCACAGTGTGTGTGAGAGTCACGATTGTTTTGAGTGAGTCTGTAGGGGATTGTCCTGCAGATATGTATATAGATATATATATATATTTTTTTTTCTTGCTAATGCATTTAAATGCACGTCAGATAGGTTTTATGGCAGGATAATTGGTGAAAATGACTCACTTTTCAGTGCGCTAATCCTTTTTATTTGTGCCATTAGAAACGCCTCCTCGTAATAAACTGCTCAGGGAGAACAGATGGCACCAAATGCGGCACAAAACAAGGAAATCTACTCAAATTGTTGGATTTATTTCACATTTCCATCTGCTGAGTAAAGGGGAGGCCCACTGAACAAAACTTGGGGGGGTGATTGAATGAACCTCCTGCCAAATGGGCCTGCTAGCAACAGCCGGAAGGCCTCCGACTGCTCAAACTTTTCCCAAATCCAAACCAAAAAATGTGTCGTCCACTAAAAATCCCACAGTAATGTTTTTTCTTTATCTTCTTTTATTGAAAAAACACCGTCCAGTTCTGTCAAAACGTTTAGCATTGTCGTCAGATATATTAGCATTATTGCTAATCTCTTTAGACACGTCTTCCTCTATTTCTTTATTGTCCTCCATGTTGTTTTCTTTGTACAGCAGTTTGCGGCAGTTACTTGCTGACTCTATGACTGGCTGAAAAAGTTTTAGATGGGAGCTCAGCAAGACAGGACATCTCGGTGATCAAGTTCAGGATGATCGGCTGATCTTTCTCCCACTCTTCCTCTTCCTCCGCAGCCAAACCAGCCCTCTGATGGAAGCCTGCGACTCTCCAGCCGACTCGCCCACCTCTCCGCCCTACCTCCCTCCGGCCCGCCCGTCTCGGCCCAAACCGCCGCCCCCCGCGTCCAAATCCACCCCGCTGCCTCCGTCCCTGCCACCGCCCCATCCTCCCGCCGCTAAGCCCCTCCTCCCTCTCTCCTCCATCCCTCCATCCCTCCCCCCTCCCCTCTCCCCCACCACGGTTTCCTCCCTCTCCTCACCTCCTCCACCTCCGTGCTCGTCATCCGACCTGACTCCCCCCTCCACCTCCATCCCTCCAGCTCTCCCTCCCCCGCTGGCTCCCACGGTTTTGCCGCCCCCTGTTGTCGCACCTTCGCCCCCTGAAAAATCCCCACCTCTCGGCACTTTGGACCGGCTGCTCGGGAGCTCCTCCGTGTGGAAGCCCAGAGGGATGAGCCAGGACCAAATCACCAGTACCCTGGAGGGAGCGACGGCTGGGGTGAGACGCCAAGATCACCCCTGTTCACACCCTGTCAAGTTTCTTGACAGCACCGTTACTCTAATTTGAAAAGCTGACACTCGCTCGCAAAACCATCTTGAGGCTTTGGCCTGTTAACGTGGCAGCAACATCATTTCGGATCGGCAACAAAGTCTCGAGAGGCTGCACAAGAAAAAAAAAAAACACAGTTTAATTGGTCCCAAATTGGAGGGAGGATGCTGAGAAAGTTCTCAGATATCAAGTTGAGATGGGTGTGTTCTGCTCAGCGGAGCTCCTGGGAATACTTCTGTAAACGCTCCGAGAGGTCAATTCTTGAGGAAACGTTTTAAAGTCTGTGAGCCAGTTTCAGACTCCAGCTGCAGTGACAGAAACATCAGCTCAAAACGTCTGCCATTGCTCTTAAACCCAGTTAGAGCTTTAAACAGACAGACAGACAGACCGATAGACAGACAGACAGACAGACAGATAGATAGATAGATAGATAGATAGATAGATAGACAGATAGATAGATAGATAGATCATGTATGACTCACTATGGATGTCCTTCACTCTGTTGCTCCTCTCGTTGATGTCCGCAGGCGTTCCTGGTTCATAGCAAAGATGGCAGGGGGGCGACCATGTCAGTGCGCCTACCTGACCAACAGGAGGCGCCACTTGTCCACCACCTGCCGATCAAACAGCACAAGACATGTAAGTGTCACTGTCAGCGGCCAGTCTTTGAGGTTCCTGGAGATGCAAGAGGCCATCCGAGGTCAATGCTGAGAGGAAGTGATATTTTATCTTCTCGTCTCGTCTTGCAGTCGTCCGCCTGGAAGGTTCCGGTCTGGTCTTTGACGACGTCTTCAAGCTCATCTCCTTCTACTCTGTCAGCAGGTTGGCATGTGCAAGCGTTTATATCAAAAAACAGTTTTCGCGCATGGACAGCCAAATAAAAAAAAAACCTGTCTTTACATCCATAAATCCACCAATCAGGGACATCCTGGCCATCCCACTAAGGTTACCCCAGGCAGTCACCACGGCAACCAAGAGAGAGGAGCTGGAGGTCATCACAGCCATGGGCGCAGGTAGTTAGATCCGCAGCATTAATGTGTTTATTTGGGTTATCGCTGCAGCGGAGCAGCGGCAGGCGGAAGGAGGTGAAATGAATCACATGCAATTTTTAGGTTGAGCACAAATGTTGCATGGGAATGTGTGAGAAAACACCACAGGCAGGGGGGGATAAAAAAGAAAGTATCAGCAGCAGAGAAATTGCATGTGAATTATTAAAATGAGGAAACAGCATGGATAAAGAATGAAAACCCAACAGCATGTTTATTTTATGACGGGTGATATCAGGACTCAGGGGAGTGTGTGCGTCTGTTTTGGCAGATTTCTGGACATCGGAGGCTCACCAGCAGGAAAAGAATCAGCAGCTGCTTTCAGACCAGGAGCCCAGCGGAAACTACCTGTACATCAACCCCGTGACTGTGGCCGAGAGCTCCAACGAAGACCTGCTCCAGGCCTCCATCTCGAAACCTGAGCCCAGCAGCACCAGCACCAGCATCACCAGCAGCACCAGCAGCACCAGCAGCACCAGCACCAGCATCACCAACAGCACCAGCAGCACCAACAGCACCAGCAGCACCAACAACACCAGCAGCACCAGCAGCAGTCACACCAGCACCTCCTGCCTGCAGAACGGAGAACCCCAGCAGACAGTGGAGGTCAAAGGTCCAACCAGGAACTTCTCCAACCCGGACACTAAATACAAACGGCCTCCTCCCCGGCCTCCCAGCCTAGGCTCGGGTTCTCCCGGCACGGGCCTCCTCTTCTCCACCCCCCCGCCTCCGCTCACCTCACCATCCGTAGCACCGGCAGCCAAGAGAAAGGAGGAAGCGCGGGTCGGCGCTTCAGTGGAGCGAGAGGAGAGGAAGTCGATGCCAGTTTCTCCTCCTCCTCCTCCGTCCAGGCCTCCCGTCCCAGTGCAGGTCCGAACCGTTCCCCCGCTTCCTCCTGCACCGCTCTGCCGCGCACTCTCGTCCTCTTCCTCCTCATCGTCCTCCACCAGGAAGAGCGGCAGTCGGGATGCAGGAGACGGGAAGGGGAGAGAGAAGGGACAAAATCCTGCCGCCAAAATGGAGCAAGATGGGGGAGGAGGAGGAGAGGAGCAGGCGGGAAGTAAAGCAGGTCCGCAGGGGGAGACGGCAGAGCTGGGCAGCGGCGCTCCGGAGGAGGAGCCGAAGAGGGGAGAAAAGGGATCCAGAGAGGAGGAAAAAGAGACAACGGTGGAGGAAGACAAGGATAAATGCGGCCAGCAGGGCCCCCAGCAGGGGAAGAGGCCGTCCCGTCCGGTGCCCCCACCCCGGAGGAAAACAGGTACCCCAGACTCACCTGTGTGCCCCGTCCCGCCTGTAGGAGGGGGAGGAGCCGGGATCAAAGGGCCTCCGCCGAGTGCGGCAAGACGGCCAGACGTGTCCCTGTACTCGCCACAGGGGGGCACTGTGGTAGGAACCGACCCAGACTCCTGTTCCAACAGCAGCACAGAAGAAGAGGGCGAGCAGAACCAGGAGTTGGAGCAAACCAATAAGTACGTGTTTGCATCATCAGAGCACATGTTAAAGGGCCGGTGCAACATTTAAAGGGGGCGTAATGACAGCGAATTCAAGAATGCATCTTCTTATTTTTAGCTAGATAAAGTCACTAAAGATAAATGATTCAGTGGGGCTTTTTTGTAGCTAATCAGTGTTCATGTTTGGAAGAGGGCGGCCATTTTGTACCATCACATGGCTACTGTAGCCCTGAACCTGAATCATTCATTTTGCATTTGCTGATTTTCTATTTTTCAATCTGGACCTCATGTCTTACTTTACTCTGATGATTATTTTGCTCTGTGCAGGTAGCTTAACACACCTGTACCACATTTTCCAAATGTGGTAAAAAAAAAAAAAAGTTTTAAAAAGCCTCAGAAAGTAGAACAAAGACGAGGCCCTGTGTCGCTGCTCAAAGGATTGAATAAAAACCCAAAAGTCGCCGATTATTTTCTTCATGGAATTGTTTAAATTACTTTTGAATCACCAACACTGACCCCTTTCCCCTCCAGTCGCGTGTCAGGGGGCCGCAGCCCCAAAGTCAGTGTGAGGAGAACCCCCACCACCATCATGCTGGACCGGGCCCGGTACCGCCTGTCCACCGTCATCACCGGCCTCATCAGCCACGAGCGGCGGCTCACGCAGCGCATCGTGGAGCTGGCCAGGGACCCTCTCAGCTACTTCGGCAACCTGGTGAGTCCCCCCCCACGTCACAAGAAAGAGCCTCGCATGCAAAAACCAGGAGGCGGGAGGCCACACGTCACGACTTCCTTTATGATGCAGGTGAAAGAGCACCGTGCCTTCACCCTGGAGACCATGGCCAACCACTCGTCCCCGACGGAGTTTCTGCAAGAGATCCGACAGATGGTGACGCAGCTGAAGAGCTACCTGCTGCAGAGCACCGAGCTGCAGGCCATGCTGGAGCCGCAGCACCAGTACACACCAGACAAAATGGGTAAAATCCAGGTCGATTCCTTGGCTGTATTTTAGGAAAGAGTCCTGAGCGGCTGTTTAAAGGTCCAGTGTATGAAATTCTTATGGAAGCCCAGTTCTGACAATATTTGGTGGTGCAAGATGGCAGCTAACTAGGAGCAAGACCCTTATTGCTCTTTGTATATTCTTATACAGTATACACTGTATGTAAACCGTTCTATGGGTAAGAAAACCATATTACTTTCATTGTACCGTGAGTTATTGTTGTGCTGTATATTAAGCTTTTTACCAATATAAAAATCATAAATCAAGCCAAATTTTATACACTGGACCTTTAAATTGGACGGGGCTTGGTGCCGCCTCATTGAGATGTTTTCTCCATGTCGCAGAGAACATCGTGGAAGCTGCCCTGTGCAAGAGCGTGTTGAAGCCGCTGAGGGAGGCGATATACCAGAGGCTGGAGAAGCTGCACGCCAGCGACGGCAGCCAGAAACTGCTGGCGCAGAATCAGGTGGGATGGATGGATGGATGGATGGATGGATGGATGGACGAACAGACAGATGCTTTCTGGAGACCAGGAGTGGCTCGAGAAACCGTTCGCTCAGTGTTCATTCGTTGTGTGCGTGCAGTGTCACCCTGTGTGATTTATTGAGCTGGCACCACCACCAGGGGGCAGAAGCACCTAATTTAGAAACTTCATCTATAATTCTCAGCCGCTGGCCTTAATTTCCCTGCCTTTTTTAAAGATTTGTGCACACGTTGAACAGAAAGACTTAGTCAGACACGAGACAATGGATTCAGTGAATGGCGAGAGAGTGGTGACCATGGTTGCTATGTTGTCCTTTGTCGAAAAATGTTGAAAAAAAGAGTGAAAATACCTAAAAAATTAATAGGGGTGTGAATCTTTCACTCACAAAACGATCCGATTCAAATCTCGATTCACAAGCTACGATCCGATTCAGGGACGATTCATAAAAATAGTTAAGAATTTGGTACGATTCGATCCGATTCGGTTCAGTGCGATTCAATATACAAATGGACAATTTAACCCCAACTGCTTATTTTTACCGTAATTTCCGGACTATAAGCCACTACTTTTTTCCCATGCTTTGAACCCTGCGGCTAATACAACAGTGCGACTAATCTAGGTTTTTATTTTTACAGCTAACGGCCACTAGGGGACCTTCGCATCTAATATGAACCTCATCACTTATTTATAATAATCTAAAAATAAATCAGTATGTTAAGTTAACACATTCACAAGCACACAACAACAAGAGAGCAGTTCAGCTGCTGATGGTGTGTGTGTGTGTGTGTGTGTGTGTGTGTGTGTGTGTGTGTGTGTGTGTGTGTGTGTGTGTGTGTGTGTGTGTGTGTGTGTGTGTGTGTGTGTGTGTGTCAGTCTGTTGTACTGGGCAGCACCACCACAGCTCTGGGCATCACCACGGCCGTCCCTGAGGCTCCTGCCATGGAGAAGATCAGCATCAAGCTCAACAACCTCCACCTGGAATACTCTCCGCAGAAGAAGATTGAGCTGCTGCTGAAGGCTTGCAAGATCATCTACGACTGCATGTCTGTCAGCTCCCCAGGTCTGAAACCCCTCCTCTGCCACCGCTTTTATCTGCAGGGTTTCAAAACCCAGATTAGATCAAATTGTAGTTCCTCAAAATGTTTAGAAACGTGTGTGTGTGTGTGTGTGTGTGTGTGTGTGTGTGTGTGTGTGTGTGTGTGTGTGTGTGTGTGTGTGTGTGTGTGCAGGGCGTGCCCATGGTGCTGATGACTTCCTGCCTGTAATGATGTACGTCCTGGCAAGATCCAATCTGTCCAACCTGCAGCTCGATGTTGAATACATGATGGAGTTGATGGACCCATCATTAGCACTGGGAGAAGGTACACACACACACACACACACACACACACACACACACACACACACACACACACAGAGGCAGTGTTTACCTGGTTCCTCCTCTTTATGTTTATAAGTGAACCCTGGGTGTGTGTGTGTGTGTGCGTGCCCGTTTCAAAGGATCCTATTATCTGACCACCACCTACGGAACCGTGGAGCACATTAAATCATTTGACCAGCAGAGGTCAGCAACGCGGCAGCTCAGCAGAGAGGTCCAGGACTCCATCCACCGCTGGGAGAGACGACGCACGCTCAACCAGGAGCGCATGTCCCAGTCTTCTGTTCGGGTACACACGCACGCGCAAGCACACACACACAAGGAAAGACCTACACACATCATCATCAGTGCAGCTGGACAGTTTGGTGGCTTTAAAGAAACGTCGAAACAAACCTGCTTGGGAAAAAACGATCTCACCGACGTTTACCAGGCAGGAAGTGAACTTGTGCTTCTCTTTCCGTGCGTCTTCTGCAGGACTTCTTCACAGTGTGCTGCCCTGAGATTGGAGCCAACACCAAAACTCTTGGTGTCCTCCCCAACACCACCATCCAGCAGCTGGAGGAACAGTGCGCCGCACGCTTCGAACAAAGTAAACACACCAGAGGACAGTTCAGTGCAAAGCATATGCATTATGAACCAATTTTACAAATAAGTTAATAAAAAGGAATTGTAGATCACTGAATTTGAAATAAAAACCTGATTTTCTAATAGAAAATTCAAGAAACAAATCAAGAGTTCTTCTTTATTTTTTTTGCCAAACTTTATAATTTTTAAAAACACCTGGTTTCCCTGCCCCGCAGACTCCTTCACTCTCTGCCTGTACGTGGATGGCGTTCTGCAGTCGTTGGACCCCGCCGAGCTCGCCGTCAGCGTGAAGAACCGCTGCCAAGCCGGAGCCTCTTGCTTCGTCTACCAGCCTGCCGACCAGGCCGCCAACCAGCCCAACAATCAGCTCAACAATCAGCTCAACAATCAGCTCAACAATCAGCTCAACAACCAGCCCATCAGCCAGCTCAACAACCAGCTCAACAACCAGCCCAACAACCAGCGAGCTCGCACCTGCCCCTCCTCCCCTCCACCGGCTCCGCCTCCTCAGAGCTTTTTTCCTGCCGATGCGGCCGCGGCGGCGGCGACGACAACGACGGAGCAACAGACGGAGGAGGAGACTCTGATCAGTTTGTAGCTCCTGCAGCTCCTGCCCCTGACTCTCAGGTCTCGCTCTCTGAAATACTGAAACGCAGCTCACGCTCCGGCGTCTTCTCCGAACCAAACCTGTGACATCAAACGGCAGATCTGCAGGAATTACTCACCGTGCACTTTGAATAACACGGCAAATAATTACATTTTTTGTAGCTCAACACAGGGGTCTGGAACCCCAAAGACTGATGTTGCATATGCGTTGAGAAATGTTTATAGCATGCAAATGTGTGATGAGGTTTATACCGTTTATACAGTGTTGTTTTTATAGTAGTTCCAAGTACTTTGAAATCAGCAGCTGCTTGATTTAGAATTGTAATGCGAGATGAGATTTACAGCTATACAGAAACAATTACAACAATATGAACAATATTACTTTTTGGATAAAAAAACCAAAGAAATAGAGAGGTGCTAAATTTTGATGCAATATCTGTTTTTGTTGTAAAAAAGGACCAAAGATCTCATTTCTACACTGTCTTCTGCGTATTGATCCTGACTGTAATACAAATAAAAAAAAAGGCCATTGCAGGTTTCCAACCTCACCTGAGTCCGACTCGTCACTCACGGCTGTGTTGTCATCGTTGGCCCCGTGAACACGTCAAGAATTGGTTGACATCAGCGGCCGAGCTTAGCGGCAGGTGACGCAGGTCCGGGGCTCATTATTTCCCTGCCCTCGTTAAGGCCGGCCACTTCCGACCAGCAGGTCGTTATTTCAGACAACAGCCATAACGAGCTCCCGAAACGGTAACGAGCTGCAGTCGCCAGCGACACGCCTTCTGTTCCTCCATTTTAGGCGGAAAATGTATATTTCATAGCAAAGAGGCAAAGAATGGATTGAATGAAGCACTGTTTTTTGTGCCTTTGTTTAGAGCTGATATCTGGAGTGTCACTTACTCTGAGGAGAAGTCGGCAAACGTGGAGCCGTGAATGGACCCATCCAGGAATCTAAAGAGGACGGAGTCGTGGATAAAAACACGATCCAGACAGGCTTTCTTTGTTTCATACCACAGATTGTTTTGAAATTAATATAAGATACTTTTAAATCATGCAAAGTGCAGGCTGAAAATCAACAGTTGTCAAAGTCTTAATCTGCAAAAATACCCAAGATGGTAACTTGTACACACTATCCAAATACTTTTTCTCTTGAGAGCAAAGATCATCTACATTTTGCATTCAAAAGTGAGTGAGAGACTGAGTTGGGTTTTTTTCAACAACTCAACTGTTTTAATGGATAAAAAATTTGGACATTTCCAGAACGACTCCAACTCTGCAAAACATCTTAGTTTTAGACATTAGACAAAAGCCAGTGGGCAAACAATTATTTTTTCTTTAGTGATTAAAAGAGAACTAGGATTACAAGTAAAGCGAAACGCAACGGTAAGATAAGAGACAAGCTATCAACTAGCTTTGGTTCAGTTTGCTTTGCAAACCAGCACACAGGCATGCAAAAATCTGACATTAGACTTTCAATGTTGCAAGAGTCCATTTGAATGCATGTGGTTGTAGACTTGTTTATTATGCAGCGACACAGTCATTGTTTGGTTCACCTCCACAGGCCGCGGCTGGGCAGCATTCATTCACACTGCATTCATTCAGCCACTATAACTGCTTCCACTGATCAGATGACTTGGCTGGCCACAGCCAGCGGCCATGGCCATGCTAAGAGTCTTTGAAATGGCCCACTAACAAGCTAACGTCACGTCCTGCGAAGCCTGACTCCGAAGTTGGTTTGATCTGGAGGAGGGTGTGCATGCCTGAATATGTGTGGGCGGAGTAGCTCAAAACACTGAAGTCCAGGGTATAAATGCAGGTAGGATGAGGGAGCGCCTTCCAACTGCTGTAGTGGCACTCGCGTGGTGGGACCTGAAGGCAACCCAGCAGCCTGAACAGGAAAGTCGAGAAGAGGAGAAAAGAGCTACGTGGAAGAAGGTGCCAGGAAACGTGGTTGGAAAGTTGAAGCTGATGCTGTGATTTGAGGATTCTTCCAGGGACTTTTCTTTGCAGGTGTGACGCCTTGACCTTTAACCTCTCGACTGTGACCTAAAGCTAAGATGTAAGAACCCAGCTGACTGTAAACTGTTAACTTTCAGAACTTTAATTTCAGCTGTTTTTATGAAATAATTCCAGCACATATTCCATCCTATACATAGTACTACAAAAATTCTGAAGCCTCTAATATTGTTGTTGTTGTTGTTCTTCTTCTTCTTCTTCTTCTTCTTCTTCTTCTTCTTCTTCTTCTTCTTCTTCTTCTTCTTCTTCTTCTTCTTATTATTATTATTATTATTATTATTATTATTATTATTAGTAGTAGTAGTATTATTATTATTATTATTATTATTATTATTATTATTACATACGTTACATGGATAATAATTAACAAACATGTTCATGAAATCAATTAACTCTTTTCCCGAAGAGTAGCTTCAAAATGGATATCAGAATGTAAAATTTTCTTTGCAAAAACATTTGTAATTAGATGATGGAAACGCATCTTCATGTTTAATATAAATGCTTTTAAAGGTGATGAATATTCACTTCAAACAATTCAGAAGAAAGTCACTTCTGCTTTTTTGTGTTTTCTTCCCAGGATGTCCAAGCTGTCTTCTCACCATCAAATGTCCCTTCTGTTGCTCTGCATTCTGGGTATCGCTGTGTTGACATCTGGCCTCCCACAGCCTCGACTACATCTCAGAAGGTACTCAACAAAGTCTCATCAAGTGACAAATGCATTTGAAAGTGGCTACCACACTTAGTTTGACTGATTTCTTTGGCTCCTCAGATGTAATCCCAATTGTGTCCTAGTCAGTGATCACAAGGTCTCGGTTGGTCTGTGTTGTACCTATAGCGCGGAGGGCGCATGGCCTTCTAACTGGTCATCTCAGGAGAGTGGGACGATGAAGAGGAACATGGTGGTGGCCGACGACGCTGCCTTCAGGGAGAAGAGTAAACTCCTGACATCCATGGAGAGGCAGAAGTGGCTCAACACCTACATGCAGAAACTACTGGTGGTCAATTCGTCTTGATGCAGGGGGGAAACATCTGCGAAAGAGACATAAATAGAGTGTTGGCACTGAGAGAACTGAAGGTAGAAAGTTTTGTGTTGGGTGTGTATAAAACCTGTTGGCTGATATATGTGGTGCATCAATAAACGATTGAGTTATGTTTTTGACAACTGCACCTTGTGTTTCCCTGACTGCTTCTAAAGGTAAACTTAGAAAAAACAGACCCTTGACATGCTAAACAATTGTAGGCGGATCTCAAATCTTCTCTTTGTAAAAAAAAAAAAAAAAATTGTAATCACTAAAACAGTAGGGGGCAACATTGCAGTTTGTGTTGCTAAAGACTTCCGGAAATCCAGAAAAGAAGAAGAAAACGCTCGCACCAAACAAACATGGCCGCCCACCGAAGCCGTCAGACGCGTCAGGCGTGTGTGTGACAAGTATTTCAGGGGCGAAAATGGATTCTGCGATGGAAACAGGTGACGGTTCGGAAACGGTAAGTGGAGGCGAGGGCGAAAACAAAGAGACGAACCAGACGGAGCGAGACAACGTCGAAGACGTGTTCAAGAAACCGGCTTTTTTCGCTGCGCCATCGCTGAGCAGCAAACGCAGCAGCAACGCGGCGCCTTCCAAGCCAGCAGCCGCCGAAACAAAGCCAAAAACAGCGGTTAACCAGGTCGAAGTTGTGGGAAGTACTGGGGAGGAGTCCGTTGCCACAGGGAATGATGCTAGCAGCGCCGAAAAGGGCAAAGAGGAGGACAGGAGCGGCGTGAGCGGCGCTCCAGACAGGAAGTCGGCTCCTGTCAAATCCAAGACAGACGCGAAGCCCGTGGCGCCTCCGTCGAAAGGCCCGCCGGGTGTGAAACACCCGCCCGTCCCGTACACAGAGCCCCCCTGGGGCGGAAAGGCTCCAGACTCCCGGCCCTACGCCCTGGAAATCCTGAAAAACGGCGCCATCGTGGACACGGTGCCGCTCAACCAGAGGGGCTACTTCGTGGTGGGACGTCTGCCCGTGTGCGACGTCTCCCTGGAGCACCCGTCCATCTCCCGGTACCACGCCGTGATCCAGTACCGGAGCCAGGCCGGCGAGGAGGAGTCTGTCGGCGAGGAGGAGGGCTTCTACATCCACGACCTGGGCAGCACACACGGCACCGTGGTGAACAAGAACAAGATCCCACCGAAGACCTACATCCGGCTGCGGGTGGGACACGTCCTGAAGTTTGGTGGGAGCACGAGGCTCTTTATCCTACAGGTAAACCATATGTGACGTCATTCATATAGACATAAGTACAGAGTTTAAATGTGTGCGAGCCCCCATTTGTCAATGTGAGGTTTATAATTGTTGGAGCAGCTGCACAATATTTCTGTAAACTAACATCTTGCATCTGGAATACAGCAACCAGTGTTGCCAGACATGTCAAATCAAATCAAATCAAATCAAACTTTATTGATGTAGCACTTTTCATGCAAATGACAATGCAACCCAAAGTGCTTCATTAGATAAAACAAAAAACAAAATGCAGAGACATGCAGATGTGTGTAGATGTGATTAATTGATCGATTCGTTTTTTTCCTACTACAGGGTCCAGAGTCTGATGAGGAAGAGGAGTCCGAGTTTACGGTGACGGAGCTGAAGGAGCGGGCACGCAAACAGAGGGAGGAGCTGGAGAAGAGGATGATGGGAGATGGCTCTGACGACGACGGCGACAAAGACGACGAGGACGGAGAGCAAGACGGCAGCAGCGGCCGGAGAAAGGCGTCAAGCGATGACTCTGGCTGTTCGTGGGGGATGGGTGAGTCACTGATGCTTTTAGGTTGCAGCATGTTCAATACTGTCGCTGTGATCCAGCTGGTTCAATTTTCTCTAAGGGTGAATAGAGAAACACTTTAATACTTTAATGCCTTCCTTCTCCACAAATCCCCGTCGGCAGCCGAAGAAGCCGTCCCAGAGGAGGACGAGAACGAGGAGAACCCCTTTTCAACAGAGTTCCATGAGGACCAGGAAGCTGCCTACCTCAAAGACCCCAAGAAGGCTTTGCAGGGCTTCTATGACAGGGAAGGTGAATAGACCTGAAGAATCTGCAACTGTTCAGTTCAGTGTTTTATTTTGGTTTTTATTTGTTTTTGTGCTGTTGTTGCTTATTGCAGTCTCTGACTTTCTTTTCCCAGGAGAGGAGCTGGAGTTGGAGTATGAAGACAAAGGTCGTGGCACCTGGTTGTGCAGGATAAAGTACGTGAAAATCACATCTTTTTTTCTCCGCTTGTTTTTATTACGCTGGTTACAGACAAAATCACGGAGCTGGCTTACGTGGATGATTTTCCAGGCTGCCTGTGGATGACGCGCTGGGCCGGCAGCTGGTGGCAGAGGCGAGCCACGCCGGGAAAAAGAAGGAGGTCGCCATCCAGTGTTGCCTGGAGGCGTGTCGCATGCTGGAAGCCAGGGGTCTGCTGCGCCAGGAGGCAGGTAGGAGCTCAGCTGTGGGTGTAAGAGTGACAGTCAGCCAGTTATAAACAGGCTTCAGGAGGAATTAATGAGGGACAATTCCGGAACATCTTGATTGCAGTGTCCCGTAAGCGTAAGAAGAAGAACTGGGAGGACGAGGACTACTACGACAGTGATGACGACACCTTCCTGGATCGAACTGGAACCGTGGAGAAGAAGCGGGAGGAGAGAATGAAGAAAGCTGGGAAGATAGATGAGCAGCCCGACACCTTTGACTCACTGGTAAAAGCCTCAATGTAGCGCTGCTCCGTCATTCACTCACCGGTCATTTATCGGATGACTTGTGTGATGTCACACAAGCCAGATGCCTTGTGTTACATCACAAGGGGTCCAGTTCTCTTTCACGGAGGAGTAAACACAACCAAGACTCCACAGCCCTTCTAGTACCTCTGTCAAGTGATTGTGAATTTTTAAGGAAAAAAAACGACGCAGCCTTTAAGTTTTTACCCGCGATGATGGTTTATGGGTTGCAATAATTCAGTTTGCCCACCAGATGGTAGCGCTGCAATCTCCGGTTGCCAGCAGAGGACATATTTCATTACTGTACACAAAAAAGTAAGGATGTACGACATGTGTTTTTTCAAGCCAATACCGATAACTTCCTGCTTTTCAAACTTCCTGCTTTTCAAACATATTTATGTTTATCCATTTTTAAATCTAGATTCACCTGTTGTTTGTGCACACCTGGAAGTAAGAAAAACTGGATTTAACAAATTCTACCTGCAGATTTATCCTCACCAAATGTCAAGAGATCATTGCTACTAACGAAACAAAAACCACAAGCAGTTCTGTTGACTCTCTTGACTGGAGCTTTTATATCGGAGCTTTTTTCAATATTATCGGATTTATCGGGTGTCATAATTCCTGGTATCGGCCCGATTTTTATCGGGTTGATATTTATCGTGCACCCTTACAAAAAACACTGGCTAACAGCAGGATATTAACTTTCATGCTGTTTGGGTATATGCGACGGGTGTGAAAGAATGTAGTTAAACTACGCAGCGAAAACATTTTCACCCTTGGGGCAAAAAAAATGTCCCAAAACTGTGTTGATCCTTTGGTTGTCTTCATGCTGTCGACCGCATAAATTGTAATATGGACATGTATGGAGATATTTCTCATTATTATTTGGTTGTTGCTCAGGTGGCCAAGCTGTCGGCGGTGGAGAAGGAGCTGGCCGAGACCCAGAAGAAGCTCGGAGCTGGAAAACAAGGTGAGTCATCGGCGGTGGCGACGCGTCCACACTCAGTCTGGCGGCTCGCCACGTCACCGTGCACGTCATCCCCCTCCCCCCACCATCAGGCTCCTCCAGCTCCGCCTCCGAGGACCCCCTGGATGCCTTCATGACGGCGGTGCGAAGCGAGGCCGCCATGGATGCTGTGGAGCGCCGCAAGCTGCACCTGCACGTGGCCGACCTGCGCAAAGACGCCCAGCGGCTCCGCAGGCTGGTGGAGCTCACTCGGCCCGCCCAGATGCCCTCGCTGCTGCCGAGGTGAGACGGCCAAAGTGTCGCCGCGCTGGTCCCACCTGGTTTACGCAGCGTCGTCCCAACGCGCCCGCAGATATGTGCGGCAGAAGTAGGTGGTTCTCAGCTTGACTGATGTGTGTCGGCGTCCCAGGGAAAGCTCGGAGACGGAGAAGCCTAAAAAGACCTTGCCGCTGTTTGGAGCCATGAAGGGAGGAAGCAAAAAAAAACTGAAGACCGGGACCATCGGGGTAGGTGTGACTCCTCCGGAATCGCCCCCGTCCTCCTTCAGAAGCCTCCCGCTGTTATTTATACTCCCTCTTCTTCTCGTCCGCAGAACCTGCCTCCTAAGAGGCCCAGCTTACCCGCAGAGCTCTTCAACTTGAAAGGATCTTCCCCTGGTGGCGGCGGGGAGGAGGTGGAGGAGGAGGAGGAAGAGGAGGCGATCGCTGAGAAGATGGAGGAGCTTGAGGAAAATGGTGGTGGTGATGGAAAACAAATTGCAACAGAGATGAACGTTGACTCTGAGGAGCCGCCTGTGTCTCCTAATGGAACTAAAGGTAAATTAAATTAATACATTGCAGGAGAAATGAAGAAGAAAAAATATTTTGGTGTACCTTTTGTTTTTTCCCCCCTTAAATTAGTAACATTTCAATAGTAAGCTTTTTCACCACTAGGTGGCAGTAGAGTAAACGTATTGAAAAACTATGCTTGTGTCAGCCTCTGAAGCTGCCTACAGAAAACTAATATTGATTTGTACATAGTGATGTACGTTTTCGGTGCAGACCGCAAAACTAAAGGCAGCTTTTACATCAAGCTGGAATCTCACTTCTGGAAAGTCACCCCTGCTCTCGTCACACCTGTCTGTCTGTCTGCGTTGTGCCGTGTTAGAGGGACGACACAGGCGGAGAAGTGAGGAGCCCGCAGCATCAGCGGAGCAGCAGGTTCCTCAGCGCAGCAGCAGCCAGACGCCATCCAGTCCAGGTGTGTGTGTGTGTGTGTGTGTGTGTGTGTGTGTGTGTGTGTGTGTGTGTGTGTGTGTGTGTGTGTGTGTGTGATCAGTCAGTCAGTTTGCTGGTGCAACATCTCGAGCGTTGCTTCCTCTCCACAGAGTCCAAAACAAAGGAGCCGCCAGCAGAACCCGCCCCCAGAAAGAATGTGAAGAAAAGAGTGATGGGCCCCAAAAGGGTAGGCAGGCGCACGCACACACACACACACACATACTTTCAATTCAAATGCACAGGAACTTTGTGTTAAATTGTCCCCTTTATTGCGTCTCACAGCCACCGGCAGCACAACTCTCAGCCCAGTACCCAGAGGATGACCCCGACTACTGCGTGTGGCTGCCCCCTGCAGGTAAGACGACCTCACCTGGGCCCTTGGACCCATTCAACCCACAGAGGGTTTATGGAATGTCGTAAAGGGAAGACCTGCGGTTGCTCTTAAACAGTTGGGGCCCCCTGACAGTGATGTTTTATACTTAAATGGTCCATGAATTGTCCTAAAGTTTCAGTAGGATCAAGTTTAATAGTTTCAACTCATCCAGAAAGGAAGTTCAGCTCTTTATTTCTTGGTGTATCATCTTGTCAGCGCCGCAGCGATCAGACCTTTTCTCAGTCTGAACAGTCGTTTTGAGCAGGTGTTTTCCATCTCACGATTTTGACGTCAGGGGCCGAACATCCAACTCTTGACAGGCTGCAGGAACACTGACAAAGACCTGATCCACGGCGATCCATCTTGAAAAGCTCTAGGCGTTCTTATTTTAGCTCTTCCCCAGAAGGACTTGCGATTCATCGGACTCGACTCACCTCGACTGTCAGGTCGCGGCTCATCCCTAATCGGACTTGATTTGACTTCACTGACTGCAGGGATTGACCAAGTGATCTGGTCCTGGGTTCACAGGCAACGAGCAGGATCTCCTTTTAGCCTGACACATGTTGGCACCGGGCGAGCGGAATAGCGCGCGCGATTAGAGATTTGAGTTCACTGAGTGAGAGGAAGTAAACAGTGATCAGGTGGCTGCAATCACAGGAGCACTTTAATTGTTCCCTGACAAATTAAAAATTCTAAATTCAAACAATCCACGACAAACGCTTGACTTTTAATTACAAATAAAAAATGATGTCACAGCCTACTAGAATGTACAGCCTGGCTGGGTGTGGATCCAGGTTGTCGCTGATTGTGCTTCCTTGTTGCTAATGGGACTGAGATACGTTAAAAGGATAGTCCACCCCATAATTGCAGTTTCATCCATTTTCTGCTCACTTTTTTTTTTTAATGTGACTCCAGTAACATTTTCTAATGCATATAGCAGCTCTGGAGGTTTCTCGAAAAGAATTCAACCTAATGCCAATTAGGCAGAACTCCTAGGGGCCGTGCACGCAAAAAAACAAAACAGGAGAAACACGGAAGGAAAAGCACAACGTGTCCTTCGGTGCCGTACAAGCAGCAGAAACATCACCGTGTTGTTAGCGAAAACATCCAGCACATGTTCACGCCACGCGAGACACTCCCGCACATTTATTTATTTATTTTTTTAAAGTTGTTCTTAAAAGTAAATTGTTCTGGGTGTACAGGTAAACACCACACCATTTAACAAAAAAAAAAACCTGTGTAAAAAATTCTCAATTAATTGCGACTAATTCAATTGAATCGATGAGCTGTCAACGTCCCTCGTTCAAACCCGTGCTCTCCAACGGCAGGTCAAAGCGGAGACGGTCGCACCTCCCTGAACGACAAGTACGGCTACTGAGAAGGTCTGGTTTCCCCACACCTGTGGCGACGCCACGGAGCAGCAGCAGAAGCCCCGCCCACCTCCCTGCAGCCGAGGACCACCTGAAATGGAGCAGGACGTCAGCTACAGCACGCCAGGGGGGATATTTCCTGTTCTCGGACTGCCCATGATAAAGAACAGTGCACATTAAAGTGGGAACCCCCCCCCCTCCATTGGAGCTCACACTGGGCAGGCAGCCTGTCGGCATGGTGCCCCTCCCCCCAATTCACTCTGGATACTAATAGATGTGTAGCTCTTGAATTTTGTCCCTTTTTTCCTACTTGAATTGTTCTCATCTGAGCAGAAAATAGAAGAAGAAAAGAAAGGGGGCGGAGCAAGAGAGGTAACTGATCTGGATTCAGCCCTCTGTTGTAAATCCACCTGACATCCAATCTGCAGCCCTCCCCTATTTGGCTCCATTCGATCACGAACATAACCTTTTTTTTTTCCTCTATTTTTTTCTAAGGGAGTGTGTAGAGAGAAGGCAGGCAGCAGCTTTTAAGACCATCTGGACACTTGGATGGCTTAGTGGATGAAACGCAAGCTGATAATGACTAAGTGGAGAGAGTGTGTGTGTGTGTGTGTGTGTGTGTGTCTCCTGTATCGACACACACACTCAAAGTTCTCTTTTTAACAAGATTGCATTCGTGTGTGTGTTGTTACAGCAGACACTTACCTGTCCGTCGCGCTTACCTGTTCTCTGTCAAGAATGGGCTGAAATATAAACTTATTTTGATACATATGTGTGTGTAATAAAGTTGCCTGTGCATAACTTTCTGGAGCCGCTTCTTTTATCCTCGTCTCCTCGTGTGCCCCTCAGCCCTTTTCCAGCAGAACCCTTCTCTGGGCCTTGTTTTCCACTCAGCAGCACACAGTTTTGACGTCAGAGCCTCTGTGCCCTTCTTTGATGCTCTCCAACACACAAAGAGGGGTTCTCTCAGGCCGTGATCTGGTACAAAGAGGCTTGTGGTCTTGGCTGTGGGTCTTTGCTCCGACGTTATGAAGCTGTGACCTACTAATCAGTGATGGAAAACTCCCTGCGTCCTCCCACCTGGCATGAACTCCCAGCCACCACTCTGCTGAAGAAGACGGCGTCGGGAGAATGCGACCTTGACGCTGGAGATCAGGATTGTGCGAGGAGAGAAAAAAAAAAAAAAACTACTGCAGTTTTAAGTTGCTTATGCAGAAACGCTGTGGCCCCTTTTCCTGACCGACAAGGCGCGGCTCTGTGGACCCTGCGTGACGAGAGCTGGAGGCAGAATGTGAGAGTCTGCCGATCGGCTTCAGACACAAGCGAGGTGCGCTGAGACGGCAGTGTGTTCTGAATTCCAATTAAGCAAGTTGAAACCAGGATATCACAGGACTCGGGAATGTGTTGACACCTGATAGGAATGTTCAAGATGGAAAGTAAGAGCCCATACTAAGTGTTCAGGAGGCGTCATCGAAAAGGATCTTTTAAGTGCAAGGAGAGAAATGTAAAACCTGATGTTCGGAGGCTGTTTAGTAGCTGCCGAAGAGCTGAAACCTGCACTTATGGGAAGGACACAAGAATTCAGGCTCATTGTGTCAGCAGGTCTAGCTGCTTTGCAATATTTAATTTTGAAAGCAGAAAATACCTTTTAAAGGAGTGTCGTGTTTTGTTTTCTAAACGTCAGTCATACACACTTACAGTTTTGGATACTGAGCCTCGTCTTTGCTTGCAAGCTGCGACACAATTCTGACGCACAACCCCAAGAGTTTCTGCTGACAGTTTGTGATTATTGGTCAAAGTGTCTGAGGGGCGTTGCTATATATAAAAAAAAAAAGAAGATATAAGGCCGTAAATGTGATTGGTCTGGATCATTCACACAACTAAGGCTGCGTTCAGACTGCAGGCGAATCTGATTCAAATCAGATTCCTTTCCAGATCCCATTTCTAGGACTGACTGTTTACACTGTTTTTTTTAACAAGTGTCCAAATGGGATCTGAGACGCATCTGTCCAAATACAATTTGAAACAACCTCCCGAAGGTGGTTTCAATCTGTTTTGCAAAAATTGGATTTCATGTGATTTGTGACTGTTCAGACTACAAAAGAGCCATCTGGTTTCAGTCTGGATGGGCTGAAAATTGGATTTTGGCTGGCAGTCTGAACGCGGCTTAAAAAGCCTGGGGTTTACGGGGGGGGGGCAAAAAAAAAAGTCACCTAAATGAAGAAGACTTCCTGGACAAGAGGCCACAGGGCGTTTATTGATTGAGTTTGTGCAACAGTGGATAAAACGTGTCCTCAAGTCATGTTGACAACAGTCAAATCTAGTCCGACCCATCGTCCGTCTGTCCGTCCGTCCGGGTCCTCTCGGTCCAACAGGAATGTGATTAACAAAGGCATTACGAGATGTTCAGACATTATGTTCAACACTAGAATGTCCCACATACGTTACACCGGCGCTCCTCTTCTACCTGGAGAGTACTGAAGCGCAATCAATCTCAAGGTGGGGGGTGGGGGGTGGGGGGGGGGGGGGAGAATAAAAGAGCGGCTGGGCGACGCCAAGACGTACCGGAGCACAAACGTTGCTCCTTCCTAGTTCCTCAAAACGGCAGGACTGGCGCACGGAACGAGGGATTTGAGAAAATTCAGGAAGAGACGCTACTCAACTACATTCGTGCCGCACGTGTCCGGTGGAGCTCATCACCTGGGTGGAGGGGGAGGTGGAGGGGGAGGTGGGGGGGATTTGAGGACGGACAAACAAGCGCGACTGCTGTGTGTCTCCTCAGCAACGTCAAGATCCCGGGTGAGTCCCGTCGCCACACCTGGTGTGTAAAGTCACTGAGAAGCGGACGCGACGTCCACATTGACATCAAGAAGGAAGGAATCTCCAAACTGCGTGATTGTCTTACATGCATTATTTCCCCCTGAGCTGTGACCCCCCTGCCCCCCCTCCATTTAAAAATCGGTGGTCCCTTGCCGTGTTGCCGTCCCGATCGGCCCTCCACCGACCACTGGATCTGCTCGTCAGAGACGATGGTTGTTGGGAGATCGATGGCCCGAAGCGTCCTGACACGTTATTGTGCTGATGTCCCCCCCTCCCCCCTCTCCTGGGTCGGGAGGTTCCTGAGTGTGCAAGAGTTTTTGACCACATGACCGGCGGGTCACTTTGTAGAGTTTCCAGAGGGCGAGCTCCGAGGGGATCCGAGGGATGACGGGAGCTGTCTGGGAATGGGAAGTAGAGAGGGGTGTGGGGGGGGGGCTGGTGCGGGTTCCCTTAGGAGCAGGGAGGGTCCTCGGGCGGGGTGAGGGGGCTGCAGGGGGGCACGGTGCTGAGGGAGCGGAAGGCGAAGATGGAGGGGTCGTAGGTGTAGCGGGGAGGTGGACGGCTGCCAGTCAGGTTCTGGGGGAGACAGAGGAGAAGCAAGTTTAGACTGTGCGGCCTGCAAGTGGAAACCTTTTTTTTCCCCCCAGCTGCTGACTGGGTACAAAGATCTTTTTCCTTTACAGTACAAAAAAAATGACAAAAAACGCCTCCTGCAATGTCACCAACAACTCCTGATGAGCTCATTATCAGTGTCTCTGAGCGTTATTTGGTACATTCTATAGCAGGGGTGGGCAATTAAATGACTCATGGACTATTGATATAATGTCTTCAAGTTCGGAGGGGCCGGATTAAAAAGCTTAACGGGCCGCATATGGCCCCCCGGGCCGTAGTTTGCCCATGCCTGCTCTAGACGCACTAAAAATAACAAAATACATCAGCTGGAAACTTTGCCAGTTGCCAGTGCATCTTTTCCCCGAACCGGCTGCAATCTAGTTTCAACTCTTGTCTGGGGGGGGGGTGGGGGGGGGGGGGGTGGAACTCTCCCTCTTATTAATCAACACATTTGCTGGAAGTAGATGCGTACAAAACCTTTTGGCGTATCCCGCACAGCTGGATTTTCTTCGCACTCTCGCCACAGGTTGGCTGACATAAACGCTTTTCCACTCACTCGCTAACAGCCCAGTCTGTGCTGAAACACGAGTAGCGACTCCAGCGGCTAAAATTAGCTCTGGTCATTTTCCTCCCTGGACAGGAAACGACAGGAAATGACTTTGTTGAGCTTGGCAGTGAGTGAGTGAGTGAGTGAGTGAGGCGGCAGCTTTCTCCAGAGGCGAGCTGGCTGTGCGAGATGGGAGCAGATCGGGCGCATGGGACGGATCCTGCACGGTAACGGTATCTCGTGTTGCTACGGCTTCTCGCAGCATCTGGTGGGAATCTTTGCAAACAACGGAGCCCGTGTTACGCGGCAACAAACAACTCCCAACACCACCAACGGTTCTTTTATCATCCGGCGTTTGTTGCGAACGGGCCCCAAAAAAAAAGAAGAAAAAAGCGTGGAAGCGAAAAAACATTACAAAAGCTAGTTTTGAGCTAACGTTACTCGTGTTCTGAGTTTGGGATGTTTTCCGTGGAGGCGCTGCTGCAGCAGGATGGAACCGTGTCGGTGCAGCACCACCAGTCCTGGGATTGGCGGCTGTGGTCACATGATCGACACCGAGGTCTCCTCGCTGCGGTCAGCGCTGGAGGAGCAAGCGTCTCACGTGTCTGGAGCAGAATTGGTATGATATTTTTGGGGGGGGACTTTTTGCAGACGCTCACTTCCCCTCCAGACAGAGCGGTTTAGGAGTTCTCACTTTAGCGTCGCTGTGCACAATGTATCTTCAAACACCTGGAGTATCCCCTCCGGTCTTAGACCAACCAGTATGCTTTGCATTGTTGTTAGCCGCCAATTAAAAAGCACATCACTTCTGAGTTACAGCCGGTGTGAAAGTGCCGCCCGCTTGTGAGGAAACTGCCACGACTGCAGCGTCCGAGCTCACGTCACACAGGCGGCAACTGAGACCGTTGATTAGCTTTGCAGGTCACTTCACACTCGCCATCATCTGGTCCCCATGCTTTCAGAGGGGAGCTTGTTTGATTTCGACTCGACTGGATGGGATTCCTCATTTAGTGTATACATTTGTGACTGTATTTCTTCTACAACAGACACGCAAATGTTTCAGATGTTGTCTTCGTACGAAGTTCGCTTTGAAAGGTAGCAAAAGGGTTTCGCCCAGAGACAAATCAGAGGGGAGCTTTTCAAGACGGACAGGTCAAAGGCAGGAATGGGCAAACTACGGCCCGGGGTCCATATGCGGCCCGTTGAGCTTTTTAATCCGGCCTGCAGAACTTGAAGAAATCATATTAATAGTAAGTAAGTCTTACTACATATCCCACGATATATTCTTTCCTCCCATGAGGTGGCTCACCAAAACACTCCAAATCCATCTGCTGCTGCTCCGGCCCCCTCGCTCAAATTTTAGAACCCATTGTGGCCCCACCGGTCAAAAGGTTTTGCCCACCGCTGGTCAGAGGTGCGGTGCCAGTTTGCATCCACGACCAGATTTACGTCCCATCACTGGTGTTCAGCGGGGAAACCTCGACTATTTAATTTTTTTTTTTTTTTTTTCAAACAAACAGCCTCTGCAGGTCACTCTCTCTCTCATCTCGCTCTCCCTTTTATTCCTGCGCGTCCCTCAAATCAATTCGTCTTCATCCCCCACTCCGCCCGCCCCCACGTCCCTCTTCACAGTGGCTGAAACCAGAGCCCGGCCGCTGCTGCCGGCTGCAGCCTGGGAAGCTCTCATCACTCTGCTCTCCTATTCACCTCCAGCCTCCAGAGGAGAGTGTGGGGGGGGTGGGAGGGCTGCTTCAGCTCAGCGGCACTGTTTTTCCTTCTGCTTCCACACCAAGTCCCCCCCCCCCCCTTACTCCCCTCTCTCTTTAAGACACACACACACACACACACACCGGCCTCCTCCTCGACTCCCATAACGACTCCCATGCTTGAATGCAGCCTCAAAAGCCAGGGCCCCATCCAGATCCAGTGTCTTTCCTGGATCGTGGCCAGGACGCCGAGGGTGGACGGACAAAAAAAAATTAAAAAAAATAAAAAGACGTGGGGAAGCAGGGTTAGAAAAGATGGAGAAGAGAGAGAGAGAGGGAGGGAGGGAGAGAGAGAGAGACGCGGCAGCAGAAGATGGAGTGGACGGAGGCGCCGAGTGCGGGCGAGAACAAACCTGCAAATAGCCGGCGGAACCGGAGGCCCGCTGTGTGTACTCACTTCAAGAAAAACAACAACAACGGAAAGGAGAAGGAGGAGAAGGAGGAGGAGAGGAAGGAGAGAGAGAGAGAGAGAGACAGAGAAAAAAAAAACATCCGCCGACTGGAGCGAGCCCAGCGGCTGCAGACGTCACCGACGGGGACGGCGGCACCGCCGACGGGATGATGACGATAATGAGAAAGATCTCCGTGCATCAGCGGCGCAACAGATAGCAGCAGGCCCGGCCTGCTGCTATAAAAGGAAAATGACTTCATCCTTGGAAACGCACCACGAGGGAGATGCACAACACTCCTCCTCACAACTTCTCCTCTCCGCATCGCTCCCAAAGACTGTCCTCTTTTTTTTTTTTTTCTTACAAAATGTGTTTGTTCTGATGACACACACGCACGCATTTGCAGACGCTCTGCTGCAGTTGGTATTGGAGTGTGCGTGCGTGCGTGCGTGTGTGTGATGAAGTCTCCGCTGACACTATCCCACACAACGCGATAATAACGTCACTCTTCTCACCACACTGCGCCTCCTTCTGGAGTAGCCGCTCTGTGCCAAGACGCTCCGGCCTGTTCCGACACACTTCCCCCGCTCGTTTCAGACTAAATCCAGCCACACACACACACACACACACACACACACACACACACACACACACACACACACACACACACACACACACACACACACACACACACACACACACACACACACACACACACACGGAGCTGCACTGGCGTAGCTACTTAGTTGACTTGACGGAGGGACGGAAAAGTTTCGAAGAAAGTCTCGGTCCACGGCGGCGGAGGAGACTCGGCGAGGGCTGCTGGGATCAAATTGGCTTTTAGCCCTTTTTGCCGCCGCTTGATGAACTGTGACAGCACTATCAGATACTCAGAGGTCTAATGGCTCCGTCGCTCGCAGGGTCCCCAGCAACAAAACCCTGCTGCCAGATGCCGTCCCAGTATGGAGTTGGACGGACATCAAGGTGCCGGAGATGAGACAGACTGGGCTGTTCGGTGGGTGGAGGAGTGTGTGTGTGTGTGTGTGTTGTGGGGGCGGGGGGGAGTGGCCCAGCCCAGGTCTGGAGGGCCATAGAAGGGCCGCGCACGTCGGCGTGCGCCCGTTCAATCAGAGGTGAGCTCTTAACTCTCAGATATGGGCCGTGCAGTCAGCGATTCAGTTGGAGAGTGTCAAGCTCGCAACTCAGAGAACTTCTCAAGGGCTCCTTGACCTTCATGCGAGAGGCGATTGGTGCAAAGCCAATGTATGAAATGTATGTGAAAAAGAGCCTCAGGGGAACTAAACACTAGGTTCTAAACCAGCGGTGGATGGAGTGTTTTGGTGAGCCACCTCATAGGAGGAAAAAATATATCATGGAATATGTAGAAAATGTGCTTTAATGTCAATTGAAAATGAAGAAAAGCATTACAACAAAATCAGTGTCTGCGAAGCCCCACAGTATTGAGCTCTTTATTGAAATGACTCTGATGATGGAATACAACTATTTTATTACTTACTTACAATTTATATAATTTCTTCAAGTTTGGTGGGCCGGATTAAAAAGCTTTATGGGCTGCATATGGACCCCGGGCCGCAGTTTGCCCACGCCTGTTCTAAACACTTTTCACCATGCAACATCAAAGCTGATAAAGAATGAACAAGAGTCAGCATTAAAGTCAGCTCAGGCTGCTTGGGACTAAAAAAAAGAAAGAAAAAAAAAAAGAAAATAATAAGAGAAACAACAGCAACTCAGTTGCAGCAATAGTAGCAATGTTGCGGTGATTCTGCGAGGCTGTTTAATCCACAATTACAGTCATTTTCCCAGACACAAAACAAGAAGCTGGGAATTCCCCCCTTTAGTATCACCTGTGTGAACAAACTGCCGAGTACCACAAATTGTACGTCTTCATCGTGCTGCCGCACAAGGAGGGCTTTAGTGTGTCGACTGCAGGAAAAAAATCAGCTGAAAACATGAACTCACCCGGATCTTTATGGTCCGTGTTTTCCCTCCGCAGTTCTTCTTCAGCAGCATCTTCTGCGGAGGAGCAAAAAGCAAAAGAATTAAGTATAAGTGCAGCTTTTACGATCGGGAGAAAAACAAAACAAACCAAAAAAACGTGACAATGTTGGGCATAGCCCAAAAAATCACGGTGAGATTAACTTGGAAAACTGACGCTGCAAATGCTGCCGATGGCTTTATGCTAGCTGGATCTAATCCCAGCGGCTGGGAACGGTTGTTTCATCAGCGACTTGGCAGCCAATTAGCACGCAGGCCTGGGTGATCAAGGAAGTGAGGCCAATCCAGCCGTCTCCCTAAAACCAAACAGTCGTTCGGCGAAGCTTATGCAACATCCTGCCTCCCAGACCCCTCTGTGTCCACGCCGGCTGAGTATTCTCAAAAAAAAAAAATAAAACAGTAAGGGGGGAGGGAGACGGGGGGGGGGAAGCGCACAATCATGGAATTGTCTGGAATCGGGGGCGTGGGGGGGTTTAACCCTCCGAGGGGGGGAGGGAGCGCAGCAGAGAGAATGGAAACACAAGACTCCTGCTGTTGTGCACTTGCCCTCACGCTCACCTCCTGCTCACCCCTTATCTCCCTGTTATCACTGACACCGCAGCGCATGTGGGCGCACCGTGTGATGCAGCCAGGGTGAGCAGAAGTAAACAAATCGAGAGATAAAATAAATACGGCAAATGTTAATACGGACGCTCGGCTCTGCCTTTTCCGCTTATTTTTTGTATTTTTTTTCCCCCTCGCCGCGAGAGAAAAGTCTTCCCAGCGACTCAATCCAGCCCCCCAAAAAATCGGGAGCGCGAGTTGAGTCATTCCCTTGCTAAACTTTGATGGGCCTACGTCGTATCGAAGTGGTGGTGACTCATGACTTTGCCCGCCCACCTTCGCCTCGCACCGGCCTCACTTCAGACTCAACACGTCGTGACCGCTCAAGAAAACAGGCCGTCGGGGGTTTGTGATGCATGAAAACGACAACTGTGTGTGTGTGTGTGTGTGTGCGCGTATGTGCAACGGTGAACGTTAAATAACGCCCTGGATAAACGTTTTCCCGTTCTTAGGAAAGTCTAAAAAAAAGTGGGTTTACCGAAGAAAAAAAAAAAAAAAAAAAAAAACGACCCACGTGTTTTCAAATTTGAGTCATTGAAGGGACCTGCATGTAAATCCGGATTTCTGAATCACTTTGTAGTTTACTAAACTAATCTTGTTTTCACATTGCCCTTTATAACTACGGCACATTTTCCCCATTGATGGATTAACATTCCCAAATTACTCCCATCACCACCGCAACTCCAGTAAAGCGGCTTTACTCTTTAGAAAAAAAAAACCCTCTCTTTTGATCCCAGGGAAACAGCCTATTTAGCCCTCTGTTTGCAGTCTCCTGCTCAAACCATGCTTTGTTGGACCTTCCACATTCTTTCAAGGAGACAAAAGCAAGGTGGTCTCAGAAGGCGGAGCCAAAACCAGGGAGAGGCATCATTGCATTTGCAGCACAGGGAAGCAGAAGTAGGGAAGGCTGAACGCTGACAGGACGGAGACGCACATTATTACTGTTTAACTGGGAATTTTACATAATGTGGGACTTTGTGCCCTCTGGAGCTGAACTTGTCTCTTGTTTTAAATCTAAAATACCTCATGTCGGGCCTTTGTACAGCCTCTGTGCCAGGGGTTTATTAAAGTTTATCAAATGTCCTGGGAACTAATTACTAACCAGCACTAAAGCTGCTGTGTAGCAGGCGTGTGTTGTAGCAACAAAGTTACAAAGTCAGACCAAGAAGAAGGTCCTGCTGAAGACAAACACCAGAGCCTGATGTGGCAAAACATCTTCCAGGCTCTCCACCGCCTCCAGTATACAGAAGTTCTGGCCCCCCAACATCTAAATAAGGAAGAGTCAATGCTGCGAAACCGGAGAGAAAAAAAATCAACCCGAACTCCGTCTCGGCAAAATCAGCTCCAATCGCCGGCCAACGTCTGTCCAAGCTCCATCCACTGCGTTCCCATGGAGCTGAAACTTTATTTTTTTCTTCGAACGAGGCCTCTCGCGAAAGGCGCGTCCATCGCCAGTGCCGTCGCAGCCGAGACGCCCGAAAGCAGCCGGTGTGGCGGCGAGAGGTTGCGAGAGGTGGCAGCCCTCCTGGCTGGAGGTTGTCCAGCTAAAGGGTTAAAAACCCACTGGAGTTGTGTCTGCCGGCTACCTCTGTAGGCCCCCTATTGTATTCCCTGCTGCACCTCCCATTCCACTTGACTGATTGTGCACACACACACGCACAGACATGCACATAGTGTGACAATACACACACACACACACACACACAAGCACATGCACACTGATACAGCAACAAACTAACAGCCAGGAGGATGTTCACATACACACACACACAAAGATGGGCGAAGGGAGAGACGCATATACCCCAGCCTCTCTCTCTCTCTCTCACACACACACACACCCTCTTTATTTCTGTGCTGCAGCCGTCTCATTGCTGCCTGCTGGCTCTCATCATCTGCTCTTTCCTTCTTAAAAAAAACACACACAAAAAAACTGTGGACATATGGAACCCCTGAAACCTGCAGTTTCTCCCTCAGCACGCACACACACACACACACACACACACACACACACACACACACACACACACACACACACACACACACACACACACACACACACACACACACACACACACACACACACACACACACGCGCAGTGGGCCAACAAGTCTATTGGATTTTAATGATTAGTGGAGCGGCTTCTCCATGACTCATTAGCGGCTGTCGTTTTTCTGTTGTTTATTTAATCCTCTCCTTCTGCCTCCACCCCTCCATCATTTCCCCTCGCTTGCCAGCCTTTTGTGAGAAACGGGGGCGGACATCTGCCGTCCATGCCTCCCTCGCCTTCATCCCGCTCCAGCCAGACCACCGAGGTGGCGAGTGTCCGGCTTATAGTGGAGGGAAGACTTTTGTTTGCTGGTGGAAGCGTGCGCGATTGTGTGGGCCGTGTGTGTGCGTGTGCGTGCGTGTGCGCAGGGTAGACGGCCGGGACATCATTGTACTCTTTGGACACGGTGCTCCTGCTGTCAGTACAGTATGAGACGGTCACTGAGCTGATCGAGACTCGTCTTCTCCGGCAGTGCAGTGGCCAGAGAAACAATAAATGATGCAATAATGTTGCCAATTAAGGTTCTGATTCTAACTTTTGTTAATGTGCCGGTGTGGAATAAATTCATTGTTAATACTCTAACAGGCCATATGGCAGTGCTCTATGAACCCTGGGGAGAAGCACTTGATGAAACTACTTTGATGGTTTCTATGAGATTTGATGTGTAATAACTTGAGCCTATTGTGACTAGCTGAACTTTGCAGGTGTGCCTTCAGCCAGAGGTGACTAATTACAAAAGGAACCACAACCACGAGGTGTGCGCCTGGATCTGGCAGCACCCACCTGTTGCATCTTCTCCAGGTCCAGGCTGGGCCTCCCCGGCTCTCCGCCGAAACTGTGCCGATACTTCCTGTAAGGTGCCGACTGCTCAAAGTGGGTGAGGATGATGGGCCGAGTCGCCGGCGGCACCACCTGCAGCTGAAAGCGCATGGGGGACTTGAGGCTCCGTGGCGGGCTGGAGCTGAAGAGGACGGGGCTGGGCGAGGCGGCCAGGCGGGCGCCGGGCTCCACCAGCGGCCTGGCCGGGGCGGCCGGCGAGCCGCAGCCGCAGAGGTCCCGCACCTCCTCGTCGCTGGAGGCGCCGCTGTGGTGGTCGGCGTGGCGCTGGGGGAGGGCCGACACCCACTTCCTGTTGTCGCCGCAGCTGATGCGCTCCAGCTCTTCCTCCGAGGAGTGGCGGTCCAGGTTGGCGTCTAACAGCAGGCGGAGGCGCCGTAGCCGTGCCGGGGAGAGGGGACCCTGGTTGTGCTGTTGGCTGGTGGCCAAAGGGGTGAGGGCACAGTTCCTTCTTCGCTCTGCAGGGACAGCATCATCATCATCATCATCATCGTTTCCATTACATTTTTTTGCAAAATAAATGCGATATTTCTAAAATTTCGACATAGAATTTCGATTGCAATTTGCAGGAAGCTAGCTGTAATTCTCGTACAAATCTCGTCCCGCGAGATTTACGACAATTACGTTTGCGTATGTTTGCTCATGTTTGTTTGCTGTCAAGAATGATTGTTATATTTTTCTCTTTTCCTACTTGTAAAAAACATTCTCCTCCGTCCAAACACAATGCGCAATTTTCACTTGAAGTGAACTGGTGAACCGGTTTTATTGCGATATTTAGGTTTTGCGCAATTCTAGGGGCAATGGAAACGTGGCTATGGTCATCATCGTCGTCATCGTTATCATCATCATCATTATCATTGTCATCATCATCACCTTTGTAATCATTATCGTCGTCGTTATCGTAATCATCATCATCTCCATGTTGTCGTCATCGTCATCATTATCGTCATCGTTGTTATTGTTATTGTCATCATCATCATCATCATCATTATCGTCAACGTCATCAGCGGTTACTCAGAAGAGGAAGGGTGATATCTGAAGAGTGTAAAAAAAAGAGGGCGCTCACCTCTGTCAATCTGTGCCAGCTCCTGGTTTTCTCCCTCCGAGTCGTCGCTCTCCCCTCCCTCTCCACTGCCATGGTAGGAAATCTGCGGCATTGAGGGGAGTGGATCAATGAACTGGGTGACGTGAGATTATGGAACAGGGGTGAAAGATTAAGCGCGGGACAATCAAGCAGTGTTTTGCAATGTTTGCCTTGGGGGGCACTGGGCACCGGCGACGCCCACAACTTGTTTTCAACTAACAATACGCAGGAAGTTCATCCTCGCCGGCAGCACAAACAACAGTAGCCAGACAGACTTTGACTTATTTAGCATCGGCCCGTACATCCGTCCAAATGTGTTAAAGGTTCAACAAAGAACAGCGGTTTTTGTTTGTCTGTTTGTTAGCTGAAGACTATGAATGTATGAATGTGAGTAGTTAGTTAATTGCGTCTATGTGGGAAAAAAAGAGATAATGAAAGGATAGAAAGTGTAACTAATCTTTGAATCTGGACTCTTTTTGGTCTTCTTTTTCATACACTGCTCAAAAACAGGGCAGCCCAGGAAACTGGGTAAGGGCCTTTTGCAGGGCGCATTGTCAATTAAGTTTCCTTCAGGCTATTTTCTGTTCCCATAACGTGACACATTCAGGCCCCCTTCAAATCAATTCATCGTACCGACCAATGGCGACAATGCAGAAACCCTGCAGACCGCGATGCTAAGAGTTAAGTAATGCGCCCCACACTCAGTAATTACCACTCCGAGGCCTCGCTGTGCAGCTGCCATCTGCGCTTGTGTGGGTGTGTGTACCCTCACACACACACACACACACACACACACACACACACACACACACACACACACACACACACACACACACACACACACAGTCCTCCCTTCTACTCTCTAATAAACACAATCAAAATCACACACACACACACACATCCTCTTTTTTTTTTATCTGAAGCACTTAAAAAAAGCAAAGGAAGGGAAGGAGAAAAGCAGCCAGGGCCTCAACAAGGGCAGGCTGTATTCAATTTTTGTCCTGAGTGAATTCCAAAGTATATTTTCCCCAATTGTTCCCTGTGTGCTTTGGTTGGAGAAAGTATTCAAAAGAGCCGCAGCTACATGTCAAGATTTAAATTGCTGCGTGTCAAAAACACTGTGAACCGGTCTCTCAAATCAGTCCACAGCGACCGACAAAGGAGTTTCTTAAAACTATGCAATAAAGAGCACGCTTTCCAGTTCGATTTGTGGTTAAATGATTTAAACACGGTGCCCAGAAAAGAAAAAAATATCAGTTAGAAACAGTACGATTTAAATATATATACATTAAATATATTCCCCAAATGGTGAGATCGGCGTTAAGGACACTGTATCGACATGGTTGTTGAATATGTGCTGACCTGAGAGCAGCCTGACTCAGTAAACAAGCTGTGGGACAGATTCTCAGGGGCAGAGCCAATGTCGGGAGAGGAAAAAAAACACACACACAAAACACGCACGCACACACACATTTGACAAGTCTCAAATTAAACAGCTGAAGTTCATGCACACAGCAGAAAACAAAACTGCTCTGAGGAACAACTGTGGGAATAAATGCATCCTGGCGAGTGGCTGGAGTGAACCCTCGAGTGAGTTATTGTTGGGCTGCATCCACAAAACAGCTGAAGCCCCATTAAAGGCAAAACTCGGAATCGCTTCAAGGGACTTAAACAAAAACAGAGACCTACAGTTGTTTCATGCGCAGGATCAAGAAAGGTTTACGCTGATATATCCAAGAGGATATTCCTCTTGTTATTCTAAATCATGAGTTGGGATTGCAGAGGGCTATGCTAAGAAGCAGCTGGAAAAAGATGACTCACGACGGCAGGCTGGGATGTTTGGATACTTTTCCCGAATGGATATTTCCATCCTCAGTTTGGCCTTGCCACAAAAAAAACAACAAAAAACAGTGACAAGTACCCACTTAAGGTCAGAAAACAAGCAGATTTTGATGCGTTGCGCCGAAGAGGTTAAAAATGCAGGAACACGGCAGAAACGTGAATGTGGTGCAGTGGCGCGGCAGATGGAACGGTTCCTAAATCCTTTGGGTTTATCTCAAGTATCCGTCTGGTCGAGAGCCCACAGAAAGAGTTTGGAAGGGGAGGCGAAACTCGGAGGGCGACTGGGCGAACCATCAATCTCTTTCATTCAAGTCCGATCTGTTACAACTGGGATAGGTTACTTGAGGCTTTCCAATAGCGCATGCCTCTTTACCCGTAATGGAAGTTGACTGGTTATGGAACGCCGTCAATTGGTGGCTGGCTGACCTAGATTTCCAGAGTTGACATCTGAGCTATCCAGCTGCTGTTCGAAGGCTATCAGTGTGGAGTTTGTTTGTTTGTTTCATTGTCCGGCGCGCTCGACAAAATGTCAGGCAAAGTGACCCTTCCTTCCCCTCAGCGCCGTCTCAGAGCCTGCTGTTGATGATTACCACGGAAGCGTGGCACGGCCGCAGCCAACTGTCCCGATATGGACTGATGTCAGACGGTACAACGCTGCAACTTTGTGTTAATGTGTTTCAGCGCCTGCCGCTGTGCGCCGCAGAGTCTGGGATACTCATTCAGGCCGTGACGCACGACAACTTTAATACTTTAAAGCTAGCAGCACAGCGGACTCTTGTTTTTCTGCGACACATTTACCGCCACTGAATTAACCCTGCGTGCCATCTTTGAAATCTCCAAACCGCAACGTGTGTACGGCAAACAACTGGTTGGTTTTGTTCCCAGTTTTGTGATGGACTAAACATTCAAACCGGGGGGTTTCTTGAACAGGGGAATTTGTGATCTGATAGCTGGAGTACTCTAACTATCGGTGTAAGAGCGCAGGCCTCTGCACGTGTTTTCTGTAAACTACATCTGATATGGTTATTGCTTTGACAGGGCAGACGACAACAAATACCGCTCTGCCGAGATGATGTAAAGAATCTGTTCGGACAGGCTGGCGGAGGCCACAGTGGGTTTTTACTTGTCAGCTCTCTGTGTTCACAGGTAAACACAACTTAGAAGTCCCAGTAGCTTTATGAAGTTGCTTTTATTTCAGTCGCTGCTGAATTATTACTGTGTATTAAGTCTGGGTTGCATCGCTCCACTCCACAGAAAACTTATACACATATTGTCAACCCCCATACATGAGCATCGAAACTGGCCCGGACGCATGCTTGTTGAACAAGCCTGTTGGCGGAGCGAGCCACATCATGACGTGAGTAAACAAACACGTCTCAATCAAATGTTTTGAGCAGTGCCGCCCACATGCACACCCGTAGCCACGCGCTTGTTAGTCATTAGCGCAACACTCAAAGTGAAAGCAAACTGTGTTGCCTGGTACATGTTTAAAATGTTACTCGATAGGCTGGATGGAAAAGTGGTAAAGCCAATGACGAAACGATTGGGATATTCAACTTTTGGTTGAAATTTATGGAAAACGTAAAAGGTTTATGCTACAGTGATATTACATCATGAGGGCAGGTAATCTAAGTAGACGTGCAACAATACTTTTTTCATCTCAAACAAATTGGTTAAATAACAGCTGGTGTCAACATCTCAAATAACTTTAACTGTCTCTGTGTGTCTGTGAATTAATAACTTTGTTAGTGAACAGCGCGTTATGAAAGAAGTACTAAAACAGTTAACAGTTGGACGTGTGCGCTCAAAAGTTCCAAGAAGGTCAATTACATTTCATGCGTAAAGTTTATAGCGCATTTTTGGTACATTAAAAAAAACAACCATCTGAAAACTGAATATCCTGAACTTTTTGTGAGTAGTCGCTGACTAAAACCAAACTGTGCTCCTTAATTATCATTACGAGCTACAATGCGTGACACATATTAAAATGATGTTTGAGCAGCTAACTGAAACCTGAGGAAATGTCGCTACAAAGGTGAGAGAGACGAACTGAAAGTTTGTTCTCAGCTACGTTGGTGGTGGATGTACGAAAAAACAATAGAAACAATTGCTTATTAAATCTAACACGATGCCATGTGACCCAGTTTGGTCTTTAACTTGCATGCATCAAGTGCAGTGTGACATTCAGAGAATTTAACTCAGACAAACATACAGAAACTTGCATGTCAAATGGGCCGGTTTTTGCATAAATGAATAAGTATGAGCTTGAGACTTTAATGGGAATTAAAGTGCTGAGACGCCTATGCGAGGTGAAAGTAAGTGCGTGAGTGAGGCGAAACACGGACAAAGCTTTGTGTGTTTGTGTGTCAAGAATGGTTGAATGAAATCCTTGTCAGTGCCTCGAATCTCTGAGCAGCTTGCTAAGCTGGATCAATGGCAAAGTCACAGTGTGTACAGGCGCGCGCGCGCACACACACACACACACACACACACACACACACACACACACACACAGGCTGATTCACACACGTATCAGCTTTGCTCTGTCCTTCCACAATGACAGGGACACTGTCACACCCCATTCCGCCCTCTCATGAAGACACACAGACACGCTTGGTTGTCTCTCTCTAGACTCGCAAACACACAACTCTCTGAGCTGCCACACCGTCTCCCAGACATTTAGCCTTTTTAACCAACTATCCAGAAATGTCTGATTTAGGTGACTTGTCCTTAAGCACGCTGAAACTTAAATATTGTTTGAGCAATTTTTTTTTTTTTAAAGAAGAAAGATTAACCTTTAATACTCCCCGGAGGGAAAAACCATGTGACGAGTCAACAAAACAGGGCCATTATGTGGCAATGAACCTGTAAACTAAATCCACCAAAACCATAATCAGTCAACTTGCTCCACATAAAAATATGGAACAGTTGAAAAAAAGTGGACTTAAAGGTGAAGGATTAATTACTTCATTGTAGAAAAATAGACAGGGAAACAGAATACTGCTCAAGCAGGCTAGGGTTTGTTCAGCTTTACCAGAACAGCAAACCCTTGAGCAAATATTTGCACAAATTAAGAAGTACTCCATAACTTTTGGGGGGGGATCTAAGTCTGGGAAAATAAATCTGACACGGGAAATATTTGATACAGCTTACTGGCAGAAGCATAGGCAGGAAAAAATGCTTTGGAGGACAAGTTTATTCTGAACTCATAAATGTGGCACAAAAAAGTCAGATAAGTGACCTGTTCCTATAACTTTGTGCTTCCAAATAGAATTCAATGCGAGCGCAACAAGTCCTTGCAACACTCACAACTTACTTTCCCCATCACCGTGTTCACTTTCAGCGGTCAGGACCAGACCAGTGAGCAAGGCAGCGAACACAAACAAAGGAAGACAAGAGCCATGGCACACTTTCCTTAGCCAGGCCTTTGTAGTGGGGGGGACTCGGGCACAAAATGGCTGCCATGCGACAGTGCAGTTGGGGCTGATGCACAATATCACTGGTGGATGGATGGAGCAAAGCAAGTGACCCATGCACAACACAATTGACCCCTTCTACTCAGCAGAAAAACAGGGGCATTATGCAAACGGGGCAGGCAGGAGCAATTAGGGAGCGTTTAGATGGAGACGCAGAAGATGAGGCCATGGATGTTTGCAGCATTAGTAGTGCTTAGAAAAAGTTTACTGAGGTGCTTTATTTTTTTTTTTACTTTCAGCGTCACACATTCACTGAGCTTCCACTGAACCATCTCAGGGCTGGACCAATAATCAGACATGGATTTGATGGGGAAGGATCCCTTTGCACAGCTGGACACTTTGTTGTCTGAGTTCAATGATAAAAATTCATGCTAGGTCTTTAGGCCATCTGTGATGGAACTGCTGCCACAAGGTAATGATATCTTAACAGCTGTGCTGCAAACATTGCATAGAACGTTTGGTTGTTGCCCATCATTCAGGGTTCTTAAAGATGTACAGCTCTGCCAAAGGCATTCAAACAGACTCATTCAGAAGTCGAGTTAGAAACTTGTGTAGCGTTATTTATTAATTACAGTTCCCATAATATGCAGTTTCACTTTATCAATGTTTTCTGACAATACTCCAAATTTCATGGTCTTCAGTGACCCTCCAGAAATGGAAAAGAAAATCCCTATTGTGCAAAAAAAAAAACACAGTTATGGGGACAAACCAACCCCCTTGTGACATCACAAAGGGCTGTGACACCTCATTTACCTCTTGTAGGTTAATGTCAACACCACAACCTGCTGTTTAATCTGCCCTCAGTAATGTACCTTGTTTTAGTCCCCTGTCAAACACATGTTGGGTCCAACACCCTCGTCAGTATTAGCAGGAAGCTACAACCAAGTGGTTTTTATTGCAAGCTGCCAACAGAGGGCTAATTAAATATGCTGTTTTCTGGAGATTGTTTGCATTTTTATCATAATTACTTGTGCAAAGCCGCTCTACTGGATTCCGGGACTACAAATAAAGATCTGAAAGATACAAGATACAATAAGGGACCTTAAAAGGTGTCATCTAGACACAGATGGCAAATCTGGATTGTGCCAGACAACACGTTATGGTTCAGCCTGGCCGTGCTTACGTGTTATTGTAAGTTTGTTGACGTGCTGCATGTTGTGCCGATGCGTTTCCTGCAACGGTCAATCTGTGGCTACTTCCTGCAAACATCTGTCTGGGAAGACACGGCGGGGCGAAAAATTCCTTGTGACATGATAATGAGCGGGTTGAGGTGGCTGGCAGCAGAAAATAACCATCAAGCCATGCGGAGAAACACGGCCACACTGGTGGAGGATGGGGGGGGCATGTTCAATCGACTGCTGTGTGTCTTGCGAGTTGTGTGTGTGAGTGTTTAAGAATAGGGGAGAGTGTAAATTAACTTAATATAACCCTGTTGGAGCCAGGTTCACACGGAGTGTCATGCTGATGCTGGTGCAGTTCTGTCCTCAGGCATCCCCTGGCTTTTGTGACTTAAAGTATAGCATAGTATACGTTTTGTTTTTTTAAGAAACGATGATAGAAGAATTTTATGAGTCTTACATTGCCTTGTGAAAGTGAAAGTGTAAGGAAAGAGCTTTTTACTTGTATGACTCTGCATTGTCTAATAATACAACCCAAACCCAATAAGGAAAGACTGGCCCTCGGTTAAATGGCAAACATGGTAAACGTCAACGTGGACGGTGGTATTAGTGGTTTCTGCAACCGTTACCTTGAAGCTGTCCGGTTATGGAATCAGTGACGTAAGGCTACAAGCGAATAAGTCACAAGACGAAAAACTAAAGCTGAAGTATGTCGTTGAAAATTCTATTAGTCGTCTGATTTTATCTTCGTTTTACAAAGCACAACTGTGTCCGTGACTATTCAATTACTCACACACACCCATGAACAGTCATTCAATAACATGCAGGCAGGTGATTAAAACTTACCTTGAGGTGGAAGGGATGGATCTCATTCAGCGAGTGTCTTCTTAACTTCTTAGTCAGCGTCTTTAGCATTGTTACCGAGTAGCTTATGGGCTAATTATCGCCGGCGTATTTGCGTATTTTGTTTAATGTCTGTCTTGCGTGACGTAGCAAACACTTTACTCATTTAAAACAGCACACTGGACCTTCATTTGGCTATAAACATCGTGTGCGGCTCGGTCTAACAAGTTAGCCGGTACGTTACGGCGACATTGCGTTGAACTGCGTAGTTGTGTCGCGCATTTAAAAGGCTCTACGCAGCAAATTTATGATTTCCCGACTTCATCGGCGCTCGTCTTCTCCTTCTTCTTCTCCTTCTTCTTCTTCTGCTTGTTCGTTATGTTTGCGTAGAGTCGTCAGGAAGCGAACTCACCGTGGCTCCATTCATACGTATTTTGTGGATTAAAAAAAAAAAAAGTTTTCTTTCTTTCTGTCTTACTCTCTTTTTCTTTTTTGTTTAGAAAAATAATAATAATGTTGATAACGTCAACTTGTTCGCATTCACACACACGTACGCTCTCTCTCTCTCTCTCACACACACACACACACACACACACACACACGCACACACATACACACGGCCGAATGTACACCAGCTGCACGAGCGCTCCGAGGTGCCTCCTCCGGCCCGAGTGTGACCGCTGATTGGCCGAGCCTCCAAGTGACGTCAGCCCGTGCTCCCGTGCTCCCGTTCTCTCCCTCCCTCCCTCTCTCTCTCTCTCTCTCTCTCTCTCTCTCTCTCTCTCTCTCTCTCTCTCTCTCTCTCTCTCTCTCCCTCTGGGAGGAGGGCTGAATTTAAAGTCATATTATCTCTTCTGTTTACCTCCTCTTTCTCCACATCGCAAACATTTAAATGGAATCATAAAGTCACACAAGAAGCACGGAATAAATACCAGAACCATCCTGTTTGTAACCACGTGATTCATCAACTGTTATGAGGCCTCGTCATAAAGTGAGTGGATTGGAATAGCTACAAACTAGTGTAATGATTCTGTTTGCGTTGTGTTGAAAAGCCCTCAAAGCTGTTGCATTCAGCTATGTAGCTACTGTGTGCATCTAATTTAATATTGTCTATGCATTTTAAATTCATATGGAGTTGATTTTGGGGTCATGTTAGTTCAATGATGGAAAAGCCAATTAGCTGTTAACATCATTACATTTTTAGATCACCCTTTTAAGGTATTTGTAAAGTGATTGATAACTTAAGCTGTGAAAAGAGTGACGCACATTTCATGAAAACAAAATTCATCAAGCGTTAGACAGGTTACCTTCTATTCATTCTTGGTAAACACTTTTTTATTCATTACAATTCATCACAAATTGGTGGGCTTTGGCCACGTAACAGTGTAATGTAACAGTGGACTACAATTGTTAAAAAAAAAAAAAAAAGAAAAAGAAAAAAAAGTTAGGGTTACTCAGGATGACTTTGAAGAAACTAACCAGATTGGCACTGTTGAGACAAATACACAATGAATGCTTCAGTGATTCATAAAGGAAAGACGTGGGCCCCAAAAAATTCCTTTGGTTTTGTTTTTACTCTTTTACCAAGTGTGTTTACACAATGAATTCTTGAGAAAGCAGCAGTTTCACTCTCTTTCCATCTCAACATTTAAACATATGCATTTTTAGTTCTTCAGTCCTCCAGCGACTGAAAAACTCAGCCTTGTACTCCAGCTGCAACTAACATCCATATTGTCTCATGAAAGACGAGCGTCACAGAGAGACAGAGGCAGAAGTGAAGGAGGCGAGTATGTCAGGTATAATTGGTGTAAGTGGGGCATCCAGTTTCAGTGATGTCATTCTGTGCAAACACGGCCTTCTCCAAGATGCACATCCTGCAGGGCAGCTGCGTTTGCTCTTCTCTTTCTCCCAATAGTAAAAAAAAAAAAAAAAAACCTTTATGTGGCCTCATGCTCCTAAAACTAAATTGCAATTTACTTTGTGTGAGTGAACCCTTAGCAACAGATAATCAGCTTAAACGTAACGTTTTCCACATACATTAACAGCAGTTTTTAGACTTATATGGTATTTCAAGCGCTTTCTCTCCGAGCTGCTGTTAAACCAGCAGTCTGCTGTGCCCCTCAAAGCCTCTGGATCACATTTTTTTTTTTTTTACAGGGTTATATGTTTGTTTGTTTGTTTGTTTGTCTTGCACCAGAAGCTTTCTCCCATGAAACCTCTGGTCATTGACCTGGTAAACTTTCTGGGGAGCATGTGACTTGGCTTCAGGTCATGCTCAATGCAAATCCAATTTGCTGCTGAATATAGCCGACGGGGCAGCATTACCCAGCACTTCAATCCAGCGCTGTGCATTCTAACGTGTGTCAGCTACTCTAATAATAATGTACACACGATGGCTTTCGAAATATGCATTGACATCTAAGTGTATGGATTTAAGCTTTTACAAACATTTAAACTCTACAGGAGACTGCCACAATTGTTTGGACGCTCCTTTTGTTTGACCACGCGAGGGCGCTCTTTGCTCTCGTTTGGAGGCCAGGAATAAGTGGATTACGCCAAAGCAGCGTTCCTGGATGGTGCAGAGTCACAAATCTCTTGAACATCGTGGCATGTGTGTGGCGGAGCTGTGGGCGGCGCAGAGCAGAAGTGACTAATGCGTTATTATTATCATCATTATTATTATTATTTTTTAAATAACTGACATAACAGGGCGATTCCACTGAAGAGGTAGAAGAAGTGTTTTCTAAAGCGATCCCCCACCCACGTTGAAGACCAAGATCAGTTTAAAACAATTCTGGAAACAAAACAAGACTTCAAGATTGAGCTTTTCGTTTGATTTCGGACCAATGTAAAGACACTCTATAATGCAAAATATACTTTTTTGTATTATAACACTAAAGTACATCTCTGTTGTTGTCCGGGAACTCCTTAGAAATGAGAAAGGTCCTTATTTGCTTCTATTGTTTGGTCCATCTTTTAGAAAGTGGAAATCAGCCCTTTGTGATGTCACATAAGGGTATTGGCACCTCTCAGCCCAGCAGTTTGTGTGGACTGTTCACCTAGTGTGCAGGATGGAAGATATAAACATGAAAACATGCAAATATGAAGGAGCTTTTAGGATTCCACTTAGAGAGATAAATCCCGTACAAACGTCTCTAAATCCTTGTTATTAGCTGTGGGGTCAGAGAAGCAGAATGCCTCTGCTCAAGCTGTTAGCGGTGGTGTTGTTTGCTCTCTGCTGGCAGCCCACTGACACTGCAGAGGCCGCTGACGTAAGCAGGCTCTACCTGGCAGGAAGTGTCCCTCTATGGGAAGAAGAGGTGTGGAAGGCGTGGAAGGTTCATTCCTTTCTGACACCTCCACGACAACACAACACACACACAAAGAAAATGTATTTTATTTTTAATTTTTTACAAATGTTAGCTCACCAGGTTGCGCAGTCATTTCTCGTTGGAGGAATTTCTCCCACTTATTCGGAGTAAAGTTTAGTCATTTGTTTTTATTGCCACAGCAAGTAATAGAGGTTGCGGTCAGAGTTCAGTGTTGGGCCATTGTCCGCTCATTGCTTTTTTTATTCTTACATCGAGAATGCAGGCAAGAAAGGCAGCAGCAGCCATTGTTTTGTTCATTTTGTTACAAGTAAAGAATAAATGGACAAAGAAATGCGACTCTTCGCTTGGACAATGGATGCTATCGCATCCCTGCGTGAATTCACTTCCTCGGTGCCTTAGTATATAGTTATACTAATATATAGTATGTTTGATTTGATTTTGATTAATTTGATTTTGTTAGATCAGCTTGGACATTAAAGATACAGCAAAGAAAAGGACAAATGGCCACTACAGAGAGAAAATATAATAGAAGAACAGAGAGAAGACTACGTCATGCATGAAACAAATGCAGTGAAGAACACGAGAGAAGAAAACTCAAGTGAAAGCTGGACCTGGAAGACGTAACATTAGCATGAAGAATAATCAGTGAAGAGAGGAAAACAGGGTGGACCGCAGCTGAGAGCAAAGAGGGGAGGAGGGGAGTTAGATGGAAAGGGGAAGAGGAACAGAAACTGAGGAGGGGCTTGGTATACAGTTTGGTGCTGTGACACAAGACTCCTCCTAACCCTGCCGCCGTCCCGCTTGCCAAATACGTCTTGCGTCCAGGAAACGGTGCTGCGCTCGTGTGCCTCACGACGGTTGCACAATCAGAGGGGCTGCAGGGCCCAGGAGTGGCGGTGCGAGCATCCACGGTGATGTCAGCCTTTCCTCTTCCCTTCTCTGCCTCTCCCTCGGCCCAAACTCTGCTCAGCGTGGCTGAAATAGCCGATGACGAACCAGCCGGCTGACCTCTGAAGCGTCACCGCGTCTGTTTTTAGCCCCTGCAAACGGCCCACTTGGCCTTGGAAGTCCTTGTCTCCCTCTCCAACGCTGCCGCCCGCCTCGCCCACGCTCTCCCCTGGATAGCGGCGCACGGCCACAGCCTCTCCTCCTCCCGCCTCCACTGGCCCCCACCACTACCACCCCCCGCCACTTTTCCCTCACCCACTGACCCACTGGCGGAAAAGCGTGGGGGCCATCCGTGCTGGAGAGGTCGCTTTCAGGCTCCCGGGCTGCTATTTTTTATTTCTTTAATTTAAGCACAAGTTGTGACTTAAGCGAAGCTGTTTGCCGTCACCACACTGGCTCCTCGGTGGAATTTTACTGGCCACCGGTGTTTCCCCCTGGCTAAATACAGTGATATAAAAATTCATTCACAGTAATATGTGTCATTGCTTGTCAGTGAACTTGCCAGGAATGCAAGAGTGCCAGCGCACAAGAAGAGATATTTGCTCAAGGTGATTAAAGTTTGTGTCTGATGTAACCAAAAGGTTTCTGTTATGTCAAACACGTCCATGAATGTGAAACCTTTGCTTGATATGAGTTTCTGGTACTGTGGAACAACAACATAAATCATTATTATGAACACACTTTGCGTCAGTCAAATCACAGATTATAGAATACACTGGCTATATCTCTGTCCACGATCAGGTTAAAGGGAGGACAAAACTTAACCTCAAGGCCTCGTGATGAGAAGAACTGATCTTTTTTTTATGCTGAGTGACTGGAAAGATGATGACCTCACAGGGGGGGAAAGGAGAAATGATCTCATTTTCAGGTGGAAAACGCTGCTAAAGATATTTCCTTTGACATCATGCTCATCTTGTGCCCCGTGTTTGTCTTCCTCTGATGCAACGCATTAGATCAGAGAAAAGCACATTCCTTTCCATCCGCTTTTGAACGCAAGCGAATGACCAATTGACCATAAACCACGGAAAGCTTTCTGCAGACCGTTGCCTTGGTCTACTCCCTGTGTGTAAATGTCAGCCGCATCACGGCGGCTGTTGCTGGTCCTTTTTCCTCTGCAGTTGCCTCTGCTTGCGTGCAATTCCAGTCAGAGTCTGTTCTTTTGAAATAAAAGTGTGTTGAAACCGTGGTTTCAAGATGGTTTTAATTATCTACATCTGTGCCGCAAACCATCTCTCAGTAAAAAACGTCAACCAAGAATTTTTAGATTACTTGATTTCATACCTTTTTTATGACATTTGATCAGAAATATTATTTTTTTTATATAATATTTCTGTTCAAATTGAATATTTGATCAGAAACATAAAATACTGACTTTAAAAATAATTCTGTAATACACAGTACCACTGGTTTACTTTCAATGAATGACTGACAGGTACAGTTTTTTAGCCAGTTGTAGGTAAAAGTTAGAACAAATACTTGTGCTTTAGTTTGTTCAAACCCAGATTTACCCAAATTAGAATAAAATATCAGTGGAAAAAACATTTTATTTTATTTTATTTTATTTTATTTTATTCTAAACAAGGTTGATTAACGCGCAGCGGACGACAGAGGGCAGCAGAGTGTCGCCCTGCAGTCGGCCACTTCCTGTCGGGGCGAACGTCAGGACGTGAGGACCATATTCTGTGGCAGCAGTAGGAGACCCAGCAGGCGTCAGCGGTACCTCGTCACCGGCTCGGTGTGGAGGCGCAACAGTCAGACGACGCCGGACCGGCCGCGGCCAAGATGAGCGGAAGCGGGGGGCCTCGGGGTGCCACTTCCTCTCTTGGCAGGCTGCATAATTGCTGAGGTTGCCTAGTAACCGGAAGCATGGAAACAGAAGGTGTCACTCGTTACCTCAGAGCTGGATTTAGCGAGTAGACTCGCCTCTGAATTGGATCTGATGGGGTTCTATAAAAAGCAGAAGTCACCAGTAGGGCCATTCATTCGTAAGTTCACTTGAACAAAATATGTAAGAGGAAACTATAAAAAAACAAAACAAAAAAAAACCCCAAATGCATGTAAAATCTTTAATTGAAATGTACGCATTGTTAATAAAATCAAAGTGCTTGTAAAAAAAAAAAAAAAAAAAAAAAATCTATTGCCGCATTTATATTTGTTTTTTAATTGCTCTTTTGAGTTGCTGTATTCTTGTCATTGGCCTGTTGACGTCGAATTCTAATGACGTGCAACTGCAGGGAAAGTTGTCATTTTAACAAGGGTAACGCTGCGTTTCATGTGGTTTGCTACCTCTAGTGAAACGCAGGAAGTGGTGGGTGACTCATCCCGGTCAGTGAGGAAGGAAGTCACTCAAGCTGCGAAACACTCACACTACCTTCTTCTAGTAGGCTTCATCTCAGTAAATTTGGCACATTTCATTTCTTCTATTTTCTTCTTCGTAATGGAAACAGTGTCGATTTACTGTGATGATAAGATTGTTTAAGGTGCACCAAACCTTTTATTGTGTAAATACACTTTTCAGTTAACCATCATTGGGACCCAAGCAGAAGGGTTATGGTTATGGGGTGTGGAGCGAGAGAAGGTGGAGGATGTCAAGGCTCAACAGTCCAGAGAAATGGAAAGAGTGTGAAGAATAGTGTTGAAGATTACTGGCCACTGGATTTTTATTCATTTATTTATTTATTTTAGGTATCTTGAAGCTGTTTTGCTCCTCATTCAAAAGTCTTCATTCATTCATTCATTCATTCATTCATTCATTTTCCATACCCGCTTAGTCCCGAGCTCAGGGTCACGGGGGTCTGCTGGAGCCTATCCCAGCTGTCTTAGGGCGAAGGCAGGGGACACCCTGGACAAGTCGCCAGTTCATCGCAGGGCCCAAAAGTCTTCATCAGTTCTAAAAAAAAATGGATTGAAAAATGTTATTTTTTCACTTGGACGGCTGGTAATCTTTACATACACTTTGGAGAATATTTTAAGAAGCGTGAAGGAGAAGGGAGGAACAGGTGGAGGCCGTGTGTCTGGTGTGACAAAGCAGGAATGGAAGGAAAGGTGTAGAAAACAACGCTCTCTGGCTTGGAGGCAGCACTGAGGGGAAACCAGGAGGCAGCAGAGATGGAAATGCAGAGCTTCTCTTTGGCAGTGACCAGGATGGACGGGATCAGGGATGAGGACATCAGATCCACAGCTCACGTTAGATGTTTTGGCCAATCTGGTGACACTCAGATGACATCAAACCAGCAGCATGGTGTTGTTGTTGTTGTTATTGCTGCCTATAAATAGGTACTGGTTTGGATTCTATCCATTCTGTGAAAATCCAGAATGGCTGCGTAGGATTTGAAAATGTCACTGGAGCCTCCATTGGCAAGGAGCGAAGACCAGATGGGTCAAATTCACTTTTTCGGTAAAATGAACCATTTATTTAAAAAAAAAAAAAAGAAATGACTGAGGAGAATTTTCAGCAAAAAAACACTTTTCAATCAGCCTTCTAGTCTGTTTTTTCCGGCTTCCGCGTGTTCCCTGTTCATCCTCCTTTTATTATCGCCCATCCCTCGCCTCTCTGGCAGCTCTTGTTTCTCTCTCCGCATCTTAACACGCGTCCTCGGATAAACCCCGCCGACCTCCTCCACCTCCTCCACCTTCATCCAATAAACCCGTTGTTCTCTACAACCTCTCTTTCCGGTTCCTCAGCCGCCATCTCCTCCTTGGCTTCATATTGCCGTTGTTATCACCCACCACCTGCCCCAGCCGCCGCTCCCCCCCTTCCATCTCCATCACCACCATCAGCGCACCTCCCTTTTACCAAATAACTCCATCCCTGCTTCCATCTCTGGTGTGCGGATGGCGGCGGCCCACTCAGTCCTCTCGGGGAGCAGAAGGTTTGTCCACTCCCACTCAGGCTTTGCGTCATGGAACATGGAGGGAGAGAGAGAAAGAGGGAGAGAGAGAGAGAGAGAGAGAGAGAGAGAGAGAGAGAGAGAGAGAGAGAGAACAGATGGGAGGAGGACACGCTGGCTGCCTCTTTCATAACATTACTCCTAACAACGCCGCGGTCATCAGTGTGACGGCGTGAAGGAGCCGGCTATTGTGGACTCATCAAGCCGGGCCTATTTATAGAGCCGGGCTAAATATAAAGAGGAGCAGGAAGTGGCACTTTTGGTGTGAAAAAGAGGGACATTGTGCCTCTTGCTTTGAAAGGTCAAGAGCCTCGTGTTTTATTCTGGAAAGGTTCGGTTTGGTCTTGCTTTTAGGAAGAGTAAGTCCCCTTTGGTGGCTTGGTTTAGATTATGATCTGATATCTCGCGGCTGGATTCACCTCGTCCGTCCAGGAACTGGCCCTCAACAGACTTGTTGCCTGCGCGGACAGACACCCAGTCTGGGGACTTCACTGTTACGAGGCTGGTGTAACCATGGTGACACGATACCCATCAGTGCATGACATCATAACTGACACATCCATTGCCATTTACGCAAGTGGAGAGACAATTCGGGGAGAGCTACTGCTATTATTGTTATTGCGTGCGCCGGCTCCTACCTGCGACTCCCAGCAGTAATTACATAAGATTGTATCTTGCCGCAAGCACGCCGCTCACGCCGGGGCTGGAAGCCGGAATTCTAATGTCTCCTCAACGGATTTGCAAGGGGACAAAGCGAGAATTAGACTGGTGCCGCCGTGTGAACGAGAGATTAGATATCGTCATTACAAGCAGAACGCAGACGGTGAGATCTAGGTCAGCGTCAAAATATTCGCCCAGGGAGAGAATTCCTCGGTGAGCTCGGACACTTGGAGAGGAAAGGCGGCCCAGACAGACACTAGTTGCTTCCGAAGCTCCGGCGAGGAGGCCAGTGTGTGATGTGATCAAGCAGCATTTTCCGGAACAGCGTCAGTTATAATGAATTAGGGACAGGCTGTAATAACATGCCGACAGAACCTCCCCGGATTATGTCAGCATATGAGAATGCCTTTTTTTCTGTCAAGGACTGCAATGAAGGTAAAGATGTGGGCGTTTAAGCATAATGGAACCCTTCAAAAAAAAAAAAAAAAAAGTCCACAAAATCAGCCACCTACAGCTTGCCACGAGTGCACTTCAATGGTTTTGCTTGATTTCAGCGTCAGGAGAGCTACTGAAAATGAAGTGACTGAGGTGGTAAACGTTATACTCCACTGCTGGTGCTTTTCCTCAAGGAAAATAGCACCAGCTTTTCCTCACCACGAGACTTGAGGGAATGAATAGTGAAGAGAAAAAGAAAGACATTTTGAATAAAATGTTTCCAACCCAGATCTGATATTAAACACGTCAAACTGATTTTAGGGCTGGCGGGATTCTTCTCTGTTTTGGTAAGTCACATCCGTCTCGCCTTGCGCGATATTTTGACATAGCGCAAGTAACGCTCACCGCTCACCACGTAAATTAACATGTTGACGCGGGTCTGGCTTTCCCACTGCTTAGGAGCCCAGCCGATTGAAGTTGATTTTAACCCGAGTCGCTTGCCGGGTTGTCTGACGCCAGGTTGATAAACCTGTCCCACTGCCACCAAATGCCCATTGTTAGCGGCTTTAAACTGTTTTTTTGGCCAGTGGGAAAGGGGCTTTACCCAGGACAATTTGCCAGGTCATTCTAGGCTCGCGCAGAAAGATAAGCAACTATTTACACTCACACTCGCAACTCCCGACAATTGGGAGTGGCCTGTGACTGGGAACCTGAGGAGAAACCATGCAGACACTGGGAGAGCATGCAAACGCCACACAAAGGAAGAAAAGGCACCCGGGAGTCAAACCCACTGCCTTGTCGCTGTGATGTAACGGTGCTGACCACTGGCGCTGTGTTGCCCATGTCTCCATTATTTTACAGTACAAACATTTTTTGTACTCTGTTCACTGCCCAACAGCTGCAATGGTAGAGACTCTGGTTGTTACTCCCACTTCTCTGCGTATCAGGACGTCTTCTTCTTCTCCTCTTTAAACTCAAATCCATTCCTGCGTTGCACACTTGAAAGGGATGGAAACTGATCGGCTGAGGAGACAGACATATGAAGGTGAAGGGGGATCAAGCACGGACGTACCTTTTGTTATGCTTTGCTCCCCAAACGGGGCGTGACGCACGCTGGGTATCGGTGAACCAGTGCGCGGTGTTTGATACTTCTGCTGTATGAGTCACTCACACCCGCTGCGATTGGGCCTGGTAGGTCAGAGAGCCGCAAAGTATTGTTGTGACAGCTAATAATATGCAAACTGTGAGGAGGTGCCCTGCGTGTGTTTGTGTTTTGTCGTGTTTGCGTGAACATTGGTAAGCCACTGTCACAATTAAAATGAGAATGCATGCAGCGAGCACAAGGGTGGCTAATGGACATTAAAACTTTGTTGCAGTTATAAATTACACGAGTGAACAAGTTAAGGCTTAATCACAACCTGAACCTCCCGTGTGTCATTTACTTACTTTTGAAATTCCCAAACTTGTGAGTGTAAGTCTACACAGGATTGTCAGACATTATGGCCCGCGGTTTAGTAGATTTTTTCCCATTGATTTCTTTTTGTATATAAACACTTTTTTCTTGCCATGATAGTTTAAGTTTGTATTTTGTGCAACAACAAAGCGCCTGTTTTATGTGCATATGGGTCATTCACTCATATAGCTCCATATATGTGTGCACGTGAGGTTGCAACAATGTTGAACAAATGCAATGTTCATTTAACAGCAAGTGTCTATGTAAAACAACAATGTATGGCAGTAGATTGAGGCTGTTGGAAAGTAGCCATAGCTCATTTGTGACACTGTACCTGTATAATGAATTCTTGTTATTTAATTTTGTTCATGTACTTTCAACTTTATAGAAATGCTAAAACATCTACACATACCTGTTCCCTCATTTGAAAGTAATTTAGATTAGATCCAGGGCTCGTTTGTCTTGATAAGACATGAATCCCTGAGTGACACAGAAACTGAAATTAATGGGCCACACATGAAAATAAGGCACATATGGGAGTTAAGTGCTGTGTTGGAAAAGGGAAAAGGGAAGAGCAGTTTATGTCCGGAGTGGCTGTGGAGAGAGCTGAGTGGGTGGGGTGGTGATGGAGGAGGGGGAGTAGGAGGAGGAGGAGAAAGAGGAAGAGGAGAGCCGAAGCTGGAGCGAACGGTCTCAGCCTCCTTCTCAGAAATATCACTTAGTGACGCAAGCTCCTCCACTCACATCCTGACAGCTGCTGCCTGCCTGGTTACAGCACTCCTCGGCCCATCCAATAACATTCACGTTCATTTCCGCTAAAATGCATGGCATTCTCCCATCCAGTGTTACCAGTACAGCTCCATTAAGGCTCATTAGTACATCTTCACCCACTACTTTGGATTTCCATATAATCTGTGCCCTTGTGGGACCTCGGCAGCAAACACACTGGATGCTTTTCATCCCGGGAATAAAGCGCTGGAGATTTTTTTTTAGAGGGTTTTTAAGTGTTTTTTGTTTTGATCTGAAGGATGTAACATGGTTATTGAGAAACAATGTGTGCAATTTCCACACTTCTGTATTAAATTCATAATATAATTGAGTGCATAACTGATTCAAAGTGTATTTTCCATTCAGATATGTGCACAAATGCAGTGTAGCCAACAGTTCACACACTCAAAGCCATCCAAGAATGGAGCATTGACACCATACATGACATGGCTTCTGCTACATCTGCTACATCTCCACGTTTGGAATGTTGGAAGAGATAATTGTGACCTGGCAACCAGTGTTTTTATTTTTTTCCTCTCTTTTTTGTTGATCAAGCTTGACAATAAATATGCTGAATACCTGCTGTCATCGATGTTTTTTGGGAGAGTCTACAATAATTTTAACAAAGAATATTATGGAGAACTGATTGAGTTGTTGTCACTTCCAGGAAGCGGGAGGGGGGGACAGCTGTTAAAATGTTGATTAAACGGGTGTCTTGGCTTTAAACAATTCCAGGCATTTTGTCTTGGTAGTTGTTAAAAGTACCCAGTGATTTTTATTATGTCAGTCATATTTATGACCCAGATGCATGCTGTGGTACAAAACTAATAAATGTTCAGGAAAAAACAAAAAAACAAAACAAAACAGGATTTACGTCAAATTTACATAATTCTCTGGCGCTCATATTCGCTGTACCTTTAAGAGGACCCGGAAGTACTTCATTGACCGGATATGGACATGTCAATGTGACTTACATCGGTTAACAACATTGCCGTTCGTGTTTTGGCTTCGGGTTTGTCTAAATCTGTAAAAAATGTTCCTGACGACAGTCAATCGTAAGTATTTTTAGTCGCCGCATTGCGTGTCGTCGGTTTAGTTGTTCGCTATACACCAACACATTCGCAAAAGAAGCTGAAGGAACCAGTTCGCGTGCCTGACACGGCTAGCTAGGCTAACGCCAGTGTTAAGAGCGAAGTGACAGTTTAATTCCCTTTGCTTTTTGCCACTTTTGTTTCTTCCATTCCACTCACCTTGACAAGCAATTTAGTGTGTTGTAGTTGTCTCATTAATAATGCCTAAGATAGTCGCGGTCCACTTCAGTTTACCCAACACTTTCAACGTTCCAGTTGTCTGATTTCCGATGTGGTCATGCAGTCCTCATCTTGTCAAACTACTTCAATGTATTTTTTCTTCATGCTGCATCATTATGATGTAAGCGCGCATTGGCCAGATTCCAAAATCATATTAATTTAATGTAAACACTGTGTATTGGTTTTGCCATTGTATCGGCAGGCTTAGATTTCTTCTGAACCAAACGAACCACACCGAGTTTTAGACTGTGGACTCTAATGTTAACACATTTATCTGGAATTCGAAAACGACGGAAATATGTTTTTTTTAAAAAAAAAAAAAAAAAAAAAAAACCCATTCGTGGCAAGCAGTGTCTTTAACCGCGTAACGACGGGATTTCACGATTTTCCATCTTCAACCGAAAGACTAATTCATGTCATGGCTCTCTCTCATTTTCCAGTGGCCAAGGCCAAATCCAAGTAAGTGGTTTACAAATCAACATTTCTGTTCCATTATAGCAAGACAGTGTAACTTGTAAGTGTGGAGGACAATTGTTAAACTTCATTTCTCACCGTCAACCAGGACCATTCTGGTGCAAATGATGAGCGCTGCAGGGACAGGATACTGCTTCAATACCAAGAGGAGCCGTCTCAGAGACAAAATGGTTCTGCGTAAACACGATCCATTTGGTAAGAAACAGCTGAACAGGCTTTGCAGACTTTAACTTGAGTTTGCAAATACACCCATGGTTATGCAGGACCCTGCTATGAAACGTGTGAAGGCCCCTTTAAGTTTTGAATGGTACAACTCTGTAATTCATATACAATGAACACTCAAAATTGTTTATCAGGATGAATAAATAAATCATACAGGATTTGGTATTCAATAAAAACAAACTGTGTAGCCTGTGTAGCTTCTCTCTTAAAAAAAAAAAAAAAATCTGCTCTGTCTCAACAGTGAATAAACACGTCCTATTCTTTGAGAAGAAGAAGATCAGATCGATCTAACTTGGCAAAGGAAACGCATGGACAAAATAAACCTCGCAAGGCTCAACAAAGTTCAACAGACTATTTTTATTGACATGGATTATGCAAGATGGGATCATACGTCAGCAAGCAGCTTTGTTTGGCGGACTGACGTGTTTTCAAAGGATTTCATCTTGGACCCATCTGAAGGACTTGACTCTCTCCACCGAAATGGTTTAGTATGATGCAAACCCAGGAAGAGTTCTCAAAACACATAGTCTGAAACAAAGTCTGACTTGTGGACCACAATAACCATTCTATTCTGAAGCTTTTCTGTGAGGTGAAAGGTTCAAATGCTTTTGAAAGTATTGATGAGTTTGTGTTGTGCCACCTTAACCTGGTGTCTGTAATTTAGCGTATTTCATCTTTTGCCGTAATGTAAATAAATTGTGCCCTACGAACTTTAAGGGTGTCAGTTATTCAACTGATTTTCGTTGTCTTCATGTTTCTACACTTGCGATTACATGAACTATGTATGCTTTAAATCGAAGATTGTTTGCCATTTTACCTCTGTGAAGTAACATCATAGCATCTAACTTGCTGACTCGGCTGCTCAGAACATTTCTGCTGGTAAATCCGCCCTGCGGGGGTACGACGCCTGCGTGCCAACAGCCTGCACACTCACTCCTGCAACCTTATTGGCTCTGTGGGCCATCTCCTCCAGAGGCATTGTGGGATGATGAGCCATGTAAAAGGCCAGCGCGCCAATAAAGCTGTCTCCTGCACCCTGTGAAAGAGAGGAGTTGCAACAAAGCTTAATTATTTATTTGAGTTCAGCTGTGGTTTAAAATTAAACATTAAAAAAACAACAGAGTGAACGCACAGAATTTCTATTTACAAAATAAAACAGTTGTCAACAGTAGGGGGCGCTGTGGCATTTGCCAGTAGATTGATTCTTCCTCAAGTTTCAACCGTTTTCAAACGAATTGCTAGAAACGATGTCTCGTGTAGAAGTTGGCTCCTCATAACAAAACTATCACTGGCACTAATCGTAACAACACAGACCTCACAGTGCTAGCAGCATGACTAAAAAGATGCAGTCACTCCATGAGACATCTTCAATGCAGAACAACTGTTGCGCGGCATTGTTGAAGAGTCAGGGAAGCGCAATGCAGGGGGGGACATAAGTGAGATTCAATTTAATAGATTTAGAGCATAAACTGAACAACAAAGAAATGCCAAATGTGTGTGTAAGAGATGTGGTATATTATGAGATTAAACCATGTCTTTCCCCTGGAAAAAAAAGCTCATAGCAAACAAATTAATCCTTATTTGTGTTCCACATGTGTATATACACATATGTACATATGTATGTGTGTGTCTGTGTGTTTAACAACTACCTAGTCAAAGAAGGGGGGAAACACACAGAAGAAACCCTGCTGAGTTTTCAGAATAAGCGCTGCTTTAATCCCTCGTCGGTCGAAAGCTGTGGTTTTGGCTACGTTTGAACAGACAGATTGTGCATTTTTTTCTCCCTCCCCTTTTCATCTATTGATAGAAAAGGAATGTGCCATCTATGCCCTCAGGGGGGGACTGGCTTGAATAAAACGCCGGTGGAAGGCTGGGGGGGGGGTTGGTGGCGGCTGATGGGAAAAGGCACAATGGAATGTGGCGACACGCTCGTGTTTAACCACAAATGCAGCCCCCCCCATGCCGGTTCTCACAGGCCCGTTCCATTACTCATCAGTGCGGCTCTCAAAAGAGTTCATTGCACTCTCTCGCCTCAGTACCTTGGTAAACCCCCTTTTCTCCTCCCGACATCCCTCATCCTTTAACCTCAAAGTAACCCCTGTGTCGAAGTGGGATGATTAAGTGACGCGGGGAGAAAAACTAAAGGGCTAGCTCTGGTTCTGACTGGGCAGACAGGGCCGTGACCTCTGATTGCATCAGGTCAGCGGAAACGGAACTTGTGGTGGATTGGGCCGGGGTCAACGCGGATTTGGTCACAAGTACCTCAGTTCTAATTTGACAACACCCAACACCAACTGGAATCGTTGCATGCCACTGGTGTGTGTGAGACTCCCAGAGTGGAGGCATGCTGGAAAGAATGAGATCAGAGCTCAGACATTTCACAGGCCTGCTGGTTTTTCATGTTTAAAGCCATGGAGTGTTTATGTCTCCTGTCTGGTTACTGGGCTGACCCACAATACAGCCGGGGTTGGGAAAGAAAAGGCACTCCGATGAGACTTGACTCTGTTCTCACTGTTAAAATGCTGATGCAAATCTTGAAGAGGGGTGTGGGTTTGGACCGCCGACCCTGGGAGGGGTGATTTCAAGAGTTAGGTAAGAGAAGATAAAAAAAGAAGAATCGTCCAATCTTGATTTGTGTGGTGTCAAATGCTTGCATCAGCGTTGTTGCAAGGTGGAAGGCGTGGTGAACTCGCTGTGTCACATCTGAGAGGAAGAAAATGGCAAAAGTGTGAAAGTACAATCGTAGGCATGGTAGCACATGTTCCTGTCATGACTTTATCTTCGCTTCAACCGCCATCCAACCTCTTTGCCATTCCTGAGATTGGCATGTGACGCCACCGAATCCAGTGAATGAGACTCAACGAGGCTGACAAGCACTGCCCCCTTCAGCCTCGCCACCACCGCCCTCGACACAGTTCCGTGAAGGTTAGATCTCGGGGCCTGTCAATCAAGTGACACAAGCACTTTGCTGCATATCAGCCTTGATGCTCTTACTCGGCTGCCGCGCCTGTTTTGATCTCCGTGCCTTCCTCTTTTTTTTGTTGTTTTATTTTTTTTTTAATTCGCTGGAACTCAAAGTGGAGTTGGAAATTAGGATGGCAGGTGTGTCTACGTGAAACTTATCATATTAACATAGTGGAGCTTAAGAAATTCTCTTTAGTTTGACACATTTTCTGTGGCAAGCATGCAGTCCAGTCAATTTGTACGTACGTCTATGTTCAAATCAATATACTGCATTTATATGGAGGAGTCTGCTTCAGGCAATGTGGACCTTTACCTAGCATCTAGGCTAGGATGCCGATGTTACTGCACCCAAGTACCACTGATCTCAAATGCTTTGGTGTACTGTCCTGCGAACGTCGATACCTTCCTTTAATCCTACAAAAACTCTAATATGGAATTCGAATTTGAAGTATCGCTTCACATTAATTTATCATCATCTAGTCGGTATTTTGGGGGATCTAACAGGCACGGTATTATACACTAGCAGTGTATGTATAACCCCGTTTCCCGGGGGCCTTCTATGACCTGAACTCAGACTCTGATCTACCAGATGGAGCTGTGTGCCGTTAACCTCTGACGCCAGTAGCCTTTGTCAATGAAAGGCACCCTGGGGAGGGCATGTACCAACGGAAGGGGCAGCGATGAATCACAGTGGCTCACATGTCCGGAAGCTTCAAGTAAGACTTGCGAGCAGCACGGGACGAGTCGTCTGAAGTAACGAGGGAGGAAGATTCGCAAATGAAAAGCAGATTTAATTGGGCCAATTAAGGGCTTTTGCATCTTTGATCCACTGGCGGTGCTTTGTTCCAGCCCTTGATTTAGTCTTGTCTTTAGTCTAACGCTGTGCAACACGAGTGCACTGGCAGAGGCTGAAACCTCCACAATCTGGGGCTGCTCGAAAGCAGCTGCTGTGGCATGTGCAATCTATTAGGAAATGACAATGTGGCATTTTTTTTTGGGCTCATTGTGTCATGCTGACCCAACATTTGCAGGCTGGAGGAATGTGGCGCTCTGGAGGTTTTCACTTACCTTTGGCCACGAGGAAGGAATTAGACAATTCCTTCTTTACAAGTCTCCAGTAATATGAGAAGAGTGGGAATTATTCAGCTGCCCAGACCCAGCAGTAATGTCTGGTTTAGATAGAGCTGTCTACCTTATTCCTCCAAGGTTGGACCTCCCGGAGAACAAACTAAGGCCACCCAGGTCCTGTTGCAGCATGAAATCTGTGTGCTCATGTGAGCTCCTGCCTCGTCTTGACTGTCCGCACAAACAGCTGAGGCTCTGATCTCAGAGAGGGAAGCCGTTGCTCAGTTGTAGACAAAAGACAATCAACTGGTTCAAGCTTGGGAGGGGGGGAGGGCAGGAGTGATGGGGGAAGACCCATATTAGATGAGTGGCTCCACTTTGTCATCCGGATTGCAGACCCTGACTCAGCACATGATTGCCTGTGCTGTGTAAAATGTGTTCTTCTGACGGTTGCAGGAGCAGAAGAAGCAGAGTTTGACCACCGCTGATTTGCAGTTTGTTTCTACAAAGCAGAAACAAAAAGTGCGTTTCGGTCACACTTCCCGTGGCGGCGGATTGAGCCGTAGCCTTTCGCTTAAGGAGCGCGAAACTGCAAGTGACTCGCTTTGTTGACGTCGAGGAATTGCAGCCCAAAGTACGGTCCCGACTCGCCGTCCCGATGCCACCGCGGCAAGACAAACGTCCGTGATAACAAGCTCGGGGCCAGTCTGCCAGAAAGAGATCTGTTGTTAGCGCTGCAGGGCAGAAACACTCAAACTATGAAAAGCTGTAATAACACACAGGACAAACGGACTAAAGGGGACTTTACCGGAGAAACAGCCTCAAAGAAGAGATCGCTAATCTTGTTAACAACCTGTTGTCTCCCTCCCCCCCCCTTGTGAAAAAAAAGAAAGGGCCTTACTGGAAGAGGGATTATGATGTCCAAAAGAGTTAAACACTTCAGAATTTATGGGGCCATCAAAGAGTGTGTGTGTGTGTGTATGTGTGTGCTGGGGGTATGTGGAGGGGTATGCAACCGGCCCCAACACAGCTTTTCTGCTGACTGATGCAGGCTCAAGAGGTGAGTCACAGCTGGGAAGAGGGGAGGACAGGGGTGCTGCCAGATTGACTTCTCCTGCGGGCTATTGGTGAAGAGGGGCGACTGAAACGGGCGGGTGAGGCGAGTTAATCGCTCTGTGGAACTGCGTGGGGGCATATGGGAGCTTCTTCCAGAAAGTGAGTGCTTTGTTTCAGACAATGCCGCTGTTGACTTCAGCCGCATCTCCTGTGCGGCGCATCCGTCTGTTCTTACTGGCAAGCACTGGTAACTTGTTTTGCCCTTTAAAAAAAACAAACAAAACAAAACAAAAAACTAGCACTGCTACCACAAAAATGATCATCTCGAAATGATGAATGCATTGCAAAACATGAAAAGAAGTTATCCATAAGAATGGAAAATGATGAATAACAATTTCACAAAAGCTGAACAATAAATTCTCATGAATATAAAATGACTTAATATCTGAGGCCTCATACAATTAACTGGACTGTACAGAAACATCCAAAAATAGTCTGAGAAGGTTTTGGGGAAGATTTGTCACATTTTAGACTAGCAATATACTTTTCATTTACCTTCCATTCCAAACCAAAGCTACAAAGTGATGGTGAGTAACATTTGGAAATTGTGAAAGAGGAAATCTTGTTTTTTAAGTGAGAAAAAAAAAAAAAAAAAATCCATTGCATCAACAAATACATGTAAAACTTGTGCGCAAAGATTTACATTAACACCTCTGCGTGGTGACTTATTTCACTCAGTGGAGCTCCGGCCCCACGCTGTCAGAGACAGGAAGCCGTGCCTCCGGTGACAAAAACATGTTGCTGAAGGCCAGCGTGAAATGAGTCAAGAGGCACCGGCCCTCCCTTTCAAAAGATTAGAATCGTGGAGGAACTGAGCCGCCGGTCACCACATCCCCGATCATCTTACGCAGCGTTCCACTTGGGCGGCAGAGCTGAGCGGAGACTCTGCCGAGCGGCGAGCTGACTTGGCTCGGTGTGACGGTGTTTTGTCACGGATTTTCTGCGCAGTCTGAAACAGAATCCAGCCTGTTTCTTTCAAGTGAAGAGTGGGCTGGTGAACATTTCCACCTCAAAGTGTTTCCTTCTTACCATTGCCAATACCCTGTTTTTTTTTCAACAACTAATGTGAGTAAAAAAGGAATTCCTACAGTTTAGAGTTTATGTGTCAGATGAAAAAGATTTAAATGTTGACACATTTTCCGTCTGAGTTTTGATATCCTTCAAACTGTCTACAGGCCAAATAAATAGAGAGGGGTTAGAATTTGAAGACAAAACAATGCACTTTATACGTGGCTGAAAGGATTGTAATCAAATCAACACATTGTCAACAAATCACGGCTGATGAAGAAAGAATTTGATTCAAAAATCAACCTGACATTTTAGGTTTTTAGTAAATATTTAGAAATACAAAAATACATATTTTTTCAATTTTGAGAGGAAAAGGAGATGAGATAAAGACTGTAAGACTGTGTGAAGAATCATTGTAATCCAGCAAAGCTGTTCAGTTTACCAAACACATAAAAAAAAGAAAGAAAGAAAACAAAGCAGTCAGCTTCCACTGGGAAACAAAAATTTGGCACATAATTAAAGATCCAGACTAAGAGCCGCAGTGATGACAATGATGGACTAACCCAATAAGCCGCACTCGGCACAGTCAGCTGTCCTAATTTGTCCAAATGAGCAAAACATTTTCTGCTTCAAGCCTCTGAAATGGAATAATTCCCTAGTCTGAGCGTCAATGAAATAAATCGGAACCCTGGGATGTTTGCGAAACGCAAAATCACCGTTGGGATGACTTTTCCCCGCGCGTCCTCATCCGGGAAACACCTGAACCAAAAGACGGAAACACACACAGTTGACGTGACGGAGCTCTTTTACACACTCCACTGCGCTTACCGTCGTGTCCGCTGCCGTGACCGGAGCGGTCGGGACGTGTTTCCAGGCCGAATCTTGTGCCCTGAGCACCACGCAACCTTGGGGTCCCAGAGTGATGACGACAGACCTGCAGCCTCTCCTCAGCAGCTCCTGGGCAGCTCGATGCGCCTCCTCCGTGCTGGTTACCGAGGAGCCCGTGAGCAGCTCAGCCTGCCGGGAGACACACGGTTCAGCATAAACACACATGCACACGCACACGCATGCACAACATTCTCCATTTAGCTCTTTTTAAAGATAATAAGACACTCTTATTTTTGAAATGGGTGCTTTTTCCTCTTTTTGGAGGGAGGTTGGGGTGGGGGTGGGGGGTCACAGAGCAAAGTTATTTTGACATTTAGAATTAAAATTACAGATCTGGAACTCGGGTGGGATACTGGAAGTGTAAACAAGGGAATTCCCCAAGAAAAAGACGTATAAAATGCAACCTTTCAGTGAAAATCAAACTAAAAGCTTTGCTGTCTTGGTCTTTTATCATGTCCCTAATTAGTAGCGTTTTGTATTTATTTATTCCAAGATTTTCCTTGCTGGCTATAGTTTACTGTTTGGTATTAACAGTTTTGCAGTGAGTCAGCGTTTAATTGCACCCCCGGCCGTGGTCAGACACACTCATAAAACAGGCAGTCTGTTACAGATTTGCCGGATCCGTCAGCTGTCTGTGGGCCAACTATTTTCAAAGAGTAGATCCTCTGACTGCGCCGCTTCATCCGGCTCCAAAAATGACTAAACAGTGACACAGCAGCGCTCCACAGCTGATATGTTGGAGAACTTGAAGGAATCCCAAAAAAACAGTGATTTCCTTTCGCAGCGAGCGGCGTCCGGGAGCAGACGAGTCTCAGACCGTTTTTTAAAAGGCATCTGCACGGCGTTACTGAGGCTTAGGAAGAAAAAAAAAAAATGGTGCATTGTGACAGAAAACAAAATGTGACAAAAAATTATATGTTGAACTGCGAACCAAAAAAAAAAGCCTACTTAATACATCTTATTGGCAGTTTAAAATTGTTAAAAGTCTGCTTTTATTTCTTATTGAAAAAAAACATCAGATGGTGTGTCAGAAATACATTAAACCAAAGGCTTGTGTACACTAATGCTTAAAATTGTTTCCTTTTAAATCTGCACCTAATTATTAATAGATTGGTATTGATATAAATGATTGGTTTGTATGAGTGACATGAGCAACTGTAAGTTCTTTTTCATGAAATTCAAAGTCAATCCGAGTATTTATATTTATTTTTGTCGAGCTGTCAAAAATATTTAAAAATACACAGCAAAACATTGCATTATAATATGATGATAAATAATAATATAATATAATGTAATTTAATGTAATGTGATATATATATGTATATAAATATAATATAATAAAAATACTACCGTGCCAGTCAGTGTTTTACATAATATATTGTAGCATTATATATTTTAAAATAACATTGTTTCACTAATGTTAGTTGCCTTCCATAATTACAGTATTATAAATCACATTTAATTTGCATTTTAAATCATTCATATTAACCGAAAGAGTACTATTACGTATTTTGTTGACAAAACCACATGTTTTGAAGATAAATCTGTGACAAAAGGGTTCCCAATAAACCTTTAAATAAAGTTTTAAATAAAGACCTGCCCTTTAATTTTCCCCAGCAATTAGAGGGTTGTAATCCCTCCGCTCTGCAAAGAATTAAAAACACACGCACACGTGGAAAACAAACAAAAAACAAACAACAGAACTGCACAAACATTTCAGTCGCCATTGTGTTCGTGGAAGATCTCTTCAGATCTGCAGATGATTAAAAAAAAAGAAGGAAAAGAAAAAAGAAAAAGTGCAGATCCATTTTGGCATGAGAGGTTCTCAGGTGGGCATCAAAGAGCAATGCGTGCACGCACGCACACCAGCACTGTAAAGCAGCACTTCAGTGTAGTATGTGGGCAAAGGATCAAAGAGGACCTGCACTTTGTCATCCTTAAGCCCCCTTCACACACACACAGACACACACACACTCCCTTAGCCTGAGCACAGCGCAGTGAGACCACACACACACACACACACACACACACACACACACACACACACACACACACACACACACACACACACATGCAGAGTACAGAATGTCTAGCAGTAATACAGGAGGGTCGGGATGCAGCTCACGCTAGCTGTAAAGAGAGAGAGAGAGAGAGAGAGAGCGGTCCGACCATCCCGGCGCCCCACCACCACCATCGCCACCACCACCACCGCCGCCGCGACCCCCCCCCCCCCCCACCACCACCACCACCACCCCCCTCGCCGCTCCCCCTGCCCCTGCTTTGGTGATCTGTCAATGTGAACAACGACCTTGGACAGTTCAAAAATAAACCGGGCGAGTGTATCAGTGCTTTTAGAGCCCGCAGCCACCCCGCTGCTGTCGGATGCCAGGAGAGAGAAAGAGCCGTTTCTGTTAGTCATCAGCTTCGCACCAGGGCAGGGAATCAATCTAGCTGCCCCCCGCCCCCCTGTGTGCAGGAATATGAGAAAGTTGAATTATGTCTCTTCGGCTGTTTTTTTTTTTTTGTGTGTGTCTGAGCGTGCTTGTCACGCACGCACGCGCGCTGTACGGAAGCTGCTGACATGGTGGGTGAATCTGCAAGGATGTAAATGCTCAGGTACATCACCCCAGGCTGGAAATAAGTAAACGCCGCTGCTGCTGTCATCGTCATTTTCGTTTAGCGTTTTTTTTGTTAAATTTCTCCTTTCGCCACAATGTTGAGATTTGAGAACTTGCGGTACGCGGTAGTCTGTGTCCTCCACGGCCTCTTGTGCAGCTGTGAACTCTGAGGATCACTTTACGTCGACCAAAGCCAATTCACATTTCTCTGTTTTCCTTGACACGCTGAACAAGTGCACACTTGCAATTTGGTGTCCGTAGCAATGCCGACATGTTATTGTTGTAATATTTTACTGAACTGTTGTTTGCTTCAAATGAAACCACTTTTTGTTCGTATTCAGCATTAATCAAGTTGTTGATTCAATAATTATTGTGTCAATCTTTGAAAAACTAAAATGTATTTTAAGTTTCGACTTCTGTTAAATTATGCTGTACATTATTTTGTTAACTTTATGCGCACGTTAATACAGTATCAGTAACAATAGGACATTGAAAGTCTTAATCCTCGTACTCCACAATTTTTAAGAGCTAAAGAACAACACAAATTGTGTAATTCATTTGTGTGGTATTGGCAGCTTAACCACAGTCATCGAGCTCATTAAAAGAGAAAGAATGTGGTGGTGGTTGAGCCGATGACGCACAATGAAGACGGCAGCGTATGCAGCCAGTTCTAATTAAAATCACACCTCACACGTCTGTATTTTACCGTAACTGATGGCTTCTGCAAAGTGAAGTCACTCTGCTCCCGTCAAAGCACAAAAAATTGATCGGAATCAAAATTACTTAAGTCAGTTGAAACAAGACCAGGAGCGTCTAACACACCACCAGACTTCCTGTGAAACAAACAATTCCCTGGAACAATATACAGCGTGTCAGAGGAAAAGTCTGTGATTTAGTGTCCGGTCCAAACCGGAGTTGTGCAGCCGTTTGATTCTCAAGATCCTCTCCTGCCCTGAGCCAAAACATTAGCGGTGACATAAACAGATTTTCTTATGCGCTTATTTACAAGTTGCACATTCAGAGGAATTGTTCTGTTATTGGTATTTATTTTTTTTGCCACTGCACCAGCAAATCCAGCTTGCACACCGAACCTTCACCACAAAAAAGTTCATTTAAAAATAAACCTAAGAGCAAATCAACGTGGCGAAGAATCCAAACAGCTGTTTTTTTTTCATTTCTGGTAATTCAGATGTTTGTTAGAACATTAACTTTCCTCCAGTCTATTACAAAACAAATCACAGAAAAAAGTTTTCTGACATAATTTTTACTTTTGAAGTTTGCATAGTGTGCAATATTTCCCTTAGCAGCGTTTACTAATGAGGCCGACACATCTGCCCTTTGTGGTGTCACAAAAGGCACCGATACCTCTCCCAGAGTAGTGGCAAAACCTGCTGCAGAGTTCTGCTTCCGCTTTCTGAGCCCTTCTTCTTCAAGCCTCCCCGTAAACATTTAGCAGGCGGCTACAAACAGAGGGCTAAATATTCTAATCCCAGAGAACTCAGGAGATTTTTGGGGGATAATCTGTTGTGGATGGTTGCTACACTGGTGTCTGAGATGCAGATTTAAAGATCTAGAACTGCTAGAAATTAGACCTATCCAGACACCAGAGATAAAGTGGGCCTTGTTTTTTTTAATTTTTATTTATTTTTGGATTCCACCTTCACCTGTCTCCTCAGGTGGGCCGCTATTCTCTTTTTTTGCTGCATGATATCCAACACGACTTTACCTCCGTGACCATGCTGCACTTTGGTGTCACTCTCCCTTTCATGTCCACACCTGGCTGCAGCTTCTCTCCGCCCTGCAACACCACATCAAATGGAGGCACCGGGGCAAAAAAAAAACAAAAAAAACTCACCGCCTCCTCACCGCCGAGGGGTGGCTGAGTCAGTCGCAGTGAACATCTGCCGCCTTGTTTTTACTACCATTCCCAGCCACCCAGCCCGTCACTCATCCGTAATCATTGCCTCATCGCAGTCGAGACTCTGCGTGCCGTGACACCGGCGTTTTACCGTAAAAGGGTGGAGAGATCCTTGTGTTTTTCATGTGTTGCTACAGGCCACAGCGAGGTTATTGATGTGCCAGCGGGGGTCACGACCCGGGTGCTGTGGGTGAAGCGTTTTATTTTGAAAAGGTGCGCTGTAGGCGTGGGCGCTCGCAGCATCGCAAGACCCTCTGATCCTTTCACAGTGCCGACGGAGCCGATGCACACGTTTGCTGCTCCGTCTGCACACAAACAATTCCAGTGATCTATTGATTAACTGTATTGGTTTTAATGATCATGATTTGGTTCCTTTGAAACTGTCGGAAACGGATGATAAAAAATGGGTCTGATTGGTCTCAAATTCCGGAATCGGACCAGCACCAACATCAACAAAAACTGGTCCAAGTCAAAAATGTAAAATTAAGTGCACTAGAATTTTCAGACTTTTCATTTTCAGTGAAGAAAAGGTGCTGATGGTGAAATGAGTCCATTTATTTTTCGGCCCCCCAAAAAAAGAAGATCTTTATCATGAGTTGCAAGGCAGGTGACTTTTGCAATCTATTTTTATCTGATTCAATGTTCACGTGTGTGTGTGTGTGTGTGTGTGTGTGTGTGTGTGTGTGTGTGTGTGATCAATCACCTCCGTCTCGTTGCAGCAAAACACGTCCGAGGCTTTGTAGAAACCTGCGTCCAGGTCCGGGATGGCAGGCGCCGGGTTGAATATCGTCTTGACTGCAATGACAGAACCACCAGGGCGGCGATCCGTTAGACCGGCTGTGCTGTCAAAGATTTTGCCCCACATATCACGCGTCCATGTGACCGCCATTTGTTACTTGATCGTTTTTTTACAAGCCGGCGTGGAGACGCTCGGCGCTCGTCGTCAGCCCGCCGAGGCTAAAAGGATTCGACAAACGTCCCGCGGGGACGCGTCTTACAAGTGTGTCATGCCTCTTCCCCATTTGCTAAGCTTCACTGTCAGTGTCTGGCGTTACCTTAATTAAACTTTCAGTGGGAGCGAAGGCTAGCGGCGCCACCACTGGGAAATACTCTGCCAGGCAAAACCCCAAGTGGATCAGCCTCTATAAGAAGACACATTTTTAAAAGACTAAATTAGCTTAGCTATCCATCTATCCATCTATCTATCTATCTATCTATCTATCATTTCTAAGTATGTATGCATTGAATGCTGGTGGAAAAGGCCTCACAGCCTTGTAGCGGCGGTGCGTGTGAAAAACACGTACGCGGTATGCAACCCCACTCGTGTGTCAGTGTGTGGGTGAGCCGAGTTGTGACCTCTCCGGCGCGCACGCTGGAGGAGAGCAGGCAGCGCGTTTGTCAGGACTAATCCTCTGAACGTGTTGCACATCCGTCCGCCATGCATATTCATGAGCGGGGAGCATTAACGCATCTAATGCCGCCGTCCCCGTGTATGTGTGAAGATTAGAGCGGCTCGACGGCGCCGATTAGCTCTGATATTTGCGCGCGGAATAAAGCCCGGCGCCAGAGCGTGTATGTTTGCAAGAGAGAGAAAAATATACGTTCCATGTTGGTGACATCAAAGTCTGTTGCACAAATGTCTAGTTGCGCTGTGTCGAGTGTGTGCGTGTGTGTGTGTGTGTGTTTGCGTGGGCCCATAAGAGAGCAGCTGCGTGGGTTTGTGCAGGGCTTTGGCCACCTGGCGCTTTGAGATGGATGCTGGGCTGCTCGCGAGTAAAAGTGGAAATAATGTCTCCCTCAACCTCTTTCAAAAGACACACACATTTATACTGTACTGTACACACACACACACACACACACAATATTCATATGAGCCTCATTATTACTCACATTTGTGCACAATTTAACTTTTTTCACTTTTTTGCAAATGAATGTCCCTATCGCCTCTTCACCTTTTCGAGCTCAATCCCAAATGTTGCCGAACGAGAACGTTTTGCAGCTTAAGGCCTCACACCCGTGTCGACAAGCAACCAACTACAGCCATTTCACTCTGTCTCTGTTCTTATGTAGCCAATCACATTCAATTAAGCTAAAAACCAAACAGGAAGTGACTGCTCTCGCCACGTGCTAGCTACATTCACAGGCCCTTTACGAAACCCTGCAACCTGAGTCTTCTTATTCTCTATTCATCTGCAGTCTCGTTCCTTGATGCTAACTTTCCACATTCACACTTGACGGAGTAGGCAGGACGTCCCTCCACCAACCTCCAGGCCTTCCCACAAAGCTTGTGCGATGGCACGAAGTTCCCAGATAAAGCAGAACCACCGATAAACAAGCTGCTTTAAATCCACTCCAAGTAGTTTTCCTCCTTAAAAATATGGTTTCAAATTCAGGAATGGCAGCATACCTAGCTGTGTAACTTTGGTGTCGTGTGCCCGGCGCCTTCTCGCTAACACATGCCTCAGAATAGCAGACAATAGAATTCTGCAAAATACTTCAACAATGACGAGTCGAGGCTGAGTTGTACAAATCAGCAGAAACACATTGACCAGGTGGACAAAGCTTATTCAAATTGTTGCTATTCCATAAACATTTCACAAACATTTATTTATTTCCGAAAACATTTTTCCAAGCAAATCTTCAAAATAGCTTCCCCCCCAGTACATGTCCATGAATTACAAATAAATACAAAGAAATTCTGAAACCATTATTTTAGGGTATAAAAACTAAACATTATTTCTTTAATCTGGACGGCATCATCATTCCTCCCACTCCCTCTTTGAACACTCAGCAGTTTTTCCCTCCTCTGCCTGGTCGCATTTAAGACTGCGTCCGTGCCGAATGTGATGCAAATGGAGCTCGACAGTAGGACCTGCGTAATTGGACAAATTATCATAAAATATGCCGAGCACCGCGGGCGGCCTTCCGTCAGTCGGCGGGAGCACATGCTGCGGGCCGCGCAAACAGGACAAATAGAGAAAGTACCACTGAATCATGGAGGCGACGGCTCGTCTCCGCGGCCGTGGACGGAGCGGGTCGGAAGTAGAACGTCGCCTTGCCACGGTCTGTGCCACCTCCCATGCACCATCTGCGCCGCGACCGTCGCGTTTTGCGTCAAGCGGGTAACCCCGTCGCCCGTGCAGGAGCTGCACGAGCCCAGAGCGGGTCAGCGTATCGATATGCACACGTTTTCCCAACGCAGTGACGCAGGCTAGGAGGCGCTGCCGTGCGCGAGCCAGACGGCCTCGGGTTGCCATGTTTTGCTCTCCAGGTGTTAGCGAAAACCGCACGCGCTCGCAGCTGCTGGGACAGATGTGGCAACACCGGGATGTGTGTTTTCTGAGTCACGTCTGGCAGGAGGGGCGTGTGCGTCTGCGTGTCATGCCTTTTTTGTTTTCTTTCGCAAGAGGTTAAGCGTCTGGTCACACACGTGCTGGATGAGCAGCCAGTAAATGGTTTAGAACTGCAAAAAAATAAATAAAAAAAAATAAAAAATTGACAGCAGTTTGTCGTCGAGGGTGATATAGGAGGGGAAGGTAGATTGGAAACACAGTGAGACAGATCACGTACACACACACACACACACACACACACACACACACACACACACACACATGCAAAGTGATGAGTCATCAGCGGGGATGTGAAAAGGCTCTAAGAGGCTCTAATTGCATCTGATGAGATATTTAAACGCGGGAGAGGGAGGAAAGAAAGAGTGAGATTACAAAACTCGCACCGTTTCCTCACTTCTTAGAATTAATTTAATTCCAGTTTCCCCCAAAATTAACCGGTAGATTGCAGTGAAGCGTGTGCACACACAGACGCACGCATGTGTTTTTCTCTCCAGTCGTCACACGCAGGGACACATAAACTTTCCCTCCTAGGCTATCTTGAGAAGTGTTCCTGAGAGCCGCTGCGCAAAGTCCCTTGATGGTGACATTTGCGTAATTAGCAGCGGCGCTCCGCCCCCGCGCCGCTACATCCTCGCCGCCGACCCCCCCATAAACGCCCGACGCTTTGCAGGGACGTCAGTTTATGCAACCGTTCTGGCGTGGCGGCGGTGCCTCTGCCAAGCGTCTCCGCTCGCCTTGACTCCCTCCTGGCACGGCAAGCCAAGCCTCCTGCCACCGTGTGGTCGACGCGTTTTTTCTTTTTGCGGAGGGAGGGGGCGGGGATTCGGCGAAAGTGGGTGGCGCTCGCCAAGGCCATCTGGGTATCCCATCTGCAGCAAGGTTGTCGCTGCGACTCCGCGCTTCTGGCAGCCCGCAGCGGGCGATTAGCAGCGACGGGCCCTGACGACAGGGGCGAAAGGCTCCCCAGACGTCTCGAGTGACGTGCGGGGCCGCTAATAATATCCGCAATGAGCTCAGTCAACAAACGATCGGTGGCAAGGTGGAGGAGGCGAGGGAGGCGATCGAACAAATTGTTTGGTTTATGCCGACAACGGATCCAGCTGGAGGCTCAAAGTGCTAAGAAGTCAGCAAAGAAAGGGATTGATTGTGGACAGAAGTTCCACTTTGTCACGTCTGAATAAGTGGCACCGGTAGGTGGGAAGCCTCAAACTGCAACATGCAGAAAAACAAAGTTTAAATTACTCAACTAGTCCAAGAGAGAGCTCCAAAGAGTTGTGCATGACGGTTACAGGGGTTGACGGCGATACTGTGCAACATCCCAACCAAACTGATGACTTGCAGCTTGGAATGTCCCCCACAAAGTGGCCCCGGACTGTTTAGTGCTTTCCTGGTCATTGTGTTTGGTTAAGTTTCTAGGATGCAGCGCAACACCGTGACTCAGTGCTGACACCACCGCCACCGACCTTTGTTCTCCTGAGCCATGCGAAGAGCCTGCAAAGACGCCTGGGCGTTGATCTCCAGCTGGCACACCAGCACTTTCGCCCTGCTGATCGCTGGAAGAGCTTTGCGCAGCTCTTTGTCGCCCAGCAGCAGGTTGGCACCGGCGACAATCACGATGGCGTTCTCACCTGCAGAGCCACGCCGGAGGGAGTAGGTTAGAACGTTACAACGTTGGTCATTACCAACATTGGCCATCGTTACAACTTGGTAGTCTGTAGTTGTAGGTCATGAGCATTATCAACTGGAGCTCAAGTTGTTGAGATTCTCCAAGATAAAAAAAAAAAAATCCAAATTTAATTGTAAATGTAAATGTAATTTAAGGGAAAAAACTAAACCAGGATGTTCTGTTTTCCATAATTAATCATAAAAATGACTAAAAGTAATGGATTTCAATATACACGCAGCTAAGTGGGTTAGGTGATAGCACAAAACAACAAATATAATAAAATTAATTTTAAAGGCAGTTTAAGGGCTGTTTCTCCTATGAAGAAACACTGTTTGCACTAAACTTGTATTCCTTTGGTCGACTTTTTGCTTGCTCAATAGGCCATTGACCTACGATGATTAGTACAATAGTATCTACAGAGACTAGGCATTTTTACTTGGGAAGTATGGTAATAAATAGATAACTGGTGTGTTTAACTGGTTAGTGAGGAACAATGTTCCATTGGTTCCAGTCTGTAGCAACAAAAAAAATCTGCTAGCTTGGCGATTCAACTGCTGCTACACTTGGAACGACAGTCAGTGGCTTCAACGTCGGGGAGTCCCGCACATGTATGTTTGTGGTAGTGGGGAGAACGAGCGCAAGCCAAAAAAATGCACACGTTCTCTTTGTTTTGTGTGATGGAGACAGTTTGTGCAGCTCGGAGAGATTTCAGGGAAGATGGTGGCCGACGTGTTTACCTGCATCGTTTACAATGATGGTGGCGACTCCTGTGGCGGCGTCAGAAGTCTGCCCGACAAAGTCTGAGGTAGGGTAAAAAGAAGTACTGAACCCTTTCAAAGCATCCGTTATATGTCTTTGCTGCATGCAAAATCGCGGTTCTTTGTGAAAAAAACAAACAAACCCCAAACATAAGTGTTGGACACCCTTTGAACAGTGCACCACAATTTTTTCGTGGCCTTGAAGAAATAGGCCACAAGTGCCTGCAGTCAATCGGCTTTGGGGAAACTTGATTTTCAACAAATACAAGTGGTCTAACAACAGTTGTGGACAACAATAGACTTTCCTGTATAGCCAATGCCTTTAAAAACAACAAATCGACTAAATGTAGACTAAAAAGAGAGAAAAAAAAACTAGCATGTCTACCAGATTGAACTTTTTGCCATGCAACATGGAAATAGCACCCAATTTGGCATGCGGTGCCAAATCCTCCCATTCTTACCTGTCTCTACGCCGTTGTCCTTGAAATTCTGGATGTAATTGTCTCCAAAGAAGTCTTTACCAACCTAGAAGAGATTGAAGGCAAAATGCTAACAACAAAGAGGGTGTCAAGCGGGGTCAGACTTGGTTAGCGGCAACTTTTGAAAAGTGGTATACTCAAACCTCAGTTGGGTTGCATTTTCTTCGTGTGCCCTGCCAGCATACTGGCATGGTGCCGCCGGCGAAAGGATGCGCAAAAAACACACCGAGTCAACAAACGCACACACACACGCGCAAACACACGACCAGCTGCGCCAAGCCTTGAAGACACGATAACCCCGCCTTCACGCCTCTTCATGCCCACCTCGCTTTTTCGTTCTCTTTCCCTCCTTTCCCTCTTCCCCTGATCCGCACAGGGATGTCCACATCTGTAGCTACTTTGGGTTGCGGAAGGGGTCCCCACCTTGCCCCGAGGCACCTACTTCGAACCCACACTTTCCAATAAACGTGCCAAAACGCGGGCACTTCTAACTGGCTGTGATAATGGATTGGACTGGTATTGGCTGCTTGGCCCCAATCTCTTTGAAGCGCGGCCTTCCGTCTTGGATGTTTTTGACAAGCCCGGGTGTCTATTTTTGGGTTCTCCCCATGCCCGGAGAGCTCTCCCGCACTGGGTTGTTATCGATCGGGCCTCTTTGTTCTGACAGAGGTGGGGCTTCGGTGCTTTAGTGCTCGGGTTGAAAGGCCACAGTGAGCTTACTGATTGGAGACTCCGGGTTGCATGATATGGGAATAGTCTTGTTTGAAGGCGCGCAAGAGTAGGTGGGCGTATGCATGCGGCACGGTATTGATCAAGACAAAATGAGACACAGAGAGTTGATGTGGGGAAATGACTGAAATGTGAACGAAGCTACGCGGACTTGGAGAATTGTTAAGTAGTCGGAAGCTACTTGGCAGTTGATGGCCGACGATTTGTGCACGTCTGCCCCAAAGAAACGTCTCCAACTTTGGAAAAATCCCGCACACAATCTTAGACAAACACACATGTTTCAACACAAAGTCAGAACAGAACGACAAAATACTGCAGCAAACTTGGTCACACACCTTGCAGACCATTGTGGTTCTGGCTCCCAGTCTGGCGGCCTGTATGCACTGGTTGGCTCCCTTTCCTCCAAAGCCAGTGAAGAACTTGTGACCATGGATGGTTTCCCCAGCTTTTGGTAGTCTTGGTGTCTGACTGGGGGGAGGGGGGGGGGGGGAGACACAAAAGTACAACTTTGCATAGTACTACTAAGTCAGTGTGGAAGGACCTGAAAAGTTTTCCCACTGCAACCAGAAGTCTGGCCAAGATTTTACCCCAAAACCTTTAAAAATGTTTGGTGATGTGACTGTCCTACATTAAAAAGTTACCATAATATAGGTGTCAAGACCAAATATTTCCATTAATTATATACTTTTTTCATCAATAGCAAGTATGACAATCATTTTCTGTGGGCCACTGCTGAAGATGGAATTTCTTGTCCATTCAACTTTTTAAAAACTCCCCCCATCTCCGTGTTTCCCTGAAAAATGTTCAACCTATGAACACATTTGAAAAGTAACACAACACAGATGGTAAACTTACAAATTGCAACACTTTTCATCTACCGCCAGTCTGATTTGCACAAGCGGCCCTGCACTAAATTGGCCAGTGACGCAACTCGCAAAATCCACGGATGTCTCAACTTGACTCCATCTCACAATAGTTGGTATTAGTGCCGCCCTCCCTCTCTGCCTTGATTTGCCATAAGTGGATGTAGGAGTCTGGTCCAATGATTCCTCCAATCGCTGAGAAGGAGCCGGCGGTGAGTAACGCTGTGCAGAGACAACAGGCTGTTTCACGCTTTACGTCAGGACACTGTGGTTTTGGCCCGAGGCCAGCGCTGCCCGCCACCACCGGAGGCTCTCTGCCCAGAGTCATAGACTTGTTTTCCATGCACGCTGTTGTTGCTGTGCTCTGTTACACTCCTCTGTGTGTGTGTGTGTGTGTGTGTGTGTGTGTGTGTGTGTGTGTGTGTGTGTGTGTGTGTTATTGTGGCAGGTGTGCTATTACAGTAAGTTAAGTCAATCCCAGGATTTCCAGTAAGTGGGGCACTGGTGGCAAACACTGGAGGTTGTTAAACATGCTGCTGCTGTTTTTTTTTTTTCTTCTTCTCCTTCTTCATTTTTTTTTTTTTTGCAGCGGCATGCGAAAACAGTGAAATGCCCAAAAGCTATAACAGGATGCAGGGTCACTGAGGCTGAAATGTGGCACGCGGTGAATAGAACAAAGGGCAAACACATGTAAATACGCAATGCACGCACACACACACACACACACACACACACACACACACACACACACACACACACACACACAGTTGGAGCAGCTGTTCTAAGTAGATTATCCAACCTGTGTCACCACTGTGTGACTCCTGGCAGAAAAGTTAGCGCTCGCTTGTTTCAGTATTAAGACAAAGGTAATGATGAACATCTTAAAAATGCAGCTAAGAAGCAGCTCAGAAAAAAGCTCTACTGTATCAACAGGTAACTTCCTGGACCCGGGACTTTCTTGGTTGCGTGTTTTTACCGACACTCAGAGATTTTTTTTGTTGTTGACTAGAATCATTATTCTTGGCCAATTCATTGGCAGCTTTATGGCATTCTGACCCAATGCCTATTTCTTATTTATTAATGAAATTTGTTAAAAGTTAAGCCTACATGTTTACATTTACATTTTTAAGTGGAGCGCAGATTGCATTCACATAAGACGAAGAAAACGCAGATTAAATTAATTTTCTAATAAAAAAATATCAACGTGTAAATTAAAAAAAAAAGCTCTTTTTGCTCTCAAGTTTTAGTTGCATTTTTTTTGCGATATATTATTATATATTATATTAAATTAAATAAATATAATTTAATATTATATTAAATATTGTATGTAGTGTATTGTGTTTTATCAATGCAAAATATCCCGTGCCTTTCACAGCCTGCTCTTCAAGTGTAAAAGATACCAGCCTTTGAAAAATACACACACCAGTCAACTGCTAATTATGCATTTATAATATAATTAATTCAAGCACTTATCTTTGTGTGTTTACTACACAGATACATCTGTTGATATGTATCACTGAACAACAAATGTATGTCCGACTGAAATCCCCCAGTGTGATTTTGCATGTTTATCTCGTACGCAATCTAAATATGAGATAATCGTGTGATTTATTGAGACGTCTTTTGAGGGATTGGAATAAATGCTGAGCAGCGTCTTTGGCTAGCAGCCACCTGAAGCCAGACAGGTAAGATAAACAGATTTTCAAATTCCTGAATAAACCCACCCATGCCTCTTCATGCCCGCACAGACACTTGCACATTGTTGTCTGAGCCCAGCGCTCCAAACAAACAGGGCACTTGTGTGTTAAAATGCAACCCTGGCAAAAAAAAAAAAAAATCCCCCTCCCCTGTGAAACCAAAAGGAAGAGAGCAGGTGTTTGGTGACGTGAAGTGTTTGCTTTGGGGCTTGCTGGCTCTCATTTCCTTCTCCTCTGTCTCTATCCGAGCCATTCCTCAGCTGCTGCTGGTGAGCAGCAGGGAGGAAGTAGAGTGGGATGAAAACACGCTGAAGCACTGTTTTCCGTGGTGTGAAATTGAGCTGCTCCAAACGCGGGCTCCAGAAGAAACCAGCAGAGAAAAATATGATTGGTTTCACTTCTTAAAAGGACTTTTAAATTATGCAATTAGGTGTGATGGTTTATATGACATGAAGAAGCTGGGTGGATATTCAGAATCCCAAATCGTAAAAAGAAAAAACAACAAAAAAAGAATGAATGTTTTCTAACAATAATCTGAGTCTCTTCCCAGAAATGAGCAAAATACGTCACTTTCCTGGCATGGAAGGACCAAAATTGCAACTTTACATATGAGCTCTTTGTGATGTCACACAGAGCGCACTGAACCACCAGCCAGCTGTCGTCCCCTTCCAGGGCTCCCGAGGCTGAAAACAGAGGGCTAAATGTGCTGCGCTCAGGATTCTGTGGGATTCTGTAGCTAATTAGTAGCACGAGGCTGCTTCACCGGAGTCTGGAATGAAAAAGAATGACTTGAAAATAGGCATAAAGTGAGACCCTTAAGTTTAAAAAAAAATAAAATAAAACGCCTCATGTCTGTGAATCAGCTACAATGTATTACATGTTGAACGCCTGTATGCAAGACAGGAACGGCGTAAACACCTGTGCCTCCACCTCAGGCACCTGGACGGCGGTGCCGCCGGGCTGGCGCAGCAGCAGCTCCTCCTGTGAGTCAGGATGAGGTGAGGAGCAGGTTGAGCGGACCTTACATGGTCACTGCCGCTCAAACAGGAGGCTCGGTGTCGCCGTGGAAACGTAGGTGTTTATTTTCGTGTGGTCCGGCGGTGTGTTGGAGGTGCGCGCACGCCGCCGCTATTGTTCACTCGGACACACAGAACACTTGTGGGAATCGCAGCTTTGTTTCCTGTGACCCTCCCACCCCCTGACTGCTTTTGCATAAAGCGGCACCTGATGAGCTCTGTTATAGTGTTTGTACATTCTGTCTTGTTTACTGTCGGCACAACCCCGCACTGTCTAGAAATAAAAATAAAAAGAGCTAAATGACCCTGGAGAGACGGGAATTTCACAACTGAAGATTTAAAGCAAATGGATGGATGGTCTAAATCTCTGTTTAAAAGAAAGAATATTATCCTGGACGTTATGCATGTCATTTTACAGAAGTAGTCAATGTAAAATTAGACATAAACATAAATAATATTATAACAAATGGAACAAAGAGTGCATTCCACAAAAGAGAGGAACTAAAAGAAAACATTAGGGCTGACACTTACAATAAAAAATACGACAGTCTATTAAAACTCATAAGAAACCTGAAAAGTGGCTGGTAAAAATAAAAATGGATAAAATGGAGATAATGATTGCCGAGAGTTCCAGCCAAGGGCCCCGACTGAAAGCGGCAGGTTCCCATCATCAGGCTTTGCAAAATGTCAGACTAAAATAAAGAAAGTAGTGGCTAATCTCCCGAAATGCCAAAGTGACAAGTGCATAAAATTATAAGGTCACAAAGTAAGAAGAAGAAAGAAAACTTGCAAGCTGCTGCTGCTTTCTTCTTAAAACGAGACACATCCAGAACTGATTTTCTTTGTCTGCTTGAAGCAACACTGGCTCAATATTGAGATGGTGGACCTGATCGGTCTGCCAGACGCCTCACAAACCGGTTTTAATTTGTGATTCTTAGAGAATCGAAGAAGAAAAAAAAAATGAACACAAAGGTTAATTCAGGGAACCTTTTGGATCCACCCTATGATCTTAGGAACTTTGTGCTCGCCGAACCGACGAGGAGCGTCTCCAGTCAGCGGGCTGTGTCAGTAGGGGGCACTGTACGGCTTTGACAGTGCACGCAGCTGGAGACGCTGGGCTTCCTCCGCTCTGAGCGGACGACAAGTCTGTCAGACAAAGACTTAAAAAAAAAACAACCAAAAAAACGACATCAGCCACTTTTACAACCTGGTGACACATTTTAAAACAGAGGGCCCTCGAAAGTGGTGCGCTTGCATGACGAGGCAGGAGTGCAGCGTGCGTGCGAGTGTGTGTGTGTGTGTGTGAGAAAGAGAGAGAGAGAGAGTGTGTGTGAGTGAGGGAGTCTGCCAGTTAATTGTGCTGCCACCCAAACGCTCGCTGGCTGTTGGAGACAACTGGATTTCCAACTTCAAAGCCATGCATAACACTTTGAAGGGCTGCAAATGTATTCCAAGTACCCTCCCCGATCCGCATCCTGACTGCTATCCAAAAAAGCCCCAAACCCACACATACACACACACACTCACGCACGCACACACACACACCAAAAATAAGAGGCCATTTCCCGTTAGCTTATTAGAGTCCTAATTGACAACTCCTGCCCTTCAAAGCAGAAAGTTGTCGGTTGAATTGCTAATGAGCGGCCAAATAAATACACTCCCCCCGCCCCTCCCTCCCCGCCGGCCGCCAGAAAGAGAACAACCAGTAGGAGAGGCCATGTGTTTTTGATAAGCGGCCACTACCGAGTGACATCCACAGTGTGACAACCCGAAGCGCTCTGAGGAGAGCCAGGGAAACTTTTTGTTTATTTTCCGAGCTGCATTTGCAGGCAGCCAGGTGACAGTTACTACTTCCAGGGTTCCCCATAGAAACATAGTAATGAAAAATAAAAAATAAAAAAAGAGGCAAAACTGAATGAGCAGGACCTGCTGCCTGAAAGATGCAGCTCCCGCGGCGCCTGTGAACTCAGCACCGTCCACAAACTTCATCAAACTTTTCTGCCTCCGACCGCGTCGCTCGTCGCAGGGGTTACGGTGACTGAGGGCGGCAAAATTGTTCTCAACCGGCCCATTGTGCTTGCGGTGATGACTAATGATTTGTGGGAATGGAAGAGAAAAAGAAAAAGATCTGCACCACGTACTGCAGTGATGCAACGCTGACATTTTAGCGAGCGCTAATTATACCAGATCATCTGCTCACTTTAAAGCCGGAGTCGGGTTTCTGACGGGATTTTCGCGCTCCCAGAGACTGTTGATCAATAACGACAACCTGTTGCACTTCTTATATTTCACAAAATGGCAGCTAATGTTGGAAAAAAAATTAAAGTTAAAATATTGCTTGTCCTGCTGGAAGTATGCTCGGAGACGGGGAGACGCAGCTGAAGGTTTTGTGTCAGGTAAAATGTTTTCAAACAGTAAGAGAAATTCTGCACCAAAAAACATGGCTCTGATGTCACAAAGGGCACTTTGACCGCATCCCTAATAGAGGTGCTGGCTACGCCTACTCTGACAGCCCTTTTTTGTCACTTTCCAAGCATATGGAAAGTCTAACAAAGCATTGGTTTAAGCAATGAGGCTGCAAACTGAGGGCTAAACCTGCTGTTTGTGGATTTGGCATTCTTTCAATAATTTATCATGCAGGGTGGCTCAACTGGAGTCTGGAAGTCTGGAGGCCGGAAAGAAAAAAGAAAGATCTGAACTTGGGCAGATTAACCACTGTTAATAGAAAATCTTTTCTTTTTTGGTTTTTAAATTGTCAGCTTGTATATTTAGACACGCAAGTGATTCATAGCCACACAAAAAAAATGGAAATCAGTGCAGTAAATCAACTACTGCCAACTGTGGGCGACACACCTGTTGCAACATAACCCTTCCAGGCAACACGGATCGTCAGAAAAACATCTACTGACTGTTTTCCTCGCCCCTTCGCAGTCACAGATTGTTATTTTTAGGGTAGGATAACATGATAGCAATTTTGTGGGACTGTGAATCCTCAGCATCATATGTTTCAAACTGTAAGCTCGGTAAAAGGCCATGGCGTCATGAGGTTACAGGCGGTTTTTGCTCATCTGAATATGCAAAATATCAAAGTGACAGATGACAGCGTGGTGGGTTTCGTCAAAGTCATCTTCTTGTTAACGCGCTCATCTCGCAAGATGTCGTAGCAACACTTGGTCGATACTTGAGCTCCTGGTTAAACAAAGAGGATTTAGCTCCATCCACCTAAAAACACACTTATGTAACTTTATTGCTCAGCAGCAATACCCCTCAGGATTACCGTTCAGCCTTTGCAGGTGTGCTGCTGCCATCAGTCCATTTCGCAGAGCGACAACTCAGATTAAAAAGAATCAGGATTTTCTTCTCATCTCATCTTCTCTGCCTAATGGCACAGAAGGAGATGGAACAGACACTCAGACCTGAGGAGGTCTGTCCAGCATATGTGCTTTTAGGACAAGCGCTGAGCAAAACAAAAGGGGGCTGGCAGCATTATCCAAATTTAGAGCACTTCCTCAATTCTTTGTGCAGACAGGAGGACAGGATGGAAAATACCCATCAGCCCTCATCCTATTTTCCACAAACTTGCATGTCTAAGAAAAAAAAAAAATCCCCTTAAGGAAAATATTAGTTGTGCGAGGCAAAGATATTTTTTTTATGCATGCATGTGGCAAATGTTTCTAGTTTACCTGTGAATATCTATATCTATGTTTATATGTCTGTATATATGAGCCAATGTGTTCTAATCTGGTCCACTGCATACCCGGTGTACCGCTTCCTGTTGGACACCACCTGAGGAAGTGGCAGAGTTTCCTGGACTCAGATTTTGGCGAGCAATACACTCAGTGACGGTTGTTTCAGCAATAGAAGTCCCGCACTGGGACGCTGCGGTTGGTCAGCAAACTAACACTGAAGGTGAAAGGTACTCACCTAACCAGGTCTGTCATGCAGGAGCCCACCACCATCACGTCAATAGCCTCGTCCATCATGACCTGATTAAGACACACAACAAGAGATTTTCCAAACCCGTTTCCAGATTTATTTATTTATTTTTTCATCTTGGGCTCTTGTGAAGTATCCTAGTTTGATTGCATGGTGAGCTTGGGAGTCAGAGCCAACACCCTTCTGGGAATTTTGTCACTAAACTAGCAGGTGGTATCAATGGATCCAGCCTCTCCAATTCATAGAAACAAGGAAAACCATCGAGCTCACAGGGATTATCTGAGGCCATGTAAGGCAAAATATGTAAAACTGTTTCCCGGTATCCCATAAATACAACAAGTCACCTCGTGTAATTTAGCTCCCACATTAGCATTTTATCAACTGGAACTCAGAAGAAGGTAAAAATAGGCCATTTAGCTCTGGCTGACTTGGACAGGTTCCAATCTTATTGTGGGTGGTGGAGGTGGCGGTGGTGGGATTTCAATGATAGACCACGTGACTGCACAGCAGCCCGGTAAAGTCTATAATTAATTCAATCCTCGGCTTGTTCCAGAGCTGATGCTAGTGTGCTAATCTCTTCAAATCTCTGCCGAGGCAGTGGAAGACTCAGAAAGCCTGGCCGCTGGCTGCAGGACGGCTCAATTCTCTCCTCCACATCTCACGCTATATATTGTCTTCCCTCAGCAGGCATCAAAACGCCACTTTGGAGCCGCTTCGTGTTCTGCGAGAGAATATTATCAGCTTTGCATTGTGCCCCCACTTAAAAACTGCAAGAAATCCCTGCTTGAATATGAATAGTCATTTCTGGTTGGACTCTCCAAAAGTCTGCCAACCGTTTCTCAAAACGTGGCGCCACACTGACGGTTCCATTAAACCCACACAAAGCAATGTATTTTTTTTTTGCCGTTGTTTTAAATAAGTGAATTAAGGATAAGGAGTGGACACAAAGCAGCAATAATGTTTTGAGGATAAGTCTAAATGCCTATCAAAGTTGTGCTCTTTGGGTTGACTGATTAGCTGTGAGTCATGAATAAGGGAATGGCAAAGAACACATTTAAAGAAGCCTAATGAGATTACATTGAAAACAAGAAGCCAACGTAGACAAGCCAAGGCATGAACAAACAACAGACAACTGTTACAGCAGTGTGGCAAAGATTTGAAAATGAATGCTTTTCAAAATTTTAAAAGACAGTAAAACAACAAGAGAATGATTGATTTTTTTTATTCCTGTTTATAGCCCTACATGGCCATGTAGCAATGCAAGAAAAGAAGATTGCAGGTATCATTTGTTATAACACCTCCTACAACACCTTATGTCTCTCACTCTTCCAATAGGCTGTGATAATGTAGCATATTGACTTGGGTGATGTGAGGCACATATTTTTTCCTTGTGTGGTCCTGGTTGTCTTCATTAATAATTCGATCTATATGTATGTACGAGAGATGTAAACATATTAATACAGATTAAAATGTGGCCCCAACTCCTCGAGGTAGTTCATCCAGTAGTACTCAGATATGTATAAGTAGTTTAAATAATAATAATAAAAATACTAAATGTAATAAAATGCTTAAAGCAAAATTGTTGATACAAGTACCAGTAAGGGAGATGTTTCATTAAAATATTGGATAAAATACGTCAGTAACCATTTAGACAGCCAAGACTGATATTTTGTATTTTGTTCTCATTAGTTTCTAATGAGTGATTGAGAGAATAAAACCAGCTGTCTCAGAATTTAAAAATGTGAAGATGATTTAGACCACTTGCGGACACAGCAAAGTCTGCAAGTTCAGTAGCAATGTGAAAGAAAACATAGGATGACCCAGATAAAAAGGGGAAGGCTTAAGTTGCGTTATACGTGCATTAAGGTAAATGGCGGATGAGAAATGCCATAAGAAAATACCTTGCTGTCAGAAGTCTTGAGGAGTGGAAAAAAAACGAAACAAACACTTAACACTCAAGCGGACAAACGACGGCTTAAGTGCCGAGTGACAGCTGTCTGACGTTGTTGCTGCTGCTTTACCCCTTGATAAAAATTAATATTTACCTATGTATTGTACTTAATGTATTTATGAGGGTTTAATGACTATGAAAACGACGTTTGCGAATCATGCATTGAGCAAAAACTTGTCGTTGAAAGTAAAACCACCCGTTATTCTTTCAGGCATATGTTTGGACAACTAAGTAGGAAGCCAGTGTGAGGACCCAAACAACACATACCGGAAGTTGGAAGAAGCATGAAGTAAATATCGACGTTTACGCTTACATTTTCCGACTTCGAGCTTTTTCAGGTATTTTAATTACTGCGGCATGTTGTATTTTTACCAGCAATGACAAGTTGATTATCGCGCGAGGGCTTCTGTCTTTAACGCCGAAGCATTTTAACATTTAGATATGTGTTAAGCTAACAACGGCTAATCATGTTGTGGTTGCTAGTACTTACAGGGACGCCAAAGTTAACGTTCTAATATAAAACAAGCAACCAAAACTGCTTCTTCTTCTTCTTTTTTTTAATTAAATATGTTTAATAGAACAGTACTGTACATGCTAAGGTATATATATTATACATCTGCTTAGCACTGCTCGACTGTTTGCTGTGTGACTGCGAGTACTAGGACTGAAGTTCATAGGTCATTGTTAGACCTGCGTGTGTCTACTACAGACCTTGTAATTTCATGACTTTCTCCTGAAAAGACCAGAAAACCGGCTTGCGTGCACTGTCTTAAGTGAAACAGCGATGCCTGAAATTGACCTCTGTCCTCATGCACTGTCACTCTTCACTTAAAAGGGAATTTGCCCCCCACCCACCCTTTTAATAGTTATAAACAGCGCGTTTTGAGTATTTGTCTTGTATCCTAAAGTGTCACTGTGTCTCCACAGACATCTCGGAGTGAATACCATGAACAACATGTCCCCTGAGGTCGCGCTGCACCGGATCTCACCTGAATTGCGGCCGTTGTTGTGCAGTGTTGTGCGTAATGGACGAGTTGGACTGGACTCCACCAACTGCATGCGTGTCACAGACCTCAAAACTGGGTGAGGGGCTGTCATATCGCACCAACTGTCTAGCTCTGGAAAACGGGTGGGGCAGCATGCTGGATGAATGAATGAATAGAACATAATGTGGGGGTTTCATATAGCAGAATATTTACAAACATTTATAGCACATTCATAGACATCACCATGAGAGGGTCTCCCTTAAGAACCAGCTGGCCCAAGATGTTATTTTTTTTGTATTTGTTGTTTGTTTTCCCCCCCCCTGCTATTAACTGCTGAACCATCTGCTGCGTTTGTGTTTGGTTGACTGTACTGTATCATGTAAACTAGTCACAGACGGTATGACAGTCTTGTTAATTATTTGTGCTCCTGATCTTGAGTTACTGAATTAACTTTGTGACGTCAAAATGTTTCACGCAGCTCAATCGCATATCTGTTTTGGACATTTAGACCCTTGTTTTTTTTTTAGATTTAAAACTCTTTATGAAACTGCTGCTGCTCCTTCAGAGTGATTTTGTGTTTGTTTTTTTTTTGTTTTTTTTTGCTAAATGTTCAGTATCATTTGATATAAATACATTTTCCTTTTATGTTTAGGTGCACGTCACTGACTCCTGGCCCCAGCTGTGATCGCTTCAAGCTTCACATCCCCTATGCTGGAGAAACCCTCAAATGTAAGTATAATTAGTTGTTGATGGCCGCTTTACACCAGCAGGATGTTATTTTATTCATGATAGATGATTTGTTGTTTACCTTTTTGTTGGACTTTATTTAAGTATGCTTGAGCTCTGTTTAGAATTTTTTTTTTTTTTTATATTATATTTTCAATCTATACTTATATAAAGAGCTGGGCACAGTGGCACAGTGGTTAGCGCTGCCACCTCATGGCAAGACGATTCTGGGTTCGATCCCGGGCCTGGATGCCCTGTGATGAACTGGCAACTTGTCCAGGGTGTCACCCTGCCTTCACCCTATGACAGCTGGGAGAGGCTCCAGCAGACCCCTGTGACCATGATGGATGGGTAAAGAGCGGATTTAGCTCTTCATATAAATATTTATATTGAAAAATGATTAACAGAAAAAGCCAAAAAACAAAAACAAACAAGCAGTGTTGGAGGATAAGAGATTTAGTGATGGTGAGTGCACAGTGGAGTCTGCACTGATTAATTTTATTTCATCAACTCTTTTTTTTTTTCTTTGTACGCTGGCATCATTTGACTTTGCACATTACCTGCTGGGTAATTGATTTTTTTTTTTTCATCAAGAGCAAAACACGGGCATGTGAAAAAAATACCGTCAGTTGTGATTTCATTTTTCTTTTGAACAAAGCCGCCATTGATGTTCAGATTCACCTTTCTAGCGCAGTTGTCCTGTTTGAAAAAAGAATAGGTGGCTTCAGTCTTTGAAACACAAATATTTAGCATTAATGTAAACAATGAATTCAAAATAGTGGAATGTTTGTTTATTCCTAATGCGTTCACCTCGACTAGTGACTGCTCTTTACTTTGACGGCTGCTCCACTTCTGTCCTCACCTCAAATGCTTGCACATGAAGCAACAGTCGGAAGTGGGTAGCAACCTTTAAAGGCTTTTCCACGAAGCGTGAAATGAAAACCGAAGTCAGACTGGACTTTTATCAAATTATCAGTTAATTGAGCAACTCAAAGTATTAACATTTGATGGCTAAGACTTTCGATGTGTTGAGCGCCAGACTTCATTGTTGTGCATCTAAATGCACCTTCAGACTTCATTGTTGTGCATCTAAATGCACCTTGGTTATTATGTTCTATTAAAATGTTAAGTGAACATCATGCCATTTTAACTTTTTATACCTTTATCAGCAGATTGGAGATTTCTTTACAAACAACGCTTTCTTGGTCTAAAAATACTACGTATCTCATGCAAACAAGTCAGTATCGGACACACCTCATTTATAGAATAGAATAGGATAGAATAGGCGACACGGTGGCGCAGTGGTTCGCGCTGCCGCCTCACAGCAAGAAGGTCGTGGGTTCGATTCCGGGTCCCGGCCCTGGGACCTTTCTGTGAGGAGTTTGCATGTTCTCCCTGTGTCTGCGTGGGTTCTCTCCGGGTTCTCTGCCTTCCTCCCACAGTCCAAAAACATGCATGTGTGCATGTGAGTGTGAATGGTTGTCTGTTTCTATGTGGCCCTGCTGAACTGGCCACTTGTACCCTGCCTTTGCCCTAAGACAGCTGGAATAGGCTGTCTTAGACTTCCGTGACTCTGAATAGGAATAAGCGGGTATAGAAGATGAATGAATGAATAGAATAGAATGCCTTTATTTATCCCACCTCAGGGAAATTAGCATAATTACAGCAGAATTTAGTGCATAGAGTAAAAAAATATATATATACAAGTCCTGTTACAGTCTGTGGAGGCTTCTGTCTGACCTATTGAAGCCTTTTTCTTTTCCTTTTTGTAAATGTCCACCTGGGGGACTGCAGTACTGCTGTGCTCCTGCTTACCAATAGCGTGCAAAAATGCCATTAATGCGATTACAGACTCTGGCACTGTCAAGCAATAATTTTCTTTGCCAATTTGTTGTCGTTCATATCGCACCACCTTGGCCGGAAAACAATGTGTGGAGACTTTTTAGACCTGTAAATGCTGCAGGAACTAAGATACCGCAGCAGCAAAAACTAGTCCCTGCGGTAGCAGACCAGTGCATCTCTGAATTTTCCCTGTGGTTTTCTTTTTTTTGTTTGCTTTTCTTTTTAAACACGTTAGCAGAACATCCTCTTATTGTGTGACTCCTCTCCGATGGAAAAATACTTCCATATGTGTGCGACACTCGGTCTTGGGTTGTGCAGGAACATCACAGAAAAGCAGAACTTGACCGTCCTGCAGCACACAAATAGAACTTTTGTCACATAATATCCAGAACATCGTGAACCAGGCAAAGCGTTTTATGTTGCCTCGTCCTTGTCATTTCCTGCATGCTGTTGTATTGTTTTCCTGCCTCATCTCGCCATTCACAGCCTGTTTAAATAATTTTTTGGGCAGATTTTGCACAAAGAAAATCAGATTTTGCGCACAAAAACCAGATTTTGCACACAAAAATCAGATTTTTAGGCTGTGCCCAATCTGTGCTGTATCAAAAATAACCATGTAATTATTTTTTGACAAAACAGAACTGATTGGCAGTACTGAAGTGGCTTGGTGGTAAATGTCAAGTTTGCTTATTACCGCAGGCACTTGAATAAAAAAAAAAAAAAAGAGTCAAGAACCTCTGAGCCTGGCAGCTGCACTTCATGCGGTTATTAAGGCAGGCAGTGAGGGGAAAAAAAAAAAGGAACCTTTAACAAGCTGTTGCATGTCAGTCTCACATTCAAGCCTGATTACATTAAGTCTGTAATTGTTCCCACTGCAGCCTCTTTTGTTTTGTCCCCTGGGAAAAGAGGACTCTGCTTGTCTTTGAATACTACTGCAAAATCAAAATTTTCAAACAAGATTTCAATTTATTGTTGGGGTTATTTTTTTCTCAATTGCACAATTTACTACTCTGTAAACTGTAAAAAAGCAAACAAGTGTGCAAAATCTCTGAGTCGATGCTAAATCAACAGGGACGCAAGCAGCACTGCATGAAACTGCTGAATATGAAAATCAGCGGCCTCTAGCCTTCTCTCCATCAGGCACTTGATCTACAAATGGTTGCCTGATTTAACAGCCAATTTGGAAGTTTCCCCACTTTTAACCTGTTGTCCTTGTGTTTAATTTGCAGGGGATATCATATTCAATGCACGATACCCAGAGTTGCCGCCGGACTTTATTTTTGGAGAAGATGCCGAGTTCCTCCCTGAACCTTCGGAACTACCGGTGAGCATTCACAACTGGGCAATGTCACTTATTCCATTGTTCACCAACAATTTCAAAACACAACATATCCTTTAGTCAATTGTTAAAAAAAAAAAACAACAACTACATTTCCGCAAGACATCCTTGCGTCTGTACGCACGCTCTCCTCCTGCGTGGACCTAAATGTCAGGTGTCACTATGGGATTACAGAGCTCACTGCTCACAGCACCTGCAGGTGGACCATGTAGTGGAATGCAGGTCCTTTTGTTAGAGCAAACAGCCGCCGCGTCACCACTGTGGGTGTGTGTGGTGAGCTGGAAGTGTGGCAGGGATTGCCAAAGCTGTGTCACTTTTCTGCAAACTCTTTTATTTTCTTCCGTTGTTTGCTTTGACTCATCGATAATCTGAAGATCAGATCGGCTCTGTGATTCACCGGCGTGTAGCCCAAATAAAGCAAAGGGGTGCATTTGTTTGTGTTGAGTTTCTTATGAAAAAGCAGATCCGTGTATCTGGGCTCTGTAAATAATTGTCTATCGCCGGTGGTTTTTCTGGAGGACTGATTGCATCAGCGGCGTCTTGTTTAAACGGGCGTGCCTGCACTATTTCTCCCTTCATGCCAGATGCTACTTCACAAAGCGCGGTTACGACATGAACATGATTTCCAGATTATCTGCGTGCGTGTTCTAACCACCACACCTAATTATCTGTCCTTGCCATTCCCCACAATAGTTTTTTATGCCATTTAGTTTTTCACTCTGCTGCATGTTTTTGTGCACTTATTTTTCCGATGTGTTGCTTTGCTTCTCTAGAAGTATATTTTCCTGCTCAGTTTAAATATTTTCTGGTTGCGGATCAGGCTCATGATCACCATCAGTGTCATCAATAGTAGCACACAACAATTGAAACATACATCCAAACCTATCTGAACAGAATCAGCCTGAAGAGCTTTACCCTGAAATGACGTCTGCAAGGAGTGTCGTCACTCCCACATATTTTTTCAACTGTCAGGTTGACACGGTGGCTAATGCCAGAAGAGGGTTTATTTGTTTTACACACACACACAGGCACACAGGCGTTAGAACACAATCTTTCTTGCCGTCTTTTCCGCGCATTTACTCATCAATCGAAAATAATCTTTAATTGCCGCACAAGAGCCTGGAAGTGGCGGCTGAGCTGACATGAATTCAGGTGCAAGTTTATTTAGTGTCAATCACAAATACACCCGGTGATTCACTCCGGTGTCTCAAAAGCAAACCTTGACGGAACCCGTAAAAAGAAAGTGATGCGTCGGGATGTGCTCGCTTTGTTGAGCGCGAAAAACCCTGAATGTGGCGCAGGCCAGGCGGCTAACTCGCTAACGGAGGGCGGGTCTGAAATATTTTCACACCTCCAGTATTATCTTAACGACATGACAACAGTCAAGGTAGTTTGCTGAAAACTGCAGTCGTTAGTTTACTAAAGATGCAAACATTCAGTTTTCAGTATCAGTCAAAAAGCTCCCACACGAAGCGTTTTCAGCAGGACGTTTTCTGCCGCAAGCCGCCCTGAGAAGCCAAAGGCGAAAAATAGAGAAGAGGAAGGAAGCAGCGGGAGCCGAGCTGCTGCTAATCAGATTAGCCTGGATTCTACCGCAGTGGAGCTGGATGGCAAGGGGATAATAATAAAATAAAAAAAATCAGGAAGGCTTTTTCTCTACTCCTGTTTGGCTGCGGCAAGATTTCAGTTCAACACAGCTAAAGAGGCGGTAAATTGTGTGTCGTGCCTCTCCACCCATAGGAATCCTGTAGCCGTGGCTGACTGGCTTAACAGGCACTGAGGAGTCTGATTTGCCCATTTTGAACGTGATGGATGTTCCATCCAATCAACATCCACGGGTTTTTTTTTTTTTGTCTTTTGTTTTTGTCAGTGGGAATGGACGGGCATCCCCTATTCTGACATTTTCTGTATTGCATTCCAAGAAAAAGGCAAAGATTCGGGACGGCTTCCATCTGGCTCGTCCGGTCGCCTCTTCTTTTGGAAACACTCTGCAGCGGCGTCACTGTCGCAAGTCAATCAATAATTGACTTTGCACCAAGCGGATGAGCAAGCAGTGGTCAGGCCTCGACGGGGAGAAACCCCCAACCCCTCCCACCCTGTCCTCCCAGCACTTCCCTGCTGGTGCTGCAGTGCCCGCCACCGCTGCACAGTTCTCCACTGCTATTTTTGAAACTGCCTATCGCCGAGCAGCTAAATTCCCCTGCTTGTGTCAGAGTCTGGAGAGGAGAGGGGAGTATTGCTCACCGTCTCACAAATCCAGCTGTGCACATAAGGGGAAGTACCTCTGCTGAGCCACTGCCTGGCAGTCCCTCGCTTGTTTATTTTTTTCAGCTGTGTTTTTTTTTCTTCTTTTCTCCCTCTCTTCGTGTTTTCACAATCCTTCGTCGCCTTGTCTTTCTTCCCAGCCGGCCCCCGCTCTCCCACTCACTCCTTTTTCCTGTACATTTTCAGTAAGCCCAACCCCAAACTCTTATAAAACTTTGGATTCCCAGCAATTCCTTTAATTTTCCCCAAAAGTCCCATGGGATTTTTTGTTTGTTGCTATATCAGCTAACCATCGGTTGGAAAGAATCTGTTGAACAGATGAATGCGACTGATGAATTCATTCTAAGTAATAAAATCTACCAAGATTAGTGGAGAAATCCATAAAAAGTGCAATTGACTGCCGTCAGCCTTCACATGTAGTGTGTTTCTAGTCTTTGTTTGCCTCTGAGGGTAAACATTAGGCTAATTTTAGGGACTCAGTCAGCGGCTGGTTGAATTCTTGACGTCTCAGCAACACATTGCTCCTGTTTACCACCGACCAGGGCTGTCATTAGCCTCTCTGTTTAGCCCTGTGTTTTTCCCCCGCTGTCACCAGAACTTCAGTGTGGGTTAAATTATCCCAGCTTTTGTTCTGACACACAAATGAGATGCTGTTACAACAGAGAAAAGAAATATAGTAAGAGGACCTTGGCATGCACAGTGTGTTCAGGGTGAGTCCTGGTAGTTGTAATACTATACAATATGAACAAAATTTAACTCCAACTATGTACTTATGTTCGACACTTGAGACATATTTGATAATAATGCTTTATACGCTCACTGCTGTGAAAGGAATTAAAATCATTTCAACATCAAGTCATATAAAATATAATTAAATGTATTTGTTTTGTGGTATATTAACAATCGGTGCCTTATCTGTGAAAAAAATAAAAAGCGTAACATGTTGACGTTACACAATGACACACTTTATATCAATCTATCTTTAAAAGGAATAAAAAAAAAAACCAAACAAAAAACACAACTCAAAAACAAAAATCCTCCAATCGTGACATTCTTCAGAGGCATTAACAAAAAAAATCCTTCTTTATTAAGAAACATCCCCACAGCATTTGAGGGATAAACCAGGTCTTAACAGCTGAGGCTGGATGGTGAGGAGAAGCTCCACGTCCCTCTCATGAAGCCTTTACAGCCGAGCACTAAGTATAAGCAAAGTCTGCCAAGAAAAAAATTGATTGGGGTCGACGGTGGCCCTCCGTCACCTGCAGGTCTGTTTGGTTTGATTTTTGGGGTTGGATGAAATTCACTTTCGTTCCTTTTAATGCGGAAATGAAGCCCAAACTAAGCAGTTCTTGCTCTGCTGACGTTAATCACTACTTGGCCACTCTGACTCATTTATTGCGGGCGTACCCAACAATTTAATTGGTTGTAAAAAAAAAAAAAAAAAAAAAAAAGGCTCTTTAGTCACTTAACAGATTTGAGCCACGTGAAACTTCCATTTTTTATAGAGTGCATATCATGCACCCTTTGTGGTGAGCCTGTTGTTCATCATCATCATCATCATCATCATCATCATCATCATCAACAATTTCAAAATTGTCCTCTGGATAAGAGCAGCAGGATACCAGGGTCAGTTTTTGACAGTTGGGGCCAAACCTTGTAAATTAGCAAAAAACTATGTTTGCATCATCACCACTTTGTTGCAATCATCTGACACATTGCTTGACAAAATTGTATGAGCATATCTTTGGGAAAAGAAAGTGTTTCAGACATATTAGGGAGTGTGACACCAGTTTCAAGAAGTTTCAACATACAATGCGTTTACAAAATGACTGGATGAGGGAAAGGAGGCTTTCTAGTCAGTTGTCAGGGGGCGGGGGGGGTGACCTGTGAGGAAGAGATGACAAATCTGAAGAGGGAGCCAAAGTGGAGAATTGTAACACTTCAACCACTCGCAGTTCTCCTTTCCGTCCCTAATCCAGTGAGGGTTGCATCGCCTTCACGGTGCTCAGATAAGCGTTGTAGGCTCAAAAGATGGATCGAAAAGAGAGAGTCAACAGCGTTGTCTCTGTCTGGCCTTTCGTTTTTCAACTTGAAACCGTTTCCTTTTGAGTGCCTTCTCAGGGAAGTGGAGTATCATCTAATTCCATCGTTTTTGGAGAGAGGCCAAAACGTCTCTGCAGCAGATCGCTCTAAAAACTGGGCGACTAACGGCGCTAACACCGCCGCTGCGTGTCATTCTTTATGTCTAAGCGCTCCACACGTGCCGAGCGCCACAAAGGGCAGTTTTTGATCCCAGGCAGAAGAGAGGAAGTATGCAGCCCGTAAGAACGGTTATCTCTAATTGCACTTCTCTTTTTAGCCTCCTAATACTACTATTTGTCTGCCCCTTTGTCCTCCGTCCTTGTTCGCACCGTATCATTTGCCCGGTCTAGACTTGTCTGCTGATGTCTTCCGACACCAAACATTTCTCCGGAGTTCCCCCTGCGTCTTGCGCCTTCCTGACTTTGGGCGCCAAGACATGAGATTAGCCACAGTGGCCTCCGTTTCTTCTTGTCAGTCTTGCAACACTTGCAATAGTCGACTGCAACTGGCCCTGACCACGTCGCAACGACTCCTTTAGATTTGCTTAAAGCCACAGCCGTTGTTTTTTCCATGTAGTTCTGAGGCCTTTTTCAAAGCTAAATCCTCGAAATGAATCAAAAGAGCAGCTTTTAAATATGGACGTCTTCAAGAACCACCCGGAGCCACTGATGAGATTTAGCATGAAACCTGGTTGATAAAGGCCTCCTTGTCTTCAATGCCATGACAGCAGACAGACTCCTTGATTTGTAGCTCACCTGACACTGAAGAGAGGCGTTGCTAATGATTGAAGAACGTACTGTTTATCTTTCCACTTTTTGAAGAGAAAGTTTTGACTTGTGGCTGCCTACAATGAGGCATTGTTCGGCCATTACGATACCAGGACAACTCCCACCAGCGAGAAATGGAGCGTTAAACCCAAAGAAAGCATTCTCCCGAGGAGCAAAAGGAAACATTCCCAACTTCACTCTAGCCCCTGGTCATCCTAGATGGCGTGCGCTGGTGAGCACTTCCTATTTGCAGTTGTAGGTTGTTCCCCCCTCCTCCTCCGCTGCACTTCTAACAATGGACCTCAGCGGACCTGTAAAACAAACCCTTGTCAACCTGGGCATAGTGTACCAACTGTTGCTCCAGCTTCCTTCCCTCCCGGCTTTGGGAATAAAGTGTTCCAGCTTTAATAGGCGAGTTTGTTATTGGCAGGGCTCGCTGACAGGTCTGGGACTGCTTTTAGTAGGCAGACTATTGTTTGCAACAGGAGTTGGCCGGTGGAAGGGGATTGGCAAGTCCTAAACACCAGCTGATGGATGCAAGAAAACAAGACATGGAGGTGCCAAGACTGTAACGGGGGGGAAAATAGTATCGGCAGTTTGAGGAGTTACCAAACATAAAAAGTAGTTGGAGAAGAAGCGCTTTTCCTCTGCATTGGACACAAACGGCACAGATCCGTGCAAAAAAAACACACTGGGCTGAGAATGCCAAGTGTCTTAAACACATGACAAGAGCAATTTAGTATGATCTTAGGCTTGGCACTCTCTGAGGGCGAAACAGGGTGTGAGCCCACACTTGAATTAGAGACTAACAGAGATTAATTTAATACTTTAGAGTTGTTTTTTTAGTATTTTTTTTTAAACGCCTCACACTCTCAAGTCTGCAGCGATTTATTGGATCAGGTTGCCAGCATCTATAAAAATCACATTTAAGACATTAAGGGGAAAAAACAAACAAACAGCTATCTTCTCTTGGCCTATATAATTATCTTACATTTTCACATGCCAGCCCCTCGCTCATTGGCCTCAGATAAATATTGGATGGAAGATGGTGCAGACGGATGGCACAGGAAGACATGATTCTGTCAACTTGGGTCTGCGCAGTGCGACGGTGCCCGATTTAGGTGTACATTTTGTTCTTTAAGGACAACACACTGCCTTGCTCGTCTTCTTCCTGGGTTGTAAACATGGCAATATTTTTGACTCTCTAAATCTGTTGAAGAAATTGCAGCTCTGCCGTCGAGGTTCTCCCCCCCCCAACGCAGGACGGATCGTGCCAACTTCTCACTAATTTACTGATTGACGTGATGTCAGATCGACGCTGAAATGAATGTCTTTTTGTTGGATAGATCCCAGTAAAATGGCTAGATATTGACTCGTAGCAGATGAACTGTTAGCATATAAGAAGCGTAGCGTCCAGTTTGTCTGGCTCGGGCTCGACGGCGTCCCTGACTGTGACTTGTAGGAGTGTCATTTAGTCTATTTTGGGACGTGTTTAATGTCAGTCCCATTGTGCACACAGGCATCAATGCAAGTTAACCCATGACTTAATCGTTTGAAATTGTGAGTCATCACAAAGTCAGAAGCTTCTGAAATGCTAATCTGAATGGGACTTGAAGGAAGCCACCACGAGAAAACTACGACTGGGTTCAGCAAGTGAAGGGTTCCTGAAGGTTTTTATTTTTTTCCAAAACTGTTCCCAAAATTTTGGTCCTCTTTTCATTTTTTTTATGTTAGCTGACTCCAGAATAGATATAATTATTGTCTAAAAGCAACACAGAGCAAATGTTTTTTAATTTGGACACGAATCATGAATCATTCAGAACAAAGAGCAAGTTTCTCCTGTCAAGATCTGCCGCGTGTGTGTGTGTGTGTGACATTTGTGTCGACTACCTGCTATTTTAACTGAGCGTCGACACACCAATACATGATTAGCAAAAAATAAAATCAAATAAAAATGGTACATTCTTATGTTAATCCAATGTATTTTTAATATCTAGTGTTTGCCATTCTTGTTAGATGAAAACCTGGTATGTGAGGTTAACGTGATTATGAATGGCTTCACTTACAGATGTGCTCTTTTTGGATAAAAGGGGATTAGCAGCTTTTTTGTTTGTTTGTCTGTTTCTCACAAGAGGCAGCACTTTTTTTTAATTTTTTTTTTTATCATAAGCCAAGTTCAGGCTTAACACTTTGACAGCAGTTTAGCCAGTGTGTTGTCACAAAGAAATTGGATCACAAGGTTGAGACTGTTGCGAGGTTACAATATCTGCCCCCTGTGGGTAAAGCCTTTAAAAAGATTTCCTCCCAGAATGATCTGGAAGAAACGCGGACGGATTTATTTCCATCAAATTCATTCCATCTCATGTGCTCATGATGGGCTCTCCGAGAGCACAGGCTGCTGCTTCTTTTGCATCTTTTTCATGTATTAAATCTGTACATTTTCTGCAGCCTTTTATCCTATTCATGCACAAGAAGAAAAAAAAACATACAAATAGATTTGTTTTGGCACACACAGCCTTCAGCAGAGCGTGTAAAATCAATTCAGCCAAGAAGCCTGTGCAGACTTACATGTCTGCACGCGCACGCACAAACACACACACATACACACACACACACACACACACACATCGCAGCACGTGGACATTGCTTTTTGGCTCAGTGCTCTTTGCCGTCTCTTCCTACATGTTGAGTCTGTACACTGCTGCTGCTGCTGCTGCTGCTGCAGCAGCTTTGGAACTCTACCTTGTTAGCTCAAAGTCAGAACATTCGGTACGTTACAGGAACGAGGAAGCGAACTGCTGCGTCTGTGTAGCTTCAGGGAATATAAAACATGTCTTGAAGGCCAGAGGATGAAGGAGAGGAGGGTACTTGGATGTCTGTAGTCATCAATACTGATTTGACTTCCCAAAACATGGTCCAGGGGTAACAAAAAAAAAAGAAAAGATCCCCTTCTGTTTGTTACAGTACTGTCGCACCAAGTCTAACATGATATTCACACAATATCTCAATGTTCCCATGCAATTAGCATCTTGATCGATACTGGTCAGCTATGATCTTAACTTTTAATACATATTAACATGTAACTTAATCCAATCAAGTAGTTATGAATACATTCATAAAGATATCAGTTAATTCAAATTATATTAAAAAAAAATATAGGTCTAAGTATTTCACTTCCTTTCAAAAGCTAATTAATCACAGGCTAAATAAAGATCACAATGTCAAGTCTAAAACATCAGAACAAGGTTTTGTTTTGTTGACGATGACCACCAGAAGTCAACACACCAGACGTTGCACCCTTTGTTGCTCGCACGCACGCAATATCCACTTTTTCTGGGAGCAGCTCGCAGGGCTGCGGCCTCGTTTTACATTAATATAAAAAGATTTGTCATCGTGGGCCTGTCTTCCAGAAACACCCAGCTCCACCTGGGAGCTGCCCAGTGTTGGCTGGGCTCCAGTGTCATTGGCCACTGAGGCAGAGGTTAAGTACCATCATGAGGAGACATTAAGTACAATAAAAGAGGGAGTGTTGCGGAGCAGCAGGGATGCTTCAGGAATCCTCTTCCACTGACTTTTATGTTCTAAGGCAGGGGTGTCAAACTCAAATACACAACAGGCCAAAATTTCAATAATATTTATGAAAAAATATATCTTCCATAAGATAAACAGTGAACCTTTTTGTGTGGTCCCAAACAAGTTTTGCTTCAACCGATGAAATATGGAACAAGCAATGCTTAAAACTATACAATAAATAACTTAATATTTCACACATGCAAAATCCAATTTCAAAATAAATCAATCAAATTCATCAAAATAGATAAAATGTAAATATGCCTCTTTCATTTATTTATTTGCAGCCTTCCGATTTAAATTTCAAAAGTAACCTTTTTCCATTAAATTTCAAAATAAAGTAACACCAATACAGTGGTCCCTCACGGTTCACCTTTCGCGGCCTCGCTTTTTTGCGGATGTTTTTTTTGTGTAATTTTGCAAGCTTTTTTTACAGCATACAGTATTAACATGCATTGTGTTCGGCGTCCTGATTGGCTAAGGGAGAACCGCACGTGTTCTGCGTCCTGATTAGCTAAAGGACTGTACTTTATTACACCATTGTCAATCAATCTCCTCCATGCAGTGTCTCCTGTACAGTACAGAATGCGTTCGGCTAGCCAGATTTACATAAATGTTCATGTTTGTCCTCTCGAGGCACCGTCACAGTGAATATGCCTCTGATGGCGTGTTCACCGTCAGAGGCACTGTGAAATACGCGTGAGTTACTGGTAATAATTTCTTATGCGTCAAACCTCATAGATTGGTCATTAAAATTAAATTTGTTAAAAATGTTTGGGCTTGAAAACAGGTTTTGATCGTTGGTTTCATTTACTAATGGTGTACTTATTTTTTTAAATCGCGAAAGTTTGAACTTTGAGAGTGTTTAAATAAGACAGAAATGTGAGAAAATGTCAATGCCTGTCTGAGAAAGGTGTATAAAAGTGTGTCGTTAGGGGTTTTACGGCTTAAAACATGTGTAATAATTGTAAAAAAAATAAAGCTGATTACTTCGCGGATTTCGTCTATCGCGGGTTATTTTTAGAATGTATCCCCCGCGATAAACGAGGGGCCACTGTAAATCAATTAAGTGATAATATCTATCAATGAACACCCTGTCCTGATTGAGCAGAGCATTGTGGGATTTGTAGAATTAGCAGCACATGTGCTGTATAATACCAGCGGACCAGCTCTAGTAGAGATTTTGTATTGCTTCGCGTTCCAAATATAATCGCGCTGCGGGCCAGATTTGGCCCGCGGGCCAGAGTTTGACGCCTATATTCTAAGGTATAGCTGCCATTTGGTGGAAACATAAAAAAAGCTGCTCATTCTCAGGTAAAGCAACACATTTGGACAATGATGACAGTTTGTCTGCTGCTCTTGCCACTGTAGGATTTTTTTTTTAAATTCAATTTATTTTTCTGGTCATTGCGGTTCGCAGTTCGACGTGAGTTTTCGCCTGCCTCCGATTGGCCTTGGCCTACTTGCCGGAGCTTTCTACTGCACTCGTTCTTTTCTTTCCCTCCCCGCTCCTCCCGTCTCAACCTCCCCCCTCCCGCTCAGCGAGAGTTTCGCTGATATTTTGTGTCACAGTCCTAACGCAGCACTTCCTCAGTCTCTCCCTCGGCCTCGGCTCACTCCCGCCCTGCAGCGCCGGCCGCCTCTTTTGGACAATGCCCATCCTTGTTTGCGTCGCCCACTCCGTTCGGGAATCCCGGCATTGCTGGTAACCACTGGTGGCTTGGGAACGATGAGGTCACTCTCTCGCTCTCTCTCTCTCTCTCTCTCTCTCTCTCTCTCCCCCCCGCCCCCCTCCCGTGGTAAAGAAGGGAAAAAAGCGGGGTGGGGGAGGAGGGTTATCTTAAACAATTAGCTTGTCGTATCGGGCTGCTAGCGGCTACCAGGCACACGATCAAAAACACAGACAGGCAGACGGACAGAAGGACGCATGGGGAGACGGGCTAATTTAAGTCTAAAGGCATCCTGCCTGTGACGCAGTAAAATAATGTGTATTAATAGAGTATTTCCAGTCCCCCTTCCACTGCTTTTCCACCGAGCTGACTCCAGCCAGTCACTTTGGCTCGCGTTATTACTTTGAACTGTAGATGCAGCGCGTCCAAGAACGAGAAATACCCCTGATAAATGTTAATGTTTTATTAATACATGAACAGTTTGAGTCCAGCAGCTTTTTTCTTTATTTGACTGCAAAATGTCTCTAGAATAATCCTGTGAATGCCAAAGCCTTCAGTTTTGGGGTGTATTTATCAAGGTTAAATAAATGTTTTTTTTATTATTTATATAATGCAATAAATCTCTCATGCCTGCCTTCATCTTCTTTGTTTTTGCTGCTTCACTGTTGATATGCGTGCTGTTCCTCTCTCAACGCCCATTTGTCTTCACTGGACGTGACATGTCCTCCGCAATTTATTGTTTGTCTCATTAATTCCAACCGTTTGATCCCTCATGCATCAACAGTCAGGACTCCATTAAGCAATAAAGTAAAAACCCTCTGGCGGGTACTCAATGAGTGCATTTATTTTTATTTTTTTCATTATTTCTGCAAATTTGGACGACGGCTCCAGACCCAGAAAGGCCAAGTGCTGCTTGTGACGCAATATTTATAAGTTAATAAAGATTTTTCTTTTTCTTTTTTAAGCCTGTTTCAAAGCGTTGGCTCCGTCTGGGAACGGTTTGTTCTGGGACATCAGCAGAGGTCACAAAAGTTGCAGATGAAGGAGGTCGGGGCCTCAGTACTTTTCCATGTCAGTCCAAGTGACTGCGTGGCGACAGGACATCCTTCAGCACAAGCGTTTCCGTCTGATCTGTTGATGGGAGGCAACGCTTGTAAGGATTAAACGATTACTTTGACATTTTCTCTTCTTGTCATGCCCGAGTGTTTTTCCTCCTGCCGCGTAGAGGAAAACTACTGCACCCCTGCACCCCCCAACAATGGCACGTTTACAACTCCCCGGGCTGCTGCCTTTCTTTGAATTCCGACTAAGTATTGTTTTGTGTAGCTCTTTGCCAGTACATTCTGATTCTGTGAAGGTCTTGTGAACTTACTGTAATAGTGAAGACAATTGAGTTTGTGGTCGAAGCATTTGTTATTATTGAAAACAAAGCAAAACTGAAAACTACATTCTGTCCACACACTGTTTTGCCGTCGATTGGCTCATCGGATGTGACTCTGAGTTTTAGAATCCTAAAGGGGGAATTTTTTTTTTTAATACACATTTTTATGTGCAGTGATTCAGACTTGCCAAAAAGTTCAGACTTGGTCCACTTAGTCATTTTCAGCCACTTGAGTTCCTCCAACCACTTGCACCTCTATGAAAAGTTATATTCTAGCACAAAGTCGAACAGGAGTTTTGAGCGTGATAAAACTTTTTCTTTATTTCAAAAGTCAGCCCGGAAGATGATGGCACGGAACAAAGCTGCAAGGCCACCGGCGTTACGGAATTCTGACAAATCCCACTCTCTGTCGCTCTAACGCGTCTCGCCTCTGATTCCCACCACAGCACCTGGTCCAGTGGGATGCTGGGAACCCCGAGTGTTTGCTCCAGCTGGTGAAGGAGCTCATCCAGCAGTATCACCACTACCAGTGCCAGCGCCTGCGCGAGAGCTCCAGGCTGCTCTTCGAGTACGACAGCCTGCTGGAGGATCCCAACTACGGCCGCAACATGGAGATTTATGCCGGGCGGAAGAACAGCTGGGTGAGCCGCCGTTTGTGACCTTTTTCAAAATCCGGAGTCGTGCGCCGGTGTTGCGAAACGATCTCAGATTTCATTGGGCGGCAGCGTTTTAGATTTCCAAGCACCTGGAGTTTATGTTTTTCCGACTTGGAAAATTTCTTGAAAGGCGAATGGTTTTGATTTCTCATAATGACATCACCTAAGTGGCCATGTTTTCAAGTGGCCGCTCTTACAAATTGTTCCAGCGTTCACATGAAAGCTCAGATTCTAATTAGCTCACCGTAAAGTCACTTACGCACAGCGTTTGGTCTCTTTTGACCCGCGAGTCTCGGCCCCTGCAAAGGTGGTAGTGATTATTTTTTCCGTCGGTTTGCAACCACATCTTTGGGGGCCTGTAAATGTTTAGCTCCCAAAAAAACATCATGCCAACGTAGAGAAGATCAGCGGCCAACCAAACCGCGTCGCCGTGTGACCCGCGGCTTCCGTGAAGCACGGCGGCGGCGACGGCGACAGCGGCTGCGTCACGAACGACGTGCGGACGCAAGAATGTCGGCGGCGGACTTTTTGTGCGTCAGCGTCGAGACTAAACAGTGGTGGGGGAGCCTGTGGACGACGCCGCGCGTTTGTTCTGACACTCGAGCGGTGGACGACTCTCGAAATTGTCAAGTTGATGTAAAAAGCAAAAAAAAACAACAGCAACCGTTTGAAACCTCGAAAAGCAGTCGGGCCCGAGTCGCACTTGGAACCAGCTCCGCTTCACGTCGACGCTAATTTGCCATTTGTATGTGAACGCGTGCTATTTTTTGCCAACCGCGCCGCTCACGAATTCTTCCACCTCTGCTTCCTTTCCTCCAGACGGGAGAGTTCTCGGCACGCTTCCTCCTCAAACTCCCCGTGGACTTCAGCAACATCCCCGTCTACCTCCTCAAGGTAATTAACCGCCGTTCACACGGTGACTCACGGCCGCTGCCCGCCCCCACCCCCCCACCGCCCCACCCTCCCGGCCTTCTTCGTCCTCAGCGAGCGCACGCATTCCTGCTGGCCGGAGGACAATGCCGCGGGGTCTCGGAGGAGGAGCAGTTTGTGGCGGCGAGATGTTGGCGGGGACGCACTTTGTTTACGTCGTGTACGTCCGTCCGTCCATCCGTACGCCTCCATGTACATGTGCAGCGATAATGGCGGGGTTTATTCAAGTGATCTGCAATTCTTGTGTGTGTGTGTGTGTGTGTGTGTGTGTGTGTGTGTGTGTGTGTGTGTGTGTGTGTGTGTGTGTGTGTGTGTGTGTGTGTGTGTGCAGACTTGGTCTTGGGGGGCTGCGAGTTGACTAATCAGCAAGCCGTCACTCTGGATCTGCTCTGAGCAGCGTGCTGTCTGCAGGCAGCTTAGCCCCCCCCCACCCTCCACCCCTCAACACTCTCTCTCTCTCTCTCTCCCCTCCCCCTCATCAGTGCCCTTACCCCTCTCTCGCTCGCCCATCCACCCCCCACCGCCACTCCGAACCCCTACCCGCACCACCACCACCCCCTCCGTCCCCCTCCTTGGGCTGCCTGCATGCTGCAGGCCTTGGCTGTGCGGCCTGCTCCATCCAGCCTGGCCTCCCTCCGTTCAGGACGGGAAATGATGGTAAACATAAGGGAAACGGCGATCACCGTCAGGCTCACTGCAGCCGCAGACATGAGCAGCCGTGTCTCAGTGACCCGCAGCGCTGACAGCCTTGTCTCTCTCGCTCTCTCTCGCTCTCTGTCCCTCTCTCTCTCTCTCTCAGCACTCTGAATGGGCTCACTCGGCGCGACTCTGCGAGTCCCGTCAGTAGGGCTGGGCGAATTTGCACAAAAATAAAATCCTACATATACAAAAAAAATTATAATAATTCGATTTTGATTTATTTTTTGGGGGGTAAAACTACAAAAGAC